>NC_047043.1:24478114-24797698 GCF_011762595.2 Tursiops truncatus | reverse complement strand
TGGTCCGGGAAGATCCCACATGTTGTGGAGCAACTAAGCCTGTGCGCCACAGCTACTGAGCCTGCACTCTAGAGCCCGTGAGCCACAGCTACTGAAGCCCGCGCTCCTAAAGCCCGTGCTCCACGACGAGAGAAGCCACCGCAATGAGAAGCCCGGGCACTGCAACGAAGAGTAGCCCCCACTCGCAGCAACTAGAGAAAGCCCGCATGCAGCAGCGAAGACCCAACAAATAAATATGTTCTAAATATCACGTAGACTAGGGATGAACCAAATCCAAATTCCTTTTGAAAGGGGTCTAACTGGCAAAGCTTGGGTCGGGTTCCTTTTCCTGGACTATATACCTGTGACCAGGATGGTTTCATCATATTGGGGAAAAAATAGCCACTGGGAGCCTGTTGCTCTTACAATGTGGATGATAGCACAGGAACAATATTGAAAATACTTAACAATTGGTGTGAGATGGGCTTCAGTCATTGAGAATGGACACCAGCCATAAAGAGTCAGTGCAGCTGGACCAGTCTAGCCTGGGATGGGGAAAGAAGAGGACAAGTTCCCAGCAAATGAAAAATAATCATGAACTGGGCTGTTAATCCAAGAGTGGTCTGTCCAGAGTCTATGAAAAAAATATTCAAGCCCATGTTAAAAACAAAGTAATATTGTTCCTGGAATTTTTTTTTTTTTTTTTTTTTTTTTTTAGCAAGTAGAGGGATTATTTAAGTGCCATTTTGGTTTCTATTAGCACAACGGTGTGCGAAGTGTTGCAAACAATGAAAGAAAAATACAGCACAGGACACTCCCTACCCTCTGCCTTCAGGAGCTTTCATTCTAGACACGAAAAATTTACAGAACCAGGCATTAATTGTACAGGGCGCACAGTGAGCGCCCTGGGAATCAGAGAGAGGAGAGCTCCCTGTGGACCAGAGAGTCAGGGACACCATCGGGGAGTGGCTGAGGATGCTTTCTATGTCTCCTTTCAGCACAAAGATTTTCCAGATTCTATAGATTAATGAAGGGACCCCATCTGGACCTTTTTTTTCTGGCTGCATTGTGTCTTCGTTGCTGCGCACGGGCTTTCTCTAGTTGTGGCAAATGGGGGCTACTCTTTGTTGCGGTGCGCGGGCTTCTCATTGCAGTGGCTTCTCTTGTTGCAGAGCACAGGCTCCATGGGGCGCAGGCTTCAGTAGTTGTGGCGCACAGGCTTAGTTGTTCCGCGGCATGTGGGATCTTCCTGGACCAGGGCGTGACACTGTGTCCCCTGCATTGGCAGGCGGATTCTTAACGACTGCGCCACCAGGGAAGTCCCCCCATCTGGACTTTGAAGGTTATATTCAAAAGGTCCGAGAGAGCTTTTTGTAAGTCAAAGGTGGGACTGCGCTGGAACCTTTCTCAAGATGAAACACCAGCCTTCAGAATGAAGTACTGATGCATGCTACAACGTGGATGAACCTTGAAAACATGCTGCGTGAAAGAAGCTAGGCACAAAAGCCACATACTGTATGTTTCCACTTACATGAAATAACCATGATAGGCAAATCCATAGAAACAGAAAGATAATTTGTGGTTGCCAGGGGCTGGAGGGAACAGGGAACGGGGAGTAACTCCTAACAGGTACGGGATTTCTTTTGAGGATGATGAAAATGTTCTGGAATTAGTCGTGACTATTGTACGACCTTGCGAACATACAAAAAAAATTTAACTGTATACTTCAAATTGGTGGATTTTATGGTATGTGAATTATATCTCAATAAAACAAAAACAATACAAGGACAAATTTTAAAAAACACCAGCCTTCTGATTAGAAAAAGCTTCTTTCTGTTCTTTGCTTCATTTGCTATACTTGTCCTACCTACACCTGTGTGTGGATGTCTGTTTATTCACTGACAGCTCCCTAATCTGTTACACCAGCCTAGGACTCCCCTGCAGCTGACACCCTAGAGATCCCATAGGCACCTCAAACCCAACCTGATGAAAATAAAATTCCAGTGTTGGACCCTAACCTCCTTTTCCTCCTGTATTTCCTCCCTCAGTTGATAGCTCCCCTGACCATCCTGTCATTTAAGCCATCCGTGTGTGAGTCATTCCTTATTCAATCATTTGTGTATCAATTCAGCAAATCTTTTAAAAAGACCTGTCACATATCAGGCACAGGGCTCTGTGCTGGATACATAGCTGGGAATGAGACACACATAGTTCTGGCCCTTGTGGAGGGCCCTGGGGAGACTAATCACAGTGAGATGAGAACAATGGCCCGGGGGTACAGGGAGCTGACTCCTACCCCTAATTACTCACCAAATGCTATTGATTTTGCCTTCTAAGTACCTCTTGAATCTGGTGTTTGCTCCTCATTCAAAGCAGCCTTGCCTTCCTTCAAGGCCTCATCAGCAGTCTACATGACCACAGCTGCTTTCTAACTGGTCTCCTTGTCCTAGTTTCTCATGCCTCCAGCCTTGCTAGTCTCAAATCCTTCTCCCACCCTGCTGCCAGAAAGATCATTCAAAAACAAAACACCTTCTCATGAAATCTCCTTATTTATAATATTCTATCTCCTGTAGTGACCCAACACACCTGAAGGCTCTAACATGCTCCCATCAGAGAAAAGGCTAGAGTGACGTATGACATGAAGAGGGTTGACCCTCTTCCTCAACTCTGGTGGAGAATCACTGTGTAGTTCAGATTCCTTCCCAGGACATTCCATGTCCTTCATAAGGTGACCCCTGCTTACCTCTCCAATCTCACTACCATGGCTCCTCCCATGTGGTCGGAGGATGGATTTTCTTTCTCCAGTTTCTCCCAATCCCCATAGTCTACTCATCACCAAGTTGAGAATGCTCCCTGAAGCAGAGACATTGATAGACTTATTATAAAAATTCATCAATTCTTTGTTGCCAGGTAGCTGAACTAAGGCCACATTAAAATTCTGAAAAGCTTTCAGATATTTGACCCTGGGGCCAGTTCATGGTCTCTATCCGCCATCCACTTGATTGAAGCCCCCATCCAGTCCAGCAGCAGAAGTGGATGGGACTGAGTGATTGACTACCTCCGTAAGACTCAGCTCAAGAAGAGGAGGGACACTGGGCAGTGCAGGGAGAGGAAGAAACAGAAGAGTTTAAATGGACCAAGGAAAGGAGGCAGGAGAGAGGAGACAGAGAGAACCGGAAGAGGAGAGATGGCTCCCTGCCCTTGCTTCCTCTGGGTGTGGACCATGTGGCCGCTGGGCATGTTGACACTGAGTCCTGATGCAATTTAGAGGAACTGGTTGGGTAAGAAGAGCTGCCCCAAAACATCTCTTCTCTTGAGGATTTTATACAAGTTGGAACATGCCCAAAGCAAAGAACTGCTTTCACTTTCTTTTATGATCCATGTGTGTTGATAGCTAGGAACACTAAAACTACTTGGTTGTGGACAGTACCATCGCATCCTTCCATTGAGGGGTGTGAGCAGGGGTTGCACCCATATGTGCCCACACTCTAGCCATCGCCATTCCCTGTAAACCGGGCTGTTGTGTGCCTCTGTGCTCTCGCACCAGCTGTTCCCTCAGCTTGGAATGCTCCCCTCCCATCTTATCTGCTTATTCGACCTCATCCTTCATGGCTCACCTTGGAGCTTTTGCTGACCCTCTTAACACTAAAAAGCTAGGTGACTAGCACCTATTCTGCTTTTTCCGTAACATCCAGTGTGCCTCTCTTACAGCCCTTGTAACACTGTATTGTAATTATTTGTTTGTGTGTCCTCTCCACTAGATGGACGTTGAGGGGTTGTATCATGTTTATCTCTTTATCTTTAGGTCTTAGCAAAGTGCTCTTAGCAACCTAGGTCATTTTCAATAAATAGTTTCTGAAGAGATGAAAGAATTAAGAACAGAATACTGCATATTGAATGATTGCCACATATCCCTTTGTTACGAGACTAAATCTTATTTTGTATCCTCACAGCATCCTAATAAGGAGCTTCCCTTCTCACCTAAACAATTTGCTGACCCCCTTATTAGAAATGTAGAAGGGTCAGGGCTAATTGGATTTGTCTAAACAGAAGACGGGAAGAAAAAGAGAGAGAGAGGGAAGAGAATGATGAGGGGGAGAGACTTAAAGCAGCCAAGCCTCATCTTGCTGCAGAGTTTACTGGACTCAATCTCAATAAAATTGGATCAGCTGGCACAGTTGTCCTCCAGCCCTGTTTAATAGAGGGACAAGTGTTGAATGCACCATTAAAAGGGTATGTGGGGGGCTTCCCTGGTGGCGCAGTGGTTGAGAGTCCGCCTGCCGATGCAGGGGACACGGGTTCATGCCCTGGTCTGGGAAGATCCCACATGCCGCGGAGTGGCTGGGCCCGTGAGCCATGGCCGTTGAGCCTGTGCGTCCGGAGCCTGTGCTCCGCAACATGAGACGCCACAACAGTGAAAGGCCCGCGTACCGCAAACAAAAACAGGGTATGTGGGAGGAAGGGATCCAAAGGAGCAGGTCAAAGGAGAAAATCATGCCCATTAGTGGCTGTGAAGAGAAGGGACACATTGCCCATTGCACGCATGTCCCCTCCAAGAGCCTCGGGATCCTGGAATCTGAGCGCGCTGAGGCTGACCTCCCTGCCACCTGCTCCTGTGGTACCACTGATGATGAAGTGACTGACACAGTTCATTGCTGCCTTGAGCAGGTTACCTCTTTTAACGTCTATTTAAAAAAGAGAATAAAGATTCTCGTTTGTTGTTGTTATGAGCTCGGAAGCACAGTGCCCACAAAGCACCCTACAATTGCTATAATTAACTTTATTATATTTCTGTCCTGTAATAATCTACACTTAATTATAGTCCATGAGAAGTATACTTTGGTACAGAACTATGAACAACAGCCATTCATTTGTGTATTCATTTTATTAAGGCTATTTTTGAAAAATATTGAAAATTATAAAAAAGAAAATTACGTTTTCTGGGAATATCACCATTTAGAAATAATCATTATGAGGGTGCAACCTTTTTTCTTTTTTTTTTTTTGTAGCACATATATGTCTTTAAAAAAATTGGATCACACTTCACTATAACCTGCTTTGTTTTACCAAACCACAGAACTGCAGGAGCGTGTTTCTCTGTGCCATATAGTCCCTACAATTTTTGAAGACTGTACAGCATTCCGTCTCATGCACGGACCCTAGTTAATTTGGTCAGGCCTCCCTCAGTGGTTATATCTTATCCCAGGGACTACTTGCCTTGTAAGCTTCCTGCTAGAAATTTTGGTTGGCATTGCCAGGATTCTAAGGCTCTGGTACAGACCCCCAGGCTGTCACATCATTCTTGGAGTCTCTCAGGAACATCTGGGGAGAAAGACCTAGTGAAGTTGGGTCCCACACATGAGTGGCTTTCAGGTTCCTCCCTGTTGTCCTCAGGGCTGAAGGATCCCAGGTTAGTGGGAAGGGTAATCAGAGAAATAGAGAAATTCAACTCGACGAGGAAGGAGATTTTTGCTTTAGTTGAAACTCTTCTGGATGCCCCTTCTGTAGGCTGCATGCCTACAACTCAGTTTACTTCAGTTCAGTTCGTTACTTAAAAAAAAAAAAAAAATTGAGTGGTCTTTTCTGCAACACATCCTACTAGAGACCCAGAATTAACCCTGTTCATTACTTGTCCTCCTCTCTCCCCTTCTCCCAGATGGGAAAGCATTTCACCTCAATTGCTTTTTCTTGTCGTCGTTTCCACCCCTAGGACACATCCCCTCCTAGTCCATTTCTAGATCGTTCTAGCATCCTCTAAGAGTTCTGGGGTAAATGATCGTGGACTCCTCGTCTAACTGAATTCCAAATATGCTAAGCATTAATGTTATTTGGTTCATTCATTCAACAATATTTTTCCAGCGTGTACTATGTGTTAGGTCACATGGATTTGGCAAATAATAGCATGTACATAAACCTTGCTCTCTAGAAGCGTACAGTCCAATGGAGGAGCTAAAGAAGTAAATGGGGAATTACAAAATGATGTAACGATGTAAGAGAAGTCAGCTCGGGATGCTATGTCTCAAAAAAAAAAAAAAAAGATGCTATGTCTTATTACCCAAGTCCCTGAGCTCATCCAGAGGGGCATAAATATGAACTGGAGAAGATTCCAACACTTATCTGTCCCATCCCAGTCTCATCTGCACAGGCCAGTTCTGCCCCCTAGCTCCCCCCTAAGCAGTGAAAAGAGACTCAATAAACACCAGCTGAATTAAACTGGTCAATTGATGCAATGCTTTTTTTTTTCTTTTTTAAATCATTAAAACTCTGAAACCAAACCAGAAGGAAGCATGAATAGTGCAATTGTTACTCTTCTTGTCCAAAATTGCTGTTTTCATTTTTCCATCCTATTTAAAGGAACTGAGAGCCAAGATAAGTCCTCCAGACAGAAATCAGCTAAAAATCTATGGACTGAACACTGCCACTGCAGGGGATTCTGAGCCCCAGCTGTTCAACAGAGGATGGTGGATGGCTTTGCTCATCGGCCTATTTTAGATGACAGATGATTGACCAAAATGAACCATCAGAGGGTATGTACCACCCCTAGCAACACACCAACGAGGGAGTGGCAAAGTCCAAAGGTTCAACCTCAGTTTTCCATCCTGGGTAAATTCACATGGCTTTCTTTCTTTAGTAAATCTGAGAAATTTCCTTCCAAAATCTTCGTTTAGAACTCAGTCTGAATTGAATTGGAGTTGGGCAGACTGAAAAACGTTTACTTCTCAAAACTTTTGACATCAGTCTTTGAAGTTCAATTTTTCTGATTTTCCCCATCCCCTACCCCCCCCCACCCCCACACTCCTACCCCAGGATATAATGATTAAGAATCAGGAGCAAAGTGAATGGAAGAAACACAGTTTTCAGGACCTTTGAAGAGGGGAGCCATTGGGGCTTTTTACTCTGAGGATTTTTAGTTGCAAATTTCTACTGAGTAAGAAAAGGCCTCATATTTTAATATCCACATGTTTATTTGCCTTTAAATTACCATTTACAATTACATACTGTAATTGTAAATGGTAATTTACAATTGATCCAATTGATCCAATTACATACTGTATGTCTTAAATTTAAGTCTCATTTAGGAACAAATTTTAAAATTAACCCTTGTACACATCAAATGTTGCTGGGATTTAGCAATTCATGTTATTTTATTAATAATATGAAGGTTTCCTGTTTGGTCACTTTATCATTCATTTTTTTTCAGTTTGCCATTGGTAACTCTTCAACCAGGAACTAGTTACCTAGAGGGGAGATCAGATGCAATGCCACACAACCTCAAACATGCTCAGGTTTACTGAGGTCCCAGGAGCAATTTCTGCATCTTGTCTCTCTTGTCTACCTGTGTTAATTGGTTTGCTCCCGGAATTGTTAATTAATAGTTATTATTAAGAAATAAAAGGGAAAAAATAGGGGCTTCCCTGGTGGCGCAGTGGTTAAGGATTCACCTACCAATGCAGGCGACATGGGTTCGAGCCCTGGTCCATGAAGATCCCGCATGCCGCGGAGCAGCTGAGCCCGCGTGCCACAACTACTGAGCATGCGCTCTAGAGCCCGCGTGCCACAACTACTGAGGCCACGTGCCACAACTACTGAGCCCACGTGCCACAACTACTGAAGCCCAGGCGCCTAGAGCCCGTGCTCCGCTACAAGAGAAGCCACCGCGGTGAGAAGACCATGCACTGCAACGAAGAGTAGTCCTCGTTCACCACAACTAGAGAAAGCCTGCTTGCAGCAACGGAGACCCAACACAGCCATAAATAAATAAATTTATTTTTAAAAAAAGGAAAAGAAATAAAAGGGAAAAAATTAAAAGGAATGAACCACACCAGATGAAATCAAGCTAGCCTTTAATGAAACTTATCATTCCACTATTAAATGAGATAACATAGACACACAATATAAGAAAATCATTATTTTCATTTTCAATCTGATTCAACCATGGCTCATCAGCATCCTGTGTGTGAAATTGGTGAAATTAGTGTCATGGTCACTTTCCCAGTTGGCCAGATGGCAGGGAATATAAATAGAAAAGCTAAGTACGGGCAGCTATCTGATGGTGGAATGTTAAGGAATAGATAGATTTGACTTAAGGGTTTGCCAGCTAAAGAGTGTTTGTCACCATCAAGTTCTACAAAAATCAAGTCAGGACTTCCCTGGAGGTCCAGTGGTTAAAACCCTGTGCTTCCACCGCCGGGGACGCGGGTTCAATCCCTGGTGGGGGAACTAAGATCCCCCATGCCATGCATCACAGCCAAAAAAAAAGAAAAAAAATCAAGTCAGTAGCCACTGCAGTCGCTGACCTATGCACTACAAGTTGAAAGGAATTCAGGGCACTCTGTGCTCTGGGAAAACTGGCAGAACGGGTCCTCAGATAGTTGGATGTTTTCAGGAGAAAATTTTATGAACTCAAATTCTTGTATCTTCTCATACTGTACTTAGAAAAGCACTAAAACCATTAACTAAGATACCTGTTCCTCGTGACTAGCAGCCCTCTCTCCGAGATGTGTGCTTGATTGTACGTACCCTTCGCCAAAATCACATCGACACTGACCTCTTCAGAACAGTTCCTTGGAGCTATCTGAGAGGCTGTCTCCTGTGCTATAGTCCTCAGTAAGTCCCCAAATAAAACTGAAACTCACATTATCTGTTTTTATTTCAGTTGACAGACTAAAAAATATAGATCTTTAAGTTTCCCCAGTTCCTCCCATGCCATTCCCTACATCTTTCCTTCAAGTAGAATTGGATCAGGGATCCTATAAGCAACCACTTACATGAAACTATTGCCTTTTTACCCACGTTTATCAAGCCCTTATTATGTGATAGGCACAATGCTGAGTGTCTAATGTGTGCCTTTCATTCAGTTCTAGCAATAACTGCATGAAATGGCTATGATTATTTCCATTTTACAAATAAGGAGCCTGAACCACAGAAAGGTTAAGTACTTTACCAAAGGCTCTAAGTGGTGGGGCTGGGTCACAGACTCAGAATGGTCTCACTTCCAAGACCACACTTCTAACCTCATCGCAAAGTGCCTCTCTTTTTCTCTGCCAACATCACAAAGAAGTCAATGGCCCTCAGTCTTTTGTTAGATGTGAAAAGAAAACAATAATAACTAGGACTTTTAAACAGCTCTGTTTCTTGTGTAAGTTTTCACAAGTAGGTCTTGTAGTTGGTCTTCTTTTAGGATAGGCCAGTATAAACGAGTATACCAGACATTCCAGGCAGATGGTTTAACTACATCACACTTCCATGTCTCCATGTTACAGTAAGGCTAACATTTCTTACCCCTTTCCTACTTTACATAAAATTATGAAGTTTAGGGATATATTGTCATCACTTGCACTTTGGACTTCTTGGAAAAGCAATTCTATATAAACACACAGTAGAAATGACAGAAAAACACTGTCAGTGTGGTATGTACACAGTATAAAATGGACCAAATTAATTCCTTAGAGCTTGGGACAAAAATAGCCCCTTAGTCTTGCATATTTATTTTTTAATCATGTTGCATATGCCTGTTCTGTGGCTTTCAAGAGCAGTCTGAAAGGGCACTGTGTCTGATAGAATGTGGATTGCAGTAAGAGTTTAGCATTTTTATTTTAGAGGAAACACTGCAATCCAAGATCTGGCCTCTTTCCAGCTTTTGAAAAACCACAAGTCAAAATTTTGTTGCCATATGAGAGTGTTGCATGGAGGGACATTACCTATGAATTTCTATATACTAGAGACTATTCTGTCTTTTGTGGATAAAAAAAAATTAAGCAATAATTAATCTAAAAAAGAAATGGAAAATTTTATTTGACCCAACCTGAGGATTATAACCCAGGGGACAGTCGCTCAGAGAGCTCTGAGGACTGTTCTGAAGAAGTAAAAGGGGAGGCCAGTATAGGTTTGATTTTGGAGAAGGGGGTACGTGCAACCAAGCACGCATCTTGGTAGAGGTGACTGCTATTTGCGAGGAACAGGTACCTTAGTTAATGGTTTTAGTGCTCCTCTAAGTATGGGAAGATGCAAAACACTGGATTCATAAAATTTTCTCCTGAAAATATCTAACTACCTGAGGGCCGGTTCTGTCAGTTTTCCTGCAGCACAAGAGGCTTCATCCTGATCTTCGCCCTGAATTCCTTTCAGGGTGTTCTGCATAGGTCAGCGACTGCAGTGGCCAATGACTTGTTCCTTGTAGAAATGGACGGTGGGCAGCATTCTTCGTCTTACACTCCCTTCCCTTTTAGTCTTAATTTTGACCAAGGTTTAGGAGGCATTTCGTGAGCACTTTGTCCCACAGCTCTAGGAATGCTCATTCCCAGGTCAGGCGAGGATTTGGTTGATAAGCCACTCAGTGTGCTATTACTGGACTAGGCCCTGTTACCAGTGGCCAAAAGCCTCTGGATCACCTGTCTTACATTCCGTTATGGTCCAGGAAATGGTTCCCTCTTGTTGCTTCTTCCCACATCTAGAGTTACACTATTATAATCATTGATTTTGTAGAACTATATCTTTGATCAATTGTTTCAAGTCGACTAATCATCATTAATTTTATTGGAGGCTCAGTCACACATTTGATAATGCAAGAAACAATAATCCTGTACAATAGGCAGAATACGAGTAATATAGCTAGTAGCATTAACAAGGTCATAAGTATTTAAGTGAAGAGCTTCCATTAGGTGTGGCTCAGTATCCCCCCAGGTCATCTGACCAGTCTGCCAGTCTGCTCTGCATCAATAGCTGTCTTTAAGGGAAATGACATATTGTTATTGTATGTAAAGTTCACTAAAGACATCTGCAGGTACAAGGTGAGTGGTGGGTCACTGTGACCCCTTAAGGATTGACAAAGGAATGTTATCTTCTAAGGAGTTACATGGCTGGCATCCAAAGAACAACTGGCATTTATGGTTGAGCAGGTATTTCTGCCATTGGGGAGTCTAGCTAATGCAGAATGCAGATGCACAATGAATGGTAGAGGGGAGGGAGGAGGCCAAAGGACAGAGAAAAAGGTTTATGCTTAAAGTTTTCTTGGCTTAAAATATGAATTTTATGTCATCTCTTTTATGAAAGATCCAAGAGCCTCTTATAATGACTCAAAAATAATAATAAGGTCACTCTTTTTTCCAGAGTTACCAAAGTGGGCCATCATCTCAGAGTAGGAAATGAAAGGGGCCAGTATGAGATCCAAGTAGTTTTAAAAGGCATGAAGGATATGAAAGTACTTAACACTACTGAACTGTATATTTTTTTTAATGGTTAAGGTGGTTAATTTTATATTATGCATATTTTACCACAATTAAAATGTTTTAAATTTTGTTATGTGTATTTAGCAAAGCAAATTTTATTTTTGTTGTTACTTTTTGGCTTGATCTCAATTTTTTATTTTTTTAAAGGATAGTTACCTTTTTTAAAAAAATTTATTTATTTACTTTTGGCTGTGTTGGGTCTTCGTTGCTGCGCGCAGCCTTTCCCTAGCTGTGGCGAGCGGGGGCTACTCTTCCTTGCGGTGCGCGAGCTTCTCAATGCAGTGGCTTCTCTTGTGAAGCACGGACTCTAGGCAGGTGGGCTTCAGTAGTTGTGGCACGTGGCCTCAGTAGTTGTGGCGCACAGGCTTAGTTGCTCCGTGACATGTGGGATCTTCCACGACCAGGGCTCCGAACCCGTGTCCCCTGCACTGGCAGGCGGATTCTTAACCGCTGAGCCACCTGGGAAGCCCGATCTCAATTTTTTAAATTGTAGTATAGTTGATTTACAATATTACATTAATTTCAGGTGTACAGCATAGTGATTCAGTATTTTTGAAGAATATATTCTAAGTTATTACAAGATAATGGCTATAATTCCTTGTGCTATACAGTATATGCTCGTTGCTTATCTATTTTATACACAGTAGTTTGAATCTCTTAATCCCATAGGCCTATCTTGCCCCTCCTCTTCAGTAACAAGTTTGTTTTCTATACCTGTGAGTCTGTTTCTGTTTCGCATATACATTTGTTTGTATTATTTTTTAGATTCCACATATAAGTGATTTCATACAGTATATAATGGAAAAGTGCCAGGTTTCAACAGACAAGAGTCGGGCCTGCCTGTCTCAGCAGAGTCATGAAATGAATTAAATGAATCTCTTAGAACAGCGCTGGTGTGGACCATCCTCCCAGGATCTGATGGGCCTCTCTTTTTTTCCGGATAATGAAGACTGCTTTTTTAACAGAAAAGCCAATTTGATATGTTAATTGACGTGGCGCAGCATGCAGGATCTTAATTCCCCCACCGGGGATCAAACCCGAGCGCCCTGCAGTGGAGTGCGGAGTCTTGAACTCCTGGACCGCCAGGGATGTACCGATGCTCCTATATCTTAAGTGTATTTTTCTTATGGTAAAATATGGACAGCATTGTGGGTGGGGAGGACAAGTCTGGGACCAAATGTGGAATTTCCTCTCCTGACCACCCCTGCCCCCCGTGTTTAAGTAGGTCACTGTTATCAGTACCCGCTAGAAGAGACAGGAGTATAGAAGTGGGTGCTAGAATGTCAGTATAAGAGGTGTGTTTCTGTGGTGCATAAGTCCTTCGAGGGTGTATCTCAGGGGTGTGAAAGTGTGTCTGCAAGAGCCCTCCTGGGTGTGTCAAAACATGATTTCAGAATGACCCTTAATGTGCAGATTCGGGTGGTGAGAGTAGATTGAATTCAGTCTTAAGATAAAAGATGAAGTTTGTTGTTTGTTCCCTCTCCCGAAAGACTTCGGCAGTGCCCCCCTGGGATGGGTCTTGGAAAGAACAGGACAGCGGTAGCCTAGTCTCTTTTTCTCCCGTCCCCTTGGGCCTTTAAGGGGGCTGCGCGGACCTAACACCGGGCTGGAAGGAAGAGGCGTAAGTCAACTTCCTCGCCGGCTGCACCCGCGGCGGCCGTGGGCGCGCGGGTCTGCGCATCCCGCCCCCGGGTCGGGAAGGGGCGGAGCCGGGCGGAGCCCGCCCCCCGCGGTCCCCTCTTCCCTGCTGCTCCACTGAGAAGCGCTGGCCTCAGACTCTGCAGCCTGCAGGAAGCTGAGAGCCGGGACCCCGGGCCGGGAGTGCGGGCTGGGCTGAGTGCACGGGCTCGGCCGCCGCTGCCGGTGAGTCCCGGGGCGGGCGGCGCGGAGCGGGGCGGGAGGCGCGTCAGGACCGGGCTGTGGGGAGACCCCGGGCGCAAGCTGGGGGATGTCAGGCTCGCGACGTTGGGGAGCCCCAGACCCCAGCCCGGAGGAGCGTCGCGATGTGGAGAAACCCGAGCCCGGGGGCGGGGAGTCAGTGCCCCGGGGTTGGGGAGTCCGGGAGCCCTGAGGGCGAGGCGGCGGGTCAGGAAGGCGAAGTTGGGGCGTCCCGAAGCCCGAGCCTGGAGGACTGAGCGGTCAGGATCCTGACGTTGGAGAGGTCCGGAGGGTTGCGGAATGAGGGGTGCCCTGTCGGCATTCTTGGGGCGCCCTCCTCCGGGCGGAGGGGAGCAGAACCCGGGAAGGGAGTGCGGAGAGAGGAAGCCCGAGGCGGGCGGGGCGGGAGGGGAGCCCCGGAAAGCGTAGGGTGGGGCGAGGCGAGTGGCGTCTCTGGGGAAAGATGGAGGGGGCTTCTCCGAGAGGGCGGGCGCGGGAAGCGGAGTCGTGCGGGGAGCCTGGGGTTCTGTTCTGGAGGATAGGGGGTTGGAGGGCCGGAACGCCGCAGCGGAGGTCCGAGGTGGCGGGCTGAGGGGTGCGTCGGGGACTCAGGAAACATCTCGGCCTAGGGGACGCAATCCCCTTGGTGGAATGGGGTCATGGCAATCTCGAGAGGGCACCCACTCGAGAGAGCAAGACGGGCCACCCCAGACGGGGGCAGGTTGGGACCCCGCACCAAGCGAGCTCGGGGAGTGTTGGGACCTTGGGCGGGGGGACCAGGGAGGGGCGAACCTCGCTGACCCCACGCGGGCACCGCAGCGCCCTGTGCGTCTGTGGGCCCTCAGGCACAGACTCACAAAAGGGAGACCCGCGGGCCGGACGGGCTTTTGGTTGCACCTCGTATTTCTGAGCTGGGTTAGAAGTGATTTTGCCCAGGGATCCGATGAGAAGAGTCTGGGCTTAAAAGAACAGCTCTGGAGTGAGTTTTCAAATGTACAGGTAAGCTCTACGTGTGTGTGTGTAATTTTCAGACGCACATGTGCTACTTGCTGCCCCCTCTCCTGTACTCTTGAGAGGCAGTTTCTGAGTAAAAACTGGAAGAAAATCAGGAAGGCGCTCGCATGCACACATGCACACCCGAACCGCCCACAAATGCGTTGCATTCCACAGCCGAGTAAACACGAGGAGTGCTGTACAGTGTTGGATTGTTTCTTTTGGCGAGGGCTCCCTTTACTGGAGTTAATAGGAGTTACCTGCATGGAAGGTGGACTGCCCTTGACTGCCTTCTTAGGATGTGCACAGCCTATACCCACCCCGGAGCTGCTACACCCTTGAACAAGTCACCCGGCAGGGCACTAGGCGGCTTAGGACCTCAGTGGATGGACATTCTAGAGTCTTTCTGAAGATAAACAAACGACCCGTACCCTGTCTGGTTTGTTTTTTTCTGTTGTTTGTCTTGGGTGCCTGGCTCCCTTTAATTAGTTTAATAATATCGACATATTAACATATCCTGTATGGTTAATTATGTGTTGTAATTAGTTTAATTATTTGATATAACAGCTAATTCTGGAAGACCCAGGGCCCTGGGAATCCTGTTAAGTGGATTTCTCCCTTAGAAGGTTCCTAGGCTTTAAGGGGCAGTGGGTGAGAGATGCCTCCCACTCCCTTTCTTTTCTGCCCTAGATATAGGTCCATCTTCTGATGTACACTGAGATTTGAGCTTCCTGGGAGGACCAAAGATTTTTGGCAACTAGCATATGTTGGGCCCTTTTTTTTTCCCCCCTTCATGAAAAGGAAAGCTCTTCAGTAATTATGCAAGTTAGTGGAAGAGTGATCTATTCATTTCACAGGTATCATTTCAGGAGAAGCTTTTCTTTTATTTTCACCAGGGGGTGGTCAGAACCTTGAACCAAAATCTGCATTATTATTATTGCGTTAGCATATTTATCCACTTGGACGTAGAGCTAGCTGATTCTTCCAATTCTTTATCCAAATGTTAGGGTAAATACGCCAGTATTTATACATTCAAATAAATGCATGTTTCTCCCCTTCAGAAGCCTCGGCTTGGCCAGCTGTGTACTAATTCTAGTGATGCTGTCATTGCTGAGAATAATTTTGGAGCTCCTGCTTTGGAGTTGCCTTCAGAGCTGGCAACACGGTGACTGAATTGCCTCTGTGATGGCAAACCTTCTGAAGCTGGGAAACAGCCAAGCACTGTGTGGAGCCATCTGTGGTGGAGAATCGAGGTTGTAATAGGAAGTATGTCCATTAAGGTAATGAAAGTCTTCTTGAAGGACTAGCAGGTCTACAGGGGTCATCCAGTAAAGAGTATATGTATGTGTTTAGGATTGTAAAGTAGTTGCTGTGAAATGCAACCTTCATTTGGATGTTCGTGCTCTGGCGTGTGTGTAAAAAACTGGCCCTATAGTACCTTGCTATACCTTATGGCTTATTGGGCTGGAGAAAATAAGCCTTTCTTTTCCCCTTCCATGTACTCTTTACCAGGCAGTTTCCATCCCTTTGCATTTTTACAGAAAGCAAGATGAACAAAAGACTTGTTTTTTCAGAAAAAAATGTAGTCAGAAAGTCACTTACCCCATGGGTCATTAATGCCTGGTACCTGAGTTTTTATGTGAAAGAATCTATATAGAATCAAGCGGAAGAGAATGATTTCTGAAAATCCATTTCAGTTTTGTGATTCCATAGCACACAGCGTGAAAAATTAACATATCCTTTTTCTTCCATTGGTTCCATAAATTCCCAATTTTTTTTCAGGTTGTTAACCCAAAGCTTCATATAGCCATGGCTTGAATCTTGATTTAGCTGTGATCTTGGACAAGTTATTCATCTCTTTTGGCCTCAGTTTTTCTACCCTAAAATGAAGATATAGTGAGTAGGTACCTCATGGGACTGTGATGAAGATGAAATAAGATTATGCATATAGAGCCCTGAGATCAGTGCCCCATACATAAAGTCTTGCTCTTTGTGTTATTAATAGTGCTTATTGATAGTTATGTATTAAAATTCCTTTTAAGCCGTGTAGAAATTTATCATTTCCAAGTAATGACATTCCCTTTGGCTGGGCTTTGCAAATCAACATGTCAATGAGAACACCTGGTTTTTACTCTCCTAGCCTCTCAGGAGTTTTTAAACAGTCACCTTTACTGCAACCAGAGCTAGCTACTTTATTTTGAATTCTGATATTTTAAAAAACGAACAGTCCTGTTTTGATTGTGTGTTAGGTATAAGAGTTTGATCAAAAGCTGAAGGAAAATTGTTTAAAAGCTTCTCCTATAATTTTTTCCCTTGATCCAATAAAATATTATTCTAACGACGTAGCTATAGTTTTCTTGGCATATATTGAAAGGGATGATTCTGGGGAACGTTTGTTTCAGTTAAACTGGAGTTTTGTTCTGCTTTTTTTAAATGATAGGGAGGAAGAACCTGGCACTATGTTCTCAGCTCTTCCATAAATATCGACTTTAATCTTTTGCAGATTTATGAATTTTATTAAAAATACTTGCATACAAATAATTTTATCATAATTTTTAATCCAATGGTTCGGGGTTACTATGAAATAGAGGTTTCATGGAATGTTCGACATTTAGTGAGAGTTCTCTGCATTTCAGCAAAGTTTGTTCAGGAGACAGAGGTATAAGAAACAGATTTCTTCCTCCAGAAGTTCACATAATGTGCTCTCTTAGGACAATGCATTAGCAAGAGTATTTTTTCTCCTAATGGCTTATAGGGCTAAGGATTAATATGGATTTCACTGCATGTTCTTTTCCCTCAATTTCTTGGAGAAGGTTAAATATATAGATCTCTCAATAGTGTTCATATTTTTTGACGTGGATTAGATCCTGCTATGCACTCACATGCCATAAAAGGAGATAAGGGCTCTAAAAGTATTTAGTGAATTGTAAAGTGATACACAGTCTGCCTTCCCTGTGGGGGCTGGATGGGGGGGGCGCTCTGCATCCTCAGATTCAACCAACTGTGGATGGAAATGTCAAAAAAATTAATCCATAGTCGGGGATATATGTATATGTGTAGCTGATTCACTTTGTTATAAAGCAGAAAGTAACACACCATTATAAAGCAATTATATTCCAATAAAGATGTTAAAAAAAATTAATCCATAGTCAATCTGAGAAAGAAATGGAAAATCTTTATTTGAGCCAACCTGAGGATTATAACCCAGGGGACAGTCTCTTAGAGAGCTCTGAGGACTGTTCCAAAGAGGCAAAGGGGGAGGCCAGTATAGGTGTGATTTTGGAGAAGGGGGTACGTGCAACCAAGCACGCATCTTGGTAGAGGTGACTGCTATTTGCGAGGAACAGGTACCTTAGTTAATGGTTTTAGTGCTCCTCTAAGTATGGGAAGATGCAAAACACTGGATTCATAAAATCTTTTCCCGAAAATATCTAACTACCTGAGGGCCGGTTCTGTCAGTTTTCCCGCAGCACAAAAGGCTTCGTCCTGACCTTCGCCCTGAATTCCTTTCAGGGTGTTCTGCATAGGTCAGCGACTGCAGTGGCCAATGACTTGTTCCTTGTAGAAATGGACGGTGGGCAGCATTCTTCGTCTTACACTCCCTTCCCTTTTAGTCTTAATTTTGATCAAGGCTTAGGAGGCATTTCGTGAGCACTTTGTCCCACAGCTCTAGGAATGCTCATTCCCAGGTCAGGCGAGGATTTGGTTGATAAGCCACTCAGTGTGCTATTACTGGACTAGGCCCTGTTACCAGTGGCCAAAAGCCTCTGGATCACCTGTCTTACATTCCGTTATAGTCCAGGAAATGGTTCCCTCTTGTTGCTTCTTCCCACATCTAGAGTTACACTATTATAATCATTGATTTTGTAGAACTATATCTTTGATCAGTCGTTTCAAGTTGACTAATCATCATTAATTTTGTTGGAGGCTCAGTCACACATTTGGTCATGCAAGAAGCAATAATCCTGTACAATAGGCAGAATACAAGTAATATAGCTAGTAACATTAACAAGGTCATAAGTATTTAAGTGAAGAGCTTTCATTAGGTGTGGCCCAGTATCTCCCCAGGTCATCTCAGCAGTCTGTTCTGCATTAATTGCTGTCTTTAAGGGAAATGATATCTTGGTATTGTACATAAAGCTCCCCAAAGATGTCTGCAGGTATAAGGTGAGGGTGTGTTATTATGACCCCTTAAGGATTGACAAAGGAATGTTATCTTCTAAAGAGTTAGGTGGCAGTCAGAAGAACAATTGATCTTTCTGTTTGAACAGGCGTTTCTGCCACTGGGGAGTCTGGTTAATGCATAATGCAGATGCACAATGCACGGTAAAGGGGAGGGAGGAGGCCAAAGGGCAGAGAAAAATTTCATGTTTAAAATTTTCTTGTCTTGCCTTAAACTGTGAATTGAAATAAACATCGGAAAATATTTAGGAAAAAAATTCCAGAAAATTCCAAACAACAAAACTTGAATATGCCATGCGCAGGCAACTACTTATGTAGCATTTACTTTACATAGCATCTACATTGTATTTACAATTATTTTCATAACATTTACATTGTATTAGGTGTTATAAGTAATCTAGAGATGTTTTAAAGTATATGGGAGAATGTGGGTTGGTTACATGCAAATACTATGCCATTGTGTATAATGGACTTGAGCATCCACAGATTTTGGTATCTGAGGAGGGTCCTGGAACCAATCCCCCACAGATACTGAGGGATCACTGTATAACCATAGGATAGGGGGCTATTATTGTTGTTCCATACTTTCCCAGAGTGTTCTGATTATCACCTCCATAGCGGTGTTTGGCCCTTGCTCTATCTCTCTTCTGAATGGTGGTTTACACCCAGAAAACAATACAGCAGCGTGGTTTAGACTAGAGCAGTGGTTCTTAATAAAGAGCAGTGGCTGTGTTTTTGCATCCTCCCGCCCCCCAACCCACCAGGACATTTGGCAATGTCTGGAGATGTTTTTGATTTTCACAGCTGGGAAGAGGAGAGATGTTATTGACATCTAATGGGTAGAGGCCAGAGATTCTGCTAGGTATAGTATAATGCACAGGACATCCCCTTACAACAAAGACTTTTCCAGCCCCAAATGTCAGTAGCGCTGAGAGACCCTAGACTAGAGCAAGGGACCTGCAGTGGGGGCCAACCTGGGTTAGCATCCTGGAACAACCCTGAGTGAGTTCCTTAACCTGAGTGTCTATAAAATGCAAGTCTGAAGTGCTATTGTGGAATAGGTGAGATGGTGTATATAAAGTACTTAGCTCACAGAGGTGCCCCGTAAATGGTAACTCTTAGTATTATGTCTGGTTGGTAAATCCAGGGACTATGCTTTAAATAGACAGCTTTGGCTTTTGAACCCATTGTGTACAGAACCAAGTCAGGTTTCATTTTTCTTTTTCTATAAATTTATTTATTTATTTATCTTTGGCTGTGTTGAGTCTTTGTTGCTGCATGCGGGCTTTCTCTAGTTTCAGCTAGCGGGGGCTTCTTCGTTGCGGTGTGCGAGCTTCTTATTCCCGTGGCTTCACTTGTTTTGGAGCACCAGCTCTAGGCGTGTGGGCCTCAGTAGTTGTGGCACGTGGCCTCAGTAGTCGTGGCTCGCAGGCTTCAGAGCGCAGGCTCAGTAGTTGTGGCACATGGACTTAGTTGCTCCGTGGCATGTGGGATCTTCCCAGACCAGGGCTCTAACGGGTGACTGCTGCATTGGCAAATGGATTCTCAACCACTGCGCCACCAGGGAAGCCCTGCTGGACAGTTTTCAAAGTGCTTTTATATACCTTGTCAGATACAACTTTTGCAACCACCCTGTGAGGCATGGAAGGCAGATACCATATTGATTTTTTTTTTTTTTTTTTACAGATGAAGGAAACTTGGGGCTGGAGATGGTAAGAAATTTGTCAAAGTCACAGTGAGAAAAGGGCAAAAACAGGGACTCAAACCCAGGTTGAGTAGCTTCCGATTACTGCTACAGGGCTCCATCCACCACACCTTTCTGTCTCTTCTGATGTAGATGGAGCATGAACTTGATGCAACTTCAAATAATACATCAAAATAATAACTATTGACTGAACATCTACTGATGTCAGGAAATGTACAGTTGACCCTTGAGCAACCTGGGGGTTAGGAGTGCCAACCTTATGTGTGGCCTGGGTAGTCCTGGCTGAGAAGGAACCTGAACAGTGACCCTGTGGAGTGAGATTTGATGGACTTCTGGGAAGTGGTCTGAGAAGCAAAGGATATCTTGTTCGTTCATTCGTTTGTTTGTTCATTCATTCATCAGTATTAAGGGCTTACCAGGGCCAGGGTCTATGCTGAACACGGGGTAAAGATGGAATGTTGAACCCAAATGCAGTCCCTGCCCCTACAGAGGTGACAGTTTGGAGTTGAGTTGTAGGGAGGATGTTTTGCTTCAGAGGTAGGTGGGGAAAGGATTCCTCAAGGCTTTTTCATACCTGTGCACAGAGCTGAAGCGAAGCTCAGGCCATGTGTAAGTAGAAGGTGCTGGTTGGCTGTACTCAGGTGCTTAGAGTGGAAGAATAAGACCTCATGTTATGGGGATATATGTACATGTATAGCTGATTCACTTTGTTATAAAGCAGAAGCTAACACACCATTGTAAAGCAATTATACTCCAATAAAGATGTTTAAAAAATAATTAATTAAAAAAGAAAAAAAAGACCTCATGTTATCCCACATGACATTCAGAACCCCACTTCCCCAAAGGTGGGGAACCGCCCTCTGCTGGAAGTCACCTGGGTTGGACAATCAGGTTGAGTAAAGCCTGGGGCTTAGGGAAGTCTTTCGTCCTCAGCGTGTCTGGAAGGGTACAAGCTCCAAGCCATCTAGAGTGCTAATAAACTGACCCTGTTGTCTTATGTGACGAAGACTCCATACTATAGCAGAGCAGGGCTTGTTGAATGAGTGAATTAATAATAATTATAATAAATGTTAGTCTATGATAGAGGTAATGGGAGACTTCAAGATTTCGAGACGAACACACCCAGAGAAGAACCGAGCTCTCCCCCCTTTCCAGGCTGAGCTGGTTCCTGGGACTGTAAGAACCTAAAGGAGATCAGAGCTAGGGTTATTGATTTAAGAGGTTTTTGTTGGTCTTGAGACACTAGCATTAAGGGCATCTTAGGGTGATGTAGTCCAAGATTAAGAAAAGCAAAGAAGAAAAAAAAACCCTCAATTCTTAAGGAATAGATAATTTGTTGCTTTTCACCAGTAGCTTGAAACTATGTATTTGCCCTATTCTTGCACCTGCTCTTTGGAGTCTGAGAGAATTTCCCAAGAGGTTCAAGATAAGTCTACAGTCTAGAAACTGGAGAAGGGCTACCCTTACCCAAACCACTTGAAGATGGAATGAAAATACACATACTCTGCTGAATATTGCCTGTAGATCGTACTTTTGTGAGAAATGAAACTTTGTTGGTGAAAACTATCTTCTCATTTTCCTTTTAGACTCAAATTGGTTGTATAAAATACGGGAGAAAAAGGAGG
The DNA here is from genome assembly GCF_011762595.2 of Tursiops truncatus. Lineage (NCBI taxonomy): Eukaryota > Metazoa > Chordata > Mammalia > Artiodactyla > Delphinidae > Tursiops > Tursiops truncatus. The sequence continues at coordinate 24,776,108 of NC_047043.1, read as the reverse complement.
AGGATGTGAAATCAATGATGAGTGTAGTGGCTCTTGAATTAGGAAATTTATATTCTCCCTGGTGTATTTCACTCCGTCCAAAGAATTCATTCCAGGAGTCTCATCTTAGCTTTTCTATTCCTGCACTTAAGCAAGATAAGGGCATCAGTATTGTTCTCTTGAGTTGCCAGGAAGCCTGAGCACTTCATAAAGTAGCATTAGTCAGTTTCATGCATGGGCTAATGCTTGGTTGGAATTGGCTGCAGTGGTAGAATGTCACCCAAACAGACAGGTTCAGGTAAAGCACCAAGAATTTCATTGAAACTGGGCAGCATTTCAGGCAGGTAGAAACTGGTTCATCAAATCTCATTGTGGCAAAGAGGTTCAGGTTAATTCATGAAGTACGTGCACAATTTTGTCCCATGAAAGAAAAAAAAAAACTATTTATAATTATGTGGCTGTGATATGTCTTATGGCCTGGAGGACCATTGTGTCTAGATATATTGACCTAATTCCAAAGGGGGTAATGATAATACACCCACGTGTGCATGAAGGCATACAGAAACATAAAATACCTACTGTGTATTGAACAATTCCTGTGTGTCAGGCATTGTGCAATGCGTTTTTTTTTTTAACCTTATCTCTACTCCCCGAAACAAGTTAGGAGAGAGAGATCCCAGTTTACCAATGAGAAAAAGAAATGAAGTGGCTTGCTCAAGGCCACTACAGTTAGTAAGTATCAGAGCTGCTTACAGATTCCTCATTTCTGAGAGGGCCTGGGGCAGATGAGTTTGGGTTTAATAAAGGGCTCCCTTACAATGCATCTGTAACCTGGAATGGGTCCAGGGTGGGATTTCCTGTCCGCCCAGCTCATCACCCTATTTAAGGGATTCCGGAAGCTCGGAGTTACTAAATTTATATATGTGGTTCCCTGAACCTATTGAAAGCATAGGCTCAGGGGGGCAGGGGCTGGGGGTAGTGCGTTGAGCCCGTCTTCATGATTTCATATGCCTACAAAACCACATACTGTATATGTGTGTCAAACAGCTGCACAGACCATTAAAACTTGAAAGTCCTTTGCTTTAGGCTGCGGTGATAGTAGCTTCATTTGGAGCCACCTGCCAGCTCATCTAAACTCTGGCCTGTGATTAGGTGTATCTGGCTGAAAGATACAGGGTGATGAATCATTTAATGGATGTTGTTGATTTAGAAAACTTTCAAAGCATGGAGAACTTATAATAATCACTTTAAAACAGGTTTCATGGGACTTCCCTGGTGGTCCAGTCTTAAGACCCTGCGCTTCCACTGCTGGGGCACAGGTTTGATCTCTGGTCAGGGAACTAAGATCCTACATGCCTCACAGTTTGGCCAAAAAAAAAAAAACAAAAAAAAAAACCAGGTTTGATGATGAAAAGATTGGGCAATAATGGATGGCCTAGAGTGACAGTGAAGTTCTCAGTTGCAACCCCCTGACCCCCCATCTTGCTGGCCCCAGAGCCAACTCATGTCTCTAGAGAGGCAAGCTGTGATCCTGGTTCCTTTTGAACGTAGAAATGACAGCTTCAAGACCCTCTCTGATCTAGGACAGATTGCATTAGTTGAGCACATGTTGTGTGCTAGCAGTTTTACCTGTATTATCTTCTCTCTCTCTTAAACTTTCTATTATAGAATATTTCAGACAGACAGAGGTGCACAGAATAGTAGAATACACCTCCATGTGCCCATCCCCAACTTCAGCAATTACCAACTCATGGCCAACTTCTCTACATACACCTTACCTCCAAATGATTTTGAAGCAAACCCAAGCCACCATTTCATGATTTGGGAGCATTTCAGAATGCATTTCTAAAAGATGAGGGCTCTTTTATCATAATTCTTTAAACATGACAACAACCCTATTAGGTACCACTCTATCCTTATTTTATAGGTAGAGACAGTGAGACACAAGGAGGTTAAATTATTTGCCCAAGGTCATCCAAGGCAGAGTCAGGATTCAAACCCAAGTTGCCTAACTCCAAAGCCTGTCCTGTTAACCACCACACTGTGTTAAGGTAGCCATTAGACCCCTCTGCTCTAGCTAATCCTACACTGTGGAATTGGATTCTGGAAGCAGGAAAATAAACTCCCAGGGACAACACTATTGATTTCTGTGAATTCAACCACCCAGTCATTGCTGCAAGCAGGGTATATTTAGGTTCACAGGGTTAGAATGGCTGTGAAAGTCTTAGACTTGTCATCTCAAGGAATGAAAGGACTGGCCTGAAATATTAATGGATCCTCTTTGGGCAGCAAATCTGACAAAGCAGTCAAACCCTTATCGTGCTAGTGTTTGAAAGGGTGGAGAAACCCACAATGAAAAGGACTTCACAGAGAATATGACTGTCGTGCTCTGGCTGCCAAGGGAAGTAAAAGGTTTCTTTTAAAATGAATTTTCATCTGGTTTTCTCTCTTGGCAGAAGGAATCATAGTCTTCCCACTGAGTCTTTTCAGTTCGTTTCTAGCACAGCTAATTGTGTTTATTTGTCTCCAGAATCACATGTCTGCCTCCTCTCCCTGGCCTTTCCTTAAGGTATCTTGCCTGCTGTGTACTACGGTTGCTGCCAAAAAACGTTCCCCTCACCTGGGAGCGGTTGGCTGACAACACAGAGTAGATGTTGGGAGGCCACCTGTCTCTCCAGAGATCTGCCCTGGCCTCAGGCGTCCAAGCCCACCTCAGGGTGGGGATTATATAAGCTGGTGGGGAAAGGAACCGTGTCATTTGCCTTGTGGCTACCCTTTTGGCCCATCAGGGTTAAGAACAGAGCAGAAAACACATGAATACTATTGATTGGCTGATCAAGGAGCTTTGCTAGTTCAAGTTCAAGAAATTGATTCTCCATTTTTTCCTATCAAAACAAGCATCACACTGACTTTTCTGTTTAATACTTTTCCTTTGGCTTTGGGAATCGCTGACTTTTAAGTGATTCTCAAACCTCAGTTTCTTTTCTTACCCCCTTCCCCATGAAGTCCAATCACAGAAGCCATGTAATCACTGGAGGACTACCCAGCCCTTCTTAATCCTCTCTCCTGTGAAGCACTAAATGGTGGTCCTTGTCAGGGTGCAGGTGAGGACGAGCCTAGAAATTCCACCTTTGACTCTCTCTGGGAACACCATGAGACCACTTTATCAGACGGTAACAATTTCTGGGTCCGTGAGGACCTCAGCCTGTGTCTTTTTCAGGGAACATCTGTTTTCCTTAAACCTTTGCTGTTGCCAATCTTCAAAATTATTTATTTATTTATTTATTTATTTTGGCTGCACCAGGTCTTAGTTGTGGCACGTGGGATCTTTTTTTTTTTTTTTTAAGTTGCGGCATGTGGACTTCTTAGTTGCAGCATGCGGGTATCTTAGTTGGAGCATGCATGTGGGATCTAGTTTCCCGACCAGGGATCAAACCTGGGCCCCGCATTGGGAGCACAGAGTTTTACCCACTGGACCACCAGGGAGGTCCCTGAAATAATTTTTTATGATTGCTGGGACTTCTACTTTTTGAAAACTAAGGAAAATAGTAGACTGTGAGTTGCTAGCTCTTCATCATAGAGTCAGCTCAGGGATGGCAAATACATGGCTTTGTGCCACGGCCCCCTTCTGAGCCTGGTGTCCCCCAGGAGCAGTGGCAGACTTGTACATCGATCACAGCATCTTCTCTGGAGCTCGCCGGGGCCTGAATGCCTCTCAGTGCGGGACCCCAGGAAGCCAGTTACCAAGAGTGTGGCCTAGGGTTGACACCTCTGTGCCCTTTCCTAAGTAAGTGGTCTTTAAAGCCCTTCCCACACTAAAATCTCTTGAGCCTTTCTGCCTGTGGTCACATTGGGTCCCTAACAGCAAGGGGCCAGCTCTCTCCTCTTTCACCAAGAATCAGATTAAAGGGGGATGTGTCACCACTCAGGCATGCTAAACCCTTTCTGGAAAGCAGATGATGGGGAAAATGTTTTAAACATTGATGGTTCACGGAGGAATTGGAGGTCGTGACTCTTCCTTTCCAACCCATAGTGGGTTTGTAGATTGGGTTTGTAATTTGGTTGGTGAGTCAGTAAGACTAATTAAAGTCATCCTTTTTATGGAGAACCAGAATGTTTAATGCCCAGGGGGAATATAAAGGAAATGGGAGCCCAAAGCCTGTCCTTTAGGAGTTCCTAATCTGGTAGAGCAGTTGTATTAAGTTGAATTTAGATTCAGTGTAGTTTAATGAGATGCAAGGAGAAATGTAGTGCCTGGTTATAATTAACTCACTCGCAGCTGACTAACATCCGTTTGAAGACATTTGGAGGGCATTAAGATAATGCCTGTGAAGCAACAGGACTTCCTTGACAGAAGATGCTATAAGTATTTATGACCATATTGTAGATAATGTACAGGGCTGTAAGGAATGGTTTGGGCCCATCTGTAGTCACCAGAAATTGTTACCCTCTGATAAGCTGGTCAGGCAGAAGCTGCAAGGGCTGCTGCAGGCCTGGCTGTCTCCAGGATGGTTAACAGAGGATGCCGAGCTGCTGTCTGGGAGGTTAAGATCAGGCTGGTGTGCGTGAGTGTGGTTTTCTCTTGCTTTAATCAACAGTACATTCTTTTACAAGAAAACGTCAAGAAAAGTCTTTTCGCAAGAAAAAGCTCATCTTGGAGTGCTCTGACTTAGCAGCAAGGACCGGCAGAGGCACTTTTTCCATTTCAGAAATCTCAACAGTATAGTGAGGGCAGAGGAAGGGAGAGGGGGAAAACCGTATAGGTCAAAGAACGCATTAGACTGACCAAGTATTCTAAAGGTATTTTTCAAAAAATCAGGTTAGATTTAGAATCCCTTTCCTAAGTGTGTACTTTTTTTTTTTTTGCGGCCTCTCACTGTTGTGGCCTCTCCCGTTGTGGAGCACAGGCTCCGGACGCGCAGGCTCAGCGGCCATGGCTCACGGGCCCAGCCGCTCCGCAGCATGTGGGATCTTCCCGGACCGGGGCACGAACCCGTGTCCCCTGCATCGGCAGGCGGACTCTCAACCACTGCGCCACCAGGGAAGCCCCTGGCTTACTATTATTCTTTACTTTCTCCATCTTTTAGGACATCATATAAAATAAGCCAAAAAAAACATCATTTGCTGTTGTTATTCAGGAACGTCCAAAGTATTTGAATTCTCTGGTGTGGATAAGTGGCCTGTGAGGCTGAAATAGCGAGCTGGGGAATAATTGCAACTTTTCAGTAGATACTACAATCCTTTGTGGAAGGGAGCACTGGGGCAGTGAAACTGCAAGTACTGTGCTGACCTTGAACTTTTCTCGTAACAATAAGTGCTTGTCTCTTCCCAAGACCATATGATCTGTGGAACTTGCTGGAATAGCTTCTGGCTGGTACTGTGTCTTTTGTTTTCTACTGGCACCCTGGGACTTGAGAACGCACTCTTTGGAGTTTAAAAGCATCTTATTTGAATGCTGACTTGATGGTGAGCTTATATAATTGGCTATTAGACACTGAATAAGCTTAAAACTTGGAAGTGACACTTTTTGGACCTGTAGTCATCTTGTCTTAGGCTTGTAATGACATTCTTTTTTTTTTTTTTCCTTCAACTTTAATTCAGAAATATCAAATTGTTGGCCTTTAATATTTTAAGTTTACAGATGGCGCTACTGGTGCCAGAAGGATTGTGGTTTATTTTTAAGTATGTGATTCATTTAATTTGAGGAGAGTAGGATTTGGGCCTTCTGCCTTGCAGCTCACTTTACCTCCAAGATCAATACAACTTCAAAGAAGGAGAAGTCTGTTTCTTAATGGTGTTTATAATGGCTGTGGCTTGTTGATATTAATGACCGAGTATCTACTTCAGGGTAGCTTTGATTAATCAAAGTCTTCACTTAAACTAATATTTACTGACATATTCTACTTTGAAGACAAAAACATCAAAACACAAGAAAATAAAGTCCTGTTAGAACTTTTATTTAAGAACAACTTCCCAGTAAATCCTTAGGTTCACCACAGGCACCGTCCAGTCTTCTTGACCATGGGTACCTCCATCATCCAAGCTGCGTCATGACCACTGACATCCAGAAGGAGATGAAGGACCTGGACAGTTCTGAATTATCAAAATTATCACTTACACATTTAGGAAAGTGAACTAATGCATTTTAGAATGATGTTCAATAAATGAGATTGGAACAGAAAGCACTTCCTGAATAGGGTAGACATTCAGGGCATGGCCTCTGGAGTGAGCCTACCTGGTTCTGGATTCTGGCTCCACTACTTCCTGTCTAGGTGACCTTGGGCAAGACACTTAACCTCTTTCCTCATCTGTACAGTAGGTAGGAAGAATAAATCCCATGTCATAGAGTTGTGAGAAATGATTGTGAGTTAATAACATGCAAAGAACTTAGAACGGTGCCCAGCGTAGAATAAGTGCTCCTTATTCTGAGTTACTATAATAACTATTACTGGCGACTAGATAAAGAGGAGCACCAGGTAAAGATGAGGGAAAAATATATCTCTGGTTTCTGACTTGAGCACCTGGCTGAAGCGATTTACTGAACAGAAACAAGGAACATGGGATAGAAATAGGTTTAGTGGAGGAAGCTCAATTCTCTCTGTGGGTTGTATTCATTTTGAGGTATCTTTGTTACAGCTGAGCAGAGATAACCTTGTGGCCATTAAATAAGCCCCATTCCATGTAATGACTAAGTTTTCTGTGTACTACGGGTTCTCTCCTTGGTTTTCTTATGGATTTCTTGTGAGCTGTCAAAAACAAATTAAACTCCAGGTGCTTCAGAATTTCCATCTGAATAATATTGAACATAATAACGGCACATAGTAAACTCAGCAAATGCTTTCAAAAGGTCCTAAGGGGGAATTCCCTGGCGATCCAGTGGTTAGGACTCCGTGCTTCCACTGCAGGGGGCCCGGGTTCGATCCCTGGTCAGGGAACTAAGATCCCACAAGCCTCATGGCTCAGCCAAAAGAAAAATGTCCTAAGTAGCTTGGATAAAGGTTATATATATATATATATATATACACACACACACATACATACACACACACACACACATCTATATATATATATATATATATACTTGACTACTGTAGGTACCTCATATAAGTGGAATCATACAGCATTTGTCTTTTTGTCTCCAGCTTATATCTCTTAGCATAATGTCCTCCAGGTTCATCCATGGAGGTTCATATATATATATGATGGTCAAAGCCAAGATTGAGATTTTGACATAGAAACAAGGAAGGTAAAAGCCAGTATACTTTTAGTATGTCTTTCTTTCATTCATCCATTTGTTCACTCATTCTTACAATAAATATTTACTGAGCACTTTTTGTATAAGCCAAGTAATGTTCTAGGTACCAGGGGATACATAAGTGAACAAACAGACAAAAATACCTCTGCTAATGGGGCTTATATTCTGGGCCAGCAGCAGGGCTACGACAGACAATAAACTTAATAAATAAAAATAATATATTAACCTCATACCCATTAGAGTGGCTACAGTCAATAGCCAGAAAATAACAAGTGTTGACAAGGATGCAGAGAAGTTGGAACTCTTTTGCACTATTGTGAGAATGTGAAATGGTGCACTCACTGTGGAAAATGGTATGGCAGTTCCTCAAAAACTTAAAAAATAGAATTACCAATGATCCAGCAATTCCACTTCTGAGTGTATACCCATAAGAACTGAAAGCAATCTTAAAGAAATACTTGCACGCTTACATTCATAGCAGTGTTATTCACAATAGTCTAAAAGGTGGAAGCACCCTAAAGGTACATCAGTGGATGAGTATATACATATTCATATAGTGTATACATACAATGAATATTATTCAGCCTTAAAAAGGAAGGATATTCTGACACATGGTCTACAACATTGGTGAACCTGGAGGACGTTATGCTAAGTGAAATAAGACACAAAAAGACAAATGCTGTATGATTCCACTTATATGAGGTACCTGGAGTAGTCAAATTCATAGAGACAGAAAGTAGAAGGATGTTTGCCAGGAGCTGGAGGAAGTGGGAATTGGAGAATTGTTTACTGGGTATAGAATTTCAGTTTTGCAAGATGAAGGGAGTTCTGGAGATGGATGTTGGTGATGGTTGCACAACAATGTGAATGTACTTAACACTACTGAACTGTACAGCTAAAAAGGGTTAAGATGGGAAATTTTATGTTAGGTGTATGTACCACAGTTTTTTAAAAAATACGAGAAAGACTATAATACATTAGGTCACAAGGTGAAAAGTACAATAGAAAACCAAAAAAAGAGTAAAGCAGAGTATCGGGGTTCTAGAGAGCTCGGGAGGGTGCAGATGCAGTATTAGATCAATAGGGAAGTGGGGAGGCCCCTTTCGACTGAAGAAAAACGCACAACCTGAAAGTTGCAAGTTAAGTTTTATTCAGGGGCCTCACCGAGGGCTGACTATAACCCAGGAGATAGCCTCTCAGACAGCTTTGAGGATCTGCTCTAAAGAGGTAAGGCAGGAGCCAGGATATATGGGAGTTTTTGCTCAAAACAAAACAAAACACGTAGTTGAACATCAAAAGATCACTGCTAGTCACAAAAACCAGACATCTCAAGTTAATGATTTCAGTGTTTTTCTAAGAGTCTGGGCTCATTGAAATTATTCTGTAGATGTACATCTCAACTCTGTAGGGCCAGTATCCTGTTTTTCTCCACCCTGAATTCCCCTCAAGTCTCACTGTAGGGGCGGCTGCAGTGGCTGACAGCTTGCTGGTGGGCAGCATTCATTGTTTACTGCAGTGGCAGGCAACATTTTTTGTCTGCACCTCCTTGAGAAGGTGAGATTTGAGCAAGGCCTGGAAGGAGTTGTCTGTCCCTCGGCTGTGATTACAGTCGGTGTCTAGATCGTCCAGGGCCCCCAGATGATGTGTGGCGAGACCCGGGCAATGATCACGTGGTGTGTATCTGTAAAGTTCACGAGCGGTGGGCAGCTGACGCAGAAACTGTGGACATGGGCATTTCAACTCAACTGGAAAAACAATCCAGGCACTCCGGTAGCACTTTGCACAGATTATAATCAGATGTCATCTGAGACTTGAGGTTATATTACAGTAAAGAGAAATGGTTGTTCTTATACTTGGCCCTTTCTACAGTCAAACTCCATAACCTAGAAACAACAGTCAGGAGTTTGATTTTTTAATTACACCTAAGTTTGCATGTTGTTGTTTAGCCCATTTCCAATACATGTTTTAAACTCCATAAGACTAGGATTTTCAGGGCTTCAGCTGAGCTTTCTGTCAACCCAAAACTAGGCAGTGCAGCTCAAGAGTACTTACTTCTGTTTTTCTCCATCTGGTAGGTCATATGGCATGGAATGGTGAGCTGCTTAGAAAAATCCTGTGATCTGGACATGTTACATTACTAATTTATGAGGCTGGTATAAAGAGGTATCAACTTACCATCATTTAAGCCACTACTCTGTACTCATGAAAAAAATTGAAAGAGGTTTGCAGCAGTGGATTCTTGAATTGATTTTTTTCACATCTCATTTTTTAATCTTTTTCCCATCAAAAAGAAGTACAATGAGCATGAATCTCTACTTTGGAATCAGGAAGAAATCTGTCACCATGCCCCCACCTCCACGGCACTGAACTTGGAGGGGAGATGAACATCTGTAGGTATCAGGCACCTTTGCCCCTTCACGATCCTGGCCCCAGGCGAGGATTCTGAAGCCACACCAGCAGCCACTGAAAACACACATGCTGTTTGTGACTCTCTCCCCAGACTAAAGTTGCACGATCATTGCTAAAGTTGCAGGGGCGAGGTGAAGGGAGGAGAAGCATACTTCCTCTCTAAGTCCTGTCTACGCTGATGGCAGTGAGCATAGGTTGACTGAAGAAGCACAGCACCAAGCTCAAAACTAGCCCCATCCTCACCCCCCAACCCGTGTTTTGGTAACACTCTTATCTGCCCAATGTTTGCTTTTAGTTCTGAACAAAATTATTTTTATGCCACACGGCTTGTGAGATCTCTGTTCCCCGACCAGGTGTTGAACCCAGGTCACAGCAATGAAAGCCCGGAATCCTAACCACTTGGCCACCAGGGAACTCCCTGAACAAAATTCTTATAAAATTTTTGGCATAAACGTGGTATCTTGGGAGCTTTGAAGAGAGGAGGAAGAATATTTTCCTTGATCTTTATGCACAAGCAGCTGCCTACAGGCATTTGGCCCTTGGTGGTTATCAAGCTGAGTGTCCCCCTCTACATCCATTTTCTCCCAACACAGAGTGTGGACGGTAGAGACAGGCTTCTCTTGGTGGTGAAATGATAATTCATGGGAAGGTAGCACCCTTTAGGTATATACTGTTGTCATTAGATATAAGTCATTCCGTGGTGATAGCAGTACTTAGTAGCAAAAGAAGGAAGGAAAGTTCAGTGGACTCCACATTCATTCATTGAGGGTCTACTCTGGGCAAGTCTACGTGCCAGGCTCTAAGTTGCGGGGAGGGAATTTAATGCCACATGAGACAGTGCTTGCCCGTAAGGCCTGCTAGGGATATAGAAGTACCCAAACAACCACAGGACAAAGTTATATGTGATGACATCATTTTGTGACACAAACTTGCAGGTTGCAGGAGAAGGGATATTGCTTTGGGTAGATTGGAAGGCGTGGAGGAATCACCCTCTGAGAGGTGCCTTCAGGAATGGGTGAGGTTTTCTAAGGTAGAGATAGGGAGGAGGCCTTTCCAGGTAAAGGGAACAGCCTGGCCTAAGACCTGAAGGGGAATCCCCCTTCTAGACCCGCAGCTAAGAAGACCACACTGCAGCCTTGTTTGTCATAGCAAATACAGGAAATAACCTGCATGTCTGTCCACAGGAGGATGGACAAATAAATTGGGGTATTTGGAAAATATTCAGCAGAGAAAATGAATCAATTAGAGAATCATGTAGCAATTAATATGGAAAAAACACAAAACATTACATGAAAGAAAGAAGGCTGCAGGAGGTTAGGTGCAAAATTTATATAAAGGTTAAAATATCCAAAACAATATATATAGTTTATGGATTTTTATTTTTATTTATTTTTAATTTTAAAAATTAATTAATTTATTTTTGGCTGCATTGGGTCTTCGTTGCTGTGCGTGGGCTTTTCTCTAGTTGCCGCGAGCAGGGGCTACTCTTCGTTGCAGTGTGCGGGCTTCTCATCGTGGTGGCTTCTCTTGTTGTGGAGCATGGGCTCTAGGTGCATGGGCTGCAGTAGTTGTGGCTCGCAGGCACTAGAGCGCAGGCTCAGTAGTTGTGGCGCACGGGCTTAGTTGCTCCGCGGCATGTGGGATCTTCCCAGACCAGGGCTCGAACCCGTGTCCCCTGCATTGGCAGGCGGGTTCTTAACCACTGCGCCACCAGGGAAGCCCTGGATTTTTAATTTTATGATTTTTTATTATATCATTACATGTAGTTATATAATTTTATAATCTCATAATGTTTTCATATGAAAACATTAGTGGAAATGAAAAACACCAGGTTCAGTGTATAGTGGCTGCTGCTGGGGAGGAAGGAAAGGAATGAGTGATTATAGGAGGCTAGGTCCCAGTTACCTGCGTTATAGGCATAGATGATACATACAGGCATGCGTATGCACAGTCATACATATATATACACACACATACACATATATACGTACACACATATATTTATATACATGCATATGTATATTTTTTACTTGATGTATAGTTGATTTACAATGTTATGTTAGTTTCTGGTGAACAGCAGTGATTCATATATATATATATATATATATATATATATATATATATATGTACATTCTTTTTCATATTCTTTTCCATTATGGTTTATTTACAGGATATTGACTATAGTTCCCTGTGCTATACAGTAAGACCTTTTTGCTTATCTATTTTATATATAGTAGTTTGTGTCGGCTAATCCCAAACTCCTAATTTATTCCTCCCCCACCCCTTTCCCCTTTGGTAACCGTACATTTGTTTCTATGTCTGGGAGTCTGTTTCTGTTTTGTAAATAAATTCATTTGTAGCATATTTTAGATTCCACATATAAGTAATATATGGTATTTGTCTTTCTGGCTTACCTCACTTAGTATGATCATCTCTAGATCCATCCATGTTGCTGCAAATGGCATTATTTCATTCTTTTTTATGGCTGAGTAATATTCCATTGTATATTTACCTCATCTTCTTTATCCATTCATCTGTTGATAGACATTTAGGTTGTTTCCATGTCTTGGGTATTGTGAATAGTAATGCTATGAACACTGGGTGCATGTATCTTTTCGAATTAGAGTTTTCTCTGGATCATGAATATATTTTAAAATCTGAAGTAGGGCTTCCCTGGTGGCACAGTGATTAAGAATCCACCTGCCAATGCAGGGGACACGGGTTCCAGCCCTGGTCCGGGAAGATCCCACATGCTGCGGAGCAACTAAGCCCGTGCGCCACAACTACTGAGCCTGCATTCCAGAGCCCGCGAGCCACAACTCCTGAACCCCAGGCGCCTAGGGCCCGTGCTCTGCAACAAGGGAAGCCACCGCAACGAGAAGCCCGCACACCGCAACGAAGAGTAGCCCCCGCTCACCGCAACTAGAGAAAGCCCATGCACAGCAACAAAGACCCAATGCAGCCAAAAATAAATAAATTTTTTTTAAATACCTTTAAAAAACTTTAAAAAAAATAAAATCTGAAGTAAATATGACATAAGATTTGACAAGCAATTGTTTGTCGTATCATCCTTTATACTTTTCTGTATATTTGAAGTATTTTGTAATTTCAAAATGAAAGTCACAGGGCATGTTTAGGAACAGTAAATGGTATATAGATCAGTGGTTTTCGAAGTTTAATGTGACCCTTAGTAAGAGATCTGTTTTATTTTAGGAACCAGGAGTTTCATGACAGTACTTATCCTTAATGTGTGAGGTGCACCCTGACATGTTCTGTTCTCTTCACTCTGTTTTGTTCTTCATGAAATCGACAGTGGATAATGTTAAGGCTGTGGATCAGGGCAGGGAGGAGTTTGACGGCAGCCTCAGCGATTTGAGCTTTACTTGGCAGAGAGGAGAGGGCTCCCGGCAGCTTTGGGGCATTATCCTCATCAGAGCTGAACTTTAGCTGAATCAAATCAGACGGAACTGTGGCCAGAGATTGGAGGAGGCGAGGTCGTTTAGGAGGTTATCATCATGGTTTAGCTGGGACAGTGTACCAGCCTGCAGGGGAGTGAGAGAAGGAATATACTGCAATTTAAACAAAAAGGGAGGGGGCAGGATTTGATGACTGGAATGTGAGGGAAGGAGGAAAAGGAGAAATTTCACTTTGATTTCAAGGCTTGGTGACTAGGAGATTGGTCATACTGGTAACAGAACTAGGCACAGCCGAGGTTTGATTTTTTGATTGCTTTTTTTTTTTTTTTTTTTTTTTTTTTTTGCGATACGCGGGCCTCTCACTGTTGTGGCCTCTCCCGTTGCGGAGCACAGGCTCCGGACACGCAGGCCCAGTGGCCATGGTTCATGGGCCCAACCGCTCCACGGCATGTGGGATCTTCCTGGACCGGGGCACGAACCCGTGTCCCCTGCATCGGCAGGTGGACTCTCAACCACTGCGCCACCAGGGAAGCCCTTGATTGCTTTTTATTTATTTTTTTTGGCTGTGCCACTCGGCATGTGGAATCTTAGTTCCCTGACCAGGGATGGAACTAACGCCCCCTGCAGTAGAGTAGAAGTGTGAAGTCTTAACCACTGGACTGCCAGGGAAGTCCCAGCAAAAGTTTGGTTTTAAACACACAAAGCTTAAGATGCTGATGGGATCTCCAGATGGATAAAGTGAAGTCTTGTTGAGGTTAAAAGGCACGGATACAACATGGTCTCATAATGTTTGATGCCTTTTTATAGCCGTACACAGTACTGGTGAGGGAAACAGAAAAATTCGATGTCATCAGGGTGGGGCTGGGTGGCAGGCGTGGAGTGCTCCAGGGTAGAAGCAAAGGGGCTGGCACGTTGGGATGGCAGTGGGGCAGGTGAAGCAGGTGAAGTAAGACAGAAGGGCTGGGGTTATGAGGAGCCTGGAGCGTGTGAACTGGTGTGAGGAAATAGTCCAGGTGGAAATTAGGAGCATTGTGATCAGGAAGGAGGAATGTCAAATCTGAGATCCTGGAGCTCGAGTAACCCCGAGTGAGAAACCACTACCGCCTTGTTGCAAGCCGGGTTGTAACAGGATGGAGATGAAGACCAGAGCAGTGCGAGGGTTCACAGCTGTCGGTCTGAACTGAATATTCAACTTTTCCGATGAAACTCGCCTGTGGAATAACTAAGGATTTTTAACCAGCTCAGCTACTGATTATGAGTTTCTCCTTCAAATTGTAGAAAAGGCCATAGTGGAGAGGGGTTCCCTTAGGAGAGCCTCCTGGAGTGTCCTGGGAGAGGGCTCTGGACAACATAGCCAGATGTCCCAGCGGGAGTCAGGATTCCTAGCCTGCTGTCAGCTCACAGGCAGACGGGCTCCCACGTCTTATCCAGCTCTTCCTATTCCATTTGTGTTTTATGGGCTTTCTTTTTCGGAGACCTAGGTGGCTGGGTTCTTGAGCACGAAAGTCAGAAGCAGTGCCCCTACCTTAGGGCTGATTCGGTTTAGAGCTGTGAATAGATCACTTCGATTCTCTGCGTCTCGGGGCGGAGGAGTTCAGGATTAACACGCACACACTACTATATATAAAATAGATAACCAACAAGGACCTACTGTATAGCACAGGGAACTATATTTAATATCTTCTAATAACCTATAATGGAAAAAATCTGAAAAAGAATATATATATGTATGTATAACAGAATCACTTTGCTGTACACCTGAAACTAACACATTGTAAATCAACTATACTTCGATAAAAATTATTTTTAAAAAATTAAAAATGCAAATTTTTATATACATAAAAAGATAATAGTGGAAACTCAAAAAAAATTCTCCATGCCTCAGTTATTCTCACAATTAAGTAACACAAACATAGATTTTTTTAATGCCTTGAGTGACTTCCTTGTGCAACTCAATGAATTTCACAATTTAATGTAAAGAAGGCACACGTACAACCAGCTATATCATAAGGCTAAGGGGATGTATAACAGGTTGTGATTAATTCTGCTTGAGTCTGTTGCTAAACTTCACAGAGGAGGTTATAGCTAAGCCTGGATTTGAGAGAGAAGCAGGGTTTGCCAGGCATAGAGGGGTACTTGGCGATGCAAAGTGTGTGTCTTGTTCAGGGAACCAGGACAGTCTGTTCTGCTTTTTTCTATGCAATGAGAATAAAAAACTAGGTCTCCTAACTCCTGCTCCAATGTTCTTTTGCTTTAGTTTTCTTCTGCCTCAATGTTCTTTTACTTTAGTTTTCTTCTGCCTGGCCTCCCTTCCCTGCATCTTTGCTTAGGCATTCTTGGGCACAAAAGTACCAATGATAGGAGGAAATAGACTAAAAGTCATCTGGTGATTGGAAATCCGGTGAACAATTTAAATATTGTTATGGATACCTCCCAAGTGGATGAACTACACCCAGATAAACAACATCCAAGTCAGATGTTGTTTCCTGTTGAAAAATCCGTAACATGTTCCTTGTCTAAAATCTCACCGGTTTTACCTTTAGAAGCAAAGAGGGCCAGAGGAGAGTCTTCTTTCACTCTGTTTTTGAACAATCATCCATTGACACATTCTGGGCCACCTTTCCTCTGATAATTGCAGATAGGAGGAATAAAGGATGGGTAGGTCCGTGTTTCTGTCTCAGGGAACTTGCAACCCAGGAGGGCTCTCTGCACACACAGCAGGGAAGTAGCACATAAGTGCAGACGTTCTGCTAACCGAAACGTGTGGAGTAGGTAGGTAAGCACTCCGGGAGGAGAGAAATTAAGATGACCTGGAGAAAACTTCATGACCAATGTGGGATTGAACTAAGGCCTTGAGGCTGTCTAAAGGGAAACTGAGAATGAAGCGACCTCCTTGATTCTTGGTAGCAAATAAAAAGCTGGGGTCTTGGGACCACCAGGAGAGTGTACAGCATTAGCTGCAAAGGGGTTAACGTTGAATTGCTAGGAAACGCTGAACTCCTTACACAGCGCACCAACCCGGCTTTCCTTGGTTATCAGATTCTTCTATGGAAAGTACATTTCCAATATTGATTTCCTGCCAATGGCAATCTGCGGCTCTCTTCGGAGTTCACCTGGGCTGGCCCGGGTCCCAGCAGGTGTGCCGATAGGTGATGAAGCTTCCTACAGGCGAGAGGCTGCCATAGCTGAAGCCAGACCATGCCGAATGAAGCCAGTGGTTACACTCTTGTGGAAAGTCCTGGGAGGCTTCCTGTCCCCAGGCTTTAATTAACAGGCCGTTCTGACATCAGAGCTTACCTTTACCCAAACAAGCAGTCTCTGAAGGAAAGGAATCACCATACCAGCCAGCCTGGCCGTTGACCTTAGACTGCTCAACGCATTCTAAACTGTTCCCAGCTCCTCCAAATTCTCCCGCTAGAATTAAACACAGATACTCCTTACTGCATGTGGGTGGTGCATTCTGGGTCTGTAGTGATGCGTTTTGAAAATAGTACCTGCTCAAGTGAGGAGGTGAGCTGAGATGTGGGAAGGATGGGAAGTAACACAAAAGAAAATACAAGGAATCCCAGCTGAGAGTTCCAACTGGAGAAAGAGAAAAATCCCCAGGGCAGAGCAGCAAATTATAAGGCTGTCTTTTCTTTCTCCTGTCCATGTTAGGCGGAGCCACAGAGGAAGAGGTTCAGAGGTGGAGGGGTCACTGAGCCCAGGTGACATGTGTTCCTGGCACACTGGCACAGAGGTGTGCCTCGCTTTTTTATAGGCAGGGTTCAGCCGCGCCAGGTGCCCACAAGGTGGGGGATTGACTCCCTTCTTAACTCTGTTTGGGTTTGTGCGCTGCGGGAAAAGTCTTGTGACAATATTGCATATACTGGTTTTCCCAAGCTAAGAGAACATGGTTGCTGCCTTATCAGCAGATGTTACACATTTTTTTCCCCTTTAACCCCCCCCCCCCCCCGCCCCCACCCCCATGACCATTAGCTTACATCCGTGGTGGCAAGTATAGCTAGGTTACTCCTGCGGACAAAAAGTGTTGCCTGCCATTCCAGTAAACAGTGAATGTTGTCCACCATCAAGCCCTCATCCACTGCAGCTGCCCCTGCGGTGAGCCCTGAGGGGAATTCAGGGTGGAGAGAAACTGGATACTGGCCCTACATAGTTAAGATGCATATCAGAGGAATAATTTCAATGAGCCCAGACTCTTGCATCTGCCTATACATAGAAAAGCACTAAAATCATTAACTTGAGATGTCTGTTTTTTGAGATTAGCAGTGATCTTGCGATGTTCTGCTACATGTTGTTGTTTTTCCAACAGAAACTCCTATATATCCAGGCTCCTCCCTCACCTCTTTGGAGCAGATCCTCAGAGTATGTGAGAGGCTGACTCCTGGCCTATAGTCCTCAGTAAGGTCCCCGAATAAAACATAATTCTCAACTTTTAGGTTGTGTGTTTTTTCTCTAGTTGACACTCCTGACAATAACTTTATTACATGATCTGCTAACTAGTTGAGCTCAAAATCCACAGAATCATACAAATAAGTATGTATTCCTTTATAATGCTGGGGTGTTTTGGCAGGTGGGGGGAGGATGTACTAATTAACTGTACTAATTAATCGTTTTACCAGTTTTTACAGATTTCTGTCAAATATTCCTATTTGTTGAATAGCAGTAACTTCATTTACAAAAGTAGTAAATATTCATCGTCAAAAGTACTATAACAATAATATCGACCCCAGATGAAAAGTAAAATTCCCATCATCCCACCACTTAGCAATATCTGTATCAATGTCTTGATTATTTGCAATTCCATACTTTTTCTGTGCCATAGGTATATCTTTACAAAAATGGGATGCACACTTTTAATTTGCTTCTTCCTTGTACTAATGTCTTTCATTCATGTATTTATTCAGCAAATCTTTGTTGAGCATCTACTATGTGCTGGTCAGTCACTGTTTTAAGTGTCGGGGAGACTGCAGTGAGAAACAAACGGAGCACACGTTTATGTCCTGCGTATCTCTCTATAACAATAAGTGTAATATAGCTACATAATTCTTTTAATGGGTGTGTAGTATTCTATTGTACAGATTTTATCATCATTAAATCAGATCTCCCATTTTTGGATGCTGAAATGCTGTTTGTGTTTTAGGTTTTCTTAAATACGGAGTGGATATGCATTAACGGTGGGTGGATCTGAATCCATGTTAAAATTGTATCCGCTCATAATAGGATTCTGCCGCTCTTTAAAATATGACTTTATAAACAGTGGTATGATACTTGGCAGATGTGGCTGCAAAGATCAGTGTGGGCCCAGCAGCCTCTCACTTGATGGATGACTGAGGAGGTCCTGGGGTTGTCTGAGGCCACTGCAAGTCCACCTCTGTCTCTGGTCAGACCAGAGGCTGCTCACAGCAGGGTTCCAGGCCTTATAAATGGGCATCAAGCTGGCATTTTGGCTTCTGTTCCTTCTCAGCCATTTATGGCTTTGCAGCATTGTGGGAGGCTGGGCTTCTGTGGATTCTGGAAGAGTTTCTCTGCCGTCTTTGATGGAAATTGCTGTTCTTTTGTTCTCTGTCCAGCAACCAGCAGGCCACCTTCCTGACATCTGCATGAGGCCGTGACACGAGGTGATGTCACAGGATCTGTTTGTTGGTGACTTCAGCACACTGCTGGATCTTCAGCACAAAGCAAAACATAGTCCAGATGAATTATAGAATTTCTTAGCATTAGAACGTATAGAGATGATACCCTCAGTTTTATGGACAAAGACACAAGGGTAGAGAAGTTGAGTGGTTTGCCTAAAATCCCATAGTCAGTGGTAGAGCTGGAACTGCTAATTCCTCATCCAGGGCTTCTCCAGGGAATCAGCTATTCCAAGTTTGTGGTCAGTTCCCATAGGGCCCTTGTAATAGATCAGGGAACACCATTGCTTTAGAGTCCTCTATTTGGCCTCCAGATAAAATGTCATCAGTACCAAACTATGTCCCTTTCGCAAACATGGAGCTTTTAGTTTTTTTAGATGGCATACTCTAGGTGTAAAACTATTAGCATTTTTAATAGTTTTAATGGAGGACCTGAGATAAAACTTTAAGATTGGACCCCTAAATAGTCCAAGGCATGATGTAACATTTTATAACACTTTCTTGTGAATGTTAACTGAATTCATGGTGTAGATGTTGTTGTACTCAAGAAATAGAACTTTTAATTCCAATCCCATTATAATCTAAATCTAATTAAAGCTGTTAATAAAGCAGTTGGAAGAATCCCAGAAATGTAACCAAAAACATTAAATTCCTTTTCAATTTTCAAAGATTGCATTAAAATCAATTATAAGGTAGAAAAAAATATATATATATTACAAAATTGTAACCCTTCTGTGTGTTCTTTAGTTCAAATATTGCTGGTACTTTAATGTGCATGGTTTGCCTTTTCAAAGCATCATTCAGCCACTGCCCATTTTATTATTATCCACTCTCTTTATTTCCTGAGAGGTAGAGAGACAGGAAATCATCTCCCACCCACCCTTGTTTATGAGGAAAATGACCCTGAGCAGCTGAATGTCTTGGGCATGGCCACATAGCTCATTGTACAGAGCAAATATTAACAGCCAGACTTCCCGACTTGCAAACCATTATTTCTTTTTTTCCCTTAACCTGGCAGAACAGGAGGAAATTGGTGCCATACGTCTGGGCCTAAAGAACTGTTTGTTCAGTAAATCATGATTAGGTGTATGATTATTTTATATGCCACATATCATCTCAGACATAGGAACTTGCATGCCACACAGCCCCTGCCCTTAAAGCAGCCGGGTGTGGTGGGAAGTGAGCTCATCACCAAGGGTCAGGGCCCCAGGAGAGAAGTGTGATGGGGAGGCAAGGCCAGGGTAGGTGGGGCACCTTCATCCAGCCTGGGGTTAGGAAAGCCCACAGGCAGAGCTGACGCCTGGGCAGAGTGTTGATGAGCTGGGGTTGCTGGAGCTGCCGTTGTGTGCAGAAGCATACAGGGGAGATAGAGAGTGTTGTACCTTTGAAAAACTCCCGGTGTTATGATCCAAGCCATCCAAGTGGCCTGGGTGTGGGCTCTGGGAAAGGAGGCTGGAATAGGACCTGGGAAGGAGGTCTACAGAAGGGCCTGTTTGCACAGGCTGAGAGTTTGTGTGGGAAACAATGGTGCGCTCTTGAGGGACTTTGGGGAGGGGAGTAGTGATCAGTCTCCGCTTTTAAACTATCACCGTGAAATGGTTTGGAGACTAGAGGGCGGGTTTGGGGATATGAGGTGGGGGAACCATCTCTTGAGGAAGAAAGGTCAGTTATGAGACCGCTGTTTTCCTCATCAACACAAGTTCATCTTGAAGGCCCAAATCAAGGGGGAGCGGTAGAAATGGAAAGGACAAGTGGATTCCAGAAACGTTGAGATAAAATCAACAGGCCTCCATGACTGATCAGAGGTAGGGACAGGTCAAGTCTGGGCTGAAGGAGGAGGCTGAAGAGGTTGAGTTTGAAATGCCTGTGGGATATTCAGTTGGACAAAACCAGAGCTGCTGGATATTTGAATCCAAACTCAGGAAAGATCTGGCTGGAGGCATGTATTTGGGGATCCTATGATAACAGGGCCTGGCTGAAGAGAAAGCCTGCGTGCAGCAACTAAGACCCAACACAGCCAAAAATTAATTAATTAATTAATAATTTTAAAAAAAAGAACGTGGATCAACCATAGAGCTTTTTCAGAGCAAGGACTATCTGCTCAACAATATTGCAGGCTACCAAGGCCACAGAGGAAGAATAAAATAAGACCACCTACCTCAAGCCGCTTACAAGAAGAGTCAAACTTCACGAATCAACAGCCACCACCAGACCGCACGTAACGGAGTGTTAAGTGGAGAGAAATACAAACAGGCCTCTACGGAGCAGAGCTGCTCCTGGGAGGATAGGACTTACACATGTGAAGGGGTGAGGGGCGGGCCTTCCAGGAAAGGGGCAGAACACGACCCAGGATGCTACGGCCTCTGTGGGCCCACGAGCAGAGGGGCCGCTGCGGAAGACAGAGGAAGTGAGTGCGGCGGGTGGCGTGAGTTTAGGTTTGATGTTGCAGAAGGAAGAGGGGAGGTTTCTCATCCGTGGAGGGTTCTTTTGTTTTTTGTTTTTTTTTTGCGGTACGCGGGCTTCTCTCTGCTGTGGCCTCTCCCGTTGCGGAGCACAGGCTCCGGACGCGCAGGCTCAGTGGCCATGGCTCACGGGCCGGTCGCTCTGCGGCATGTAGGATCTTCCCGGACCGGGGCACGAACCCGTGTCCCCTGCATCGGCAGGCGGACTCTCAACCACTGCGCCACCAGGGAAGCCCCATCCCTGGGGTTTTTTCTTGTTCAATCCTTATGTCACCTGAGCTCGGGGGACTCATGCTATAGACCGGTACCTCCTCTCCTGGCTTAAGTGACACCGCCCTCTGTGGTTCCGCCTCTGCTTTCTTCTTCCATCACCCTGTCAACTGTGGCGTCTGTCCCCAGGGTTCCACCATCGGCCCCCTTTTCTGCCTCTGGTACCTCTCACACAGACACTTCTGCCATGTCCTTGGCAGATTCTCAACCACTGCGCCACCAGGGAAGCCCAAGTTAAACATTTGTGAGCGCTGAAATTTGTTGCATACAGATTTGGGTTCTCAGGAGAGGCAAGTCCAAAACCACTTGCTTTCCAGAGCATAATTAAAAAAAAAAAATACACACACAGTCTTTGCAATTAGATTTCATTAAATTTAGGCTACATGTTAATTTTGTTCAGCTCTTAAGATTTCTCAGGATAGGGCTTTCTTGGTGGCACAGTGGTTAGGAATCCACCTGCCAATGCGGGGGACACAGGTTTGAGCCCTGGTCCGGGAAGATCCCACATGCAGTGGAGCAACTAAGCCCGTGCACCACAACTACTGAGCCTGCGCTCCAGAGCCCATGAGCGACGACTACTGAGCCCGTGTGCCACAACTACTGAAGCCTGAATACCTAGAGCCCGTGCTCCGCAACAAGAGCAGCCACTGCAATGAGAAGCCCATGCACCACAACGAAGAGTGGCCCCTGCTTGCCACAACTAGAGAAAGCCTGCGTGCAGCAACGAAGACCCAACACAGCCAAAAATTAATTAATTAATTATAAAAAAAAGATTTCTCAGAATATGCCTTGGTTTTTACCAACCTGATTGATGACTCATTTGACCTTGAGGTTCAAGTAACTATTGCTTATCTCAGATTTTCAAGTTCCCAGTGAAATTAGTGGGTAATTTAAGATTAGGTGCTCAAGAAATGTAGGCTCTTATTACTAATATCAACATTGATAATTTTTGTATTTCGATATAATACTTCGTACTAAATAAAATACATAAAAAAGCTTTGTATGGATGAAGAGTGCTTTTGTCTTTGCCAGTTCAAGACTATTTGAGACTTGATTTGGAGTGGTTTACAAGATCCCTCCTTTAAAGCGCCCTCTTGTGTCATTACAATGATGTGCAACTCTACAATGGATGGCGCCAAGGGACAGAATATAATGTCTAAGTGAAGGGTTGGTCTTCACCAGGATGGTTCCAGCCATTGAAACAGGGGAGGAGCATATGTGACAGAAATGCTGGCTGGTGGGTAAATGTTGTGGTAGTAGATTGCAGAAGTCTCTTCTGATTGATTGCATTTTCTCAATAAAATAGGAAGAAGGTTAGGCTGAGTGAGGATGGATGAAGAAGTATAGGAGATTTGAAGAGAGAAAACTACTAGGTTCCACTAGGAAGACATTGGGATAATAGACAATATACAGCTAGATCTTTTCATGTCATTAAATACATTCACAGCATATTTCTATTGTTTGCTCACAATTCTGTTTTACGGCTTAAATTATGGTTCTATGATTTTTTAAAACCAGTTTCCTATTGTTGGACAAGGAAGTTCTTTCCAATTTCTTACTGTTATAAATAAAATGGAACAGTGTCTCTTGCTATACCATTCCTTTAAAAAAAAAAAAAAAACTTTTGTACTGATAGAGCCTGTCTGATGATTGCATTTTTTTTTATTTGAGCGATTTTTAGTGAGTTTGTGTTGGTAGCTCACTGTGATTTTTTTTTTTTACGTTGGCGGTAGGAGTTTATTAATTAATTAATTTATTTTTGCTGTGTTGGGTCTTCGTTTCTGTGTGAGGGCTTTCTCTAGTTGTGGCAAGCTGGGGCCACTCTTCATCGCGGTGCACGGGCCTCTCACTATCGCGGCCTCTCGTTGCGGAGCACAGGCTCCAGACGCGCAGGCTCAGTAGTTGTGGCACACGGGCCTAGTTGCTCCGCGGCATGTGGGATCCTCCCAGACCAGGGCTCGAACCCGTGTCCCCTGCATTGGCAGGCAGATTCTCAACCACTGCACCACCAGGGAAGCCCCACTGTGATTTTTAAAAAATAATTTATTTATTTATTTATTTTTGGCCATGTCGGTTCTTCATTGCTGCGCACAGGCTTTCTCTACTTGCGGCGAGCGGGGGCTACTCTTTCATTGTGGTGTGCAGGCTTCTTATTGCAGTGGCTTCTCTTGTTGCAGAGCATGGGCTCTAGGCACATGGGTTTCAGTAGTTGTGGCACGTGGGCTCAGTAGTTGTGGCTCATGTGCCCTGGACCGCAGGCTCAGTAGTTGTGGCGTACGGGCTTAGTTGCTTTGCAGCATGTGGGATCTTCCTGGACCAGGGCTTGATCCCGTGTCCCCTGCATTGGCAGGCAGATTCTTAGCCACTGCGCCACCAGGGAAGGCCCAAGGGTTACATTTTAATGTCATCTAGCAAACTCGAAAGCTTTAAAGGTACCCTCACTTACCTTCTAGATGTCATTAAAATGGGGTGGCTGACATTCCCATTTTACAAGATGTGACTTTGCTTCACTCTGTAGTGAGCAGTAGAGACAAAGTCAGAATGTCAGAGCAGTAAGCGATCTTGGTCCGACTCTATTATTCTACATACGAAAAAAAAAAGGAGGCTCAAAGAAGTTGTCTGCAGTCCCGCCTCCCCAGCTGCACTAGCAAACCCATAGTTCCCTTGCTGTCTTTGCTCAGCAGCCCCTCACCGCATCTTTGCCCATTTTACTCTGTTTCCTGTAGGTTGCATCCCCGTGTAGCCATGACGACTGCCATCCTGGAGCGTCTGAGCACCCTGTCCGTGAGTGGACAGCATCTGCGCCGCCTGCCCAAGATTTTGGAGGATGGGCTGCCCAAGATGCCCGGCACCGTCCTGGAGACCGACGTGCCCCAGCTCTTCCGGGAGCCCTACATCCATGCTGGGTACCGCCCCACTGGCCACGAGTGGCGTTACTACTTCTTCAGCCTCTTCCAGAAACACAACGAGGTGGTCAACGTCTGGACCCACTTGCTGGCGGCTCTGGCTGTCCTCTTGCGGTTCTGGGCCTTTGTGGAGGCCGAGGGCCTGCCGTGGACCTCTGCCCACGCCCTGCCCCTGCTCCTCTACGTCCTGTCCTCCATCACTTACCTCACCTTCAGCCTCCTGGCCCACCTGCTGCAGTCCAAGTCCGAGCTCTCCCACTACACCTTCTACTTTGTGGACTACGTGGGCGTGAGCGTTTACCAGTACGGCAGTGCCCTGGTCCACTTCTTCTACACCTCCGACCAGGCCTGGTACGAGCACTTCTGGCTTTTCTTCCTGCCCGCAGCCGCCTTCTGTGGCTGGCTATCTTGCGCCGGCTGCTGCTACGCTAAGTACCGGTACCGCAGGCCTTACCCAGTCATGAGGAAGATCTGTCAGGTGGTGCCGGCGGGGCTGGCCTTCATCCTGGACATCAGCCCTGTGGCACATCGCGTGGTTCTGTGCCACCTGTCTGGCTGCCAGGAGCAGGCGGTCTGGTACCACTCCCTGCAGATTGTCTTCTTCCTGGTCAGTGCCTACTTCTTCTCCTGCCCGGTTCCGGAGAAGTACTTCCCGGGTTCCTGTGACATCGTGGGCCACGGGCATCAGATCTTCCACGCCTTTCTGTCTGTCTGCACACTGTCCCAGCTGGAGGCCATCCTCCTGGACTACAGGGGGCGACAGGAGATCTTCCTGCAACGCCACAGCCCCCTGTCCATCTACATGGCCTGCCTCTCCTTCTTCTTCTTGGTCACCTGCAGTGCAGCCACTGCAGCCTTCTTGAGGCAAAAAATCAAGGCCAGACTGACCAAGAAAGATTCTTGAGGCCGGCAGGTGGGGTGCGGTGTGGAGCTGGCCTGATATGATTTGGGGAAAACTTGAATCAGCAGTAGGAGTTGACTTTTTGTTTTTTAGAGCAGGCTTTTAAATGAGTACATATTTCCAAGGGTGGCTGTGGCTATGGCCTTAGGAAGCCAAAGGGTCCAAGAGTTTTGCTGTTATTGTTGTGAATGAAAGTATCCCTTTATCCTCTGGGCTGTAGCCTTACGAGACACAGGAAGGGAAGGGACCTTGGCTAAGATTCATCGGACACTGAATTAAGAACCATCTTCATGCCTGAAAATTTAGTAGAATTCCGACTGTGGCCGCCAGGGGCAAGGCCTGGTGTAAAGGGATAATCCAACTGGACTGGAGAAGTTAGGAGGTGGCTGGACCACACTGTATTGAAATGAGCATTCTTCTGTGATGCTGGTCTTTGGTAATTGGGTACCTTGACCCAAGGACCCGATTTCATTTGGATTTCAGATCGTCCTGGGTGGAGAAGTCAGAATCTTCAAGAAGATTCCGTAAAACCCTCAGACCTCGTGAATTACTCGGTTCGTCTCACTTCCGGTCCCTTCTCTGGCCCACTCTAGCACCGACCCTTTTCTCAGGATGATGTCTGCCTGGCTGTTTTCTCCCAAGTGCTGTTCACTCCCATCTGTACCTTGCATGATGATAGAGAGGACGATGAAGCAGTCATACTTCCAGGAAATGCTTGGATCCATGTGAACATTCAGGAAACTTACTGTCATATAATACTAATGGAAACGGTAGTAGAAAATACAGTGCCAAGAGCCATCAGGAGGTCCAGCCAGCAAGCATGGATACCGTTTGGTGTCATGGGACCCTTCTGGTTTATACCTGTGCATTGCAGGATTACTTGAGATCTATTAGGGCTGCCTTACATGCCAGAAGATCTGGAGCTTTCTCCAGAGCATCTTCTCCAGATTTTGACCAGCATGTTCAAAAAGGCCCTGGTAGAGTGAATTGGTTCTGAGAGTCCCACTAGGGATCTGATTATTTCAAGAGGAACTCAAGGTCCAGCCTCTTAAATAGATGCTGCCCCACGAAGGACCCGCA
This sequence comes from Tursiops truncatus, assembly GCF_011762595.2. Classification (NCBI taxonomy): domain Eukaryota; kingdom Metazoa; phylum Chordata; class Mammalia; order Artiodactyla; family Delphinidae; genus Tursiops; species Tursiops truncatus. The sequence goes on along the minus strand of NC_047043.1, from coordinate 24,749,794 downwards.
TAACTACCCTGGTTCAGGGTCCTCGGGGAGGCAGTTGTACCTCAGCTTAGAGCAGCTTAACTTAATCAAGCCCCAGGACAGGCACATGTGTGCATTCATGGTGGATTGGTCCCTGAAGGCTCCTTTGGGTGAGGATGGTGAACTGGGCACCTGTAGGCAGAATGTTCTGTTTAGGACATAGCTGCCCAGCAGCTTCTATGGGGTGAGGGAGGCTTGCGGTTGATGTGTTCTGGCCACGCAGCCCCCCTGAGGACTGCCTTCTGCACTGATCCAGTGAAGGGGGCTGCATTGGAACCCTCCCCAGAGGCTGTATTTCCTATCAATATAAGGTCTGTTTACTAAAAAGGGAGGTGGGTTTTCATTCCAGTTTGATGAACCTCCTCTCTTCCTAGATTACTTTGTTGTCTTCATATCTTTGTTTTCTTCCTTTCTCTTGAGAGATGTGTAGGGTTTGTGCCTTATAAATGGAAATGTACGAACTTAATACACTTAATACATGGCCTTGTGGAATTTTCAGTTTGGGGTTATAGGGATAAGAAAAAAAGAATTAATTGCCTTCCAAACCATGGATGAAAAAACTTACGAATATCAGAATTGCTTATCCATCAGAAGACTCTTTCAACCTGTATTTTGGAGGGAAAAATTCAACTGAGCCTTTCCTGTAATCTTTATATCAAGAAAGCGTATGTCGGGACTTCCCTGGCAGTCCAGCGGTTAAGACTCCCCGCTTCCACTGCAGGGGGTGCGGGTTCGATCCCTGGCCGGGGAACTAAGATTCTGCATGCCATGGGGTGGCCAAAAAAAAAAAAAAAAAGCAAGCATATGTCTTGTCAGTTATGTTGTTTTCCTAGATGGATTTCTCCTGGGAATCCTCAAATACCTGAACTTCTGTGCTACCCAAGTGTCTTACACGAGCTTCTGGCATCCAGGCCAAATTCACCACCAATAAAGTGAGCAACACCAAACCGGTTGAACTGATGAACAAGGGAATGGAAAGTTGTGTCACACAACACTGCAAGTAGAGGGTCAGTGTTTTTTTTGGGTTTTTTTTTTGCGGTACGCGGGCCCCTCACTGTTGTGGCCTCTCCCGTTGAGGAGCACAGGCTCCAGACGCACAGGCTCAGCGGCCATGGCTCACGGGCCCAGCCGCTCCGTGGCATGTGGGATCTTCCCGGACCGGGGCACGAACCCGTGTCCCCTGCATCGGCAGGCGGACTCTCAACCACTGCGCCACCAGGGAAGCCCGAGGGTCAGTTTAAATGGAGATGAGAAAGTGTCTGAAATGTCTGTAATTATGGATTCAGAGACTATCTTCTTTTAAAAATTGGAAGGAAGATGTAAGGCAAGCTTTTGCATGTAACCGTGGTGGCCATGGTGGGCAGAGATCTTTAGGCCAAATGCAGGTATTTTTTAAGGGAGAAAATACAAGGTATAGCAGTGATCTTCCAACGCCATCCGCAGCCCAGTGCCAGTCTGCACACTTATTGGTCTGTGACAAGATACGTACAGAGAGACACTAAACTCTTAGATATGAACATAAAATTCATAACATTTTGATTTTAATTTACCCAAGTATTGGTCCCTCAAGTACTGGAAATTTTAAAAAAATTTTTTTACCAGAGATATTTGAGAAGAGTTGAGGGACTACTATCTGGTTAGAAATTCCAGTATCTCATGAGAAATAGAGAAACAGGAGATGCAGGCATTTTTAAATACTCAGACTCTTGAGGGGTTAAATACTCCTTTTAAAACATTTTCATTCAAACGATTGAATCAGTAAGGAAGAGACCTAGTTTGTTTAAAAGGAATAATAAGTATTTGATAAAGGGGATGGTTCTTCTTATTCCACCAAAGCCAAAAGTTGACGTCTATTGGAAATTCTGCTGTCATTGCTCTTTTTTACTAAGGCTTTCAACCTATTAAAATGTAAATGCCTCTGGGAAAAAAACTAAACCAAACTATTAGTCATTTACGTCTTGGGAATACAATGCGTATTGTATGTGGCCCCCTACTCAGGGTAGAGAGAGGGAATAACAGGATGCAGCGAACTGGGGACCTATTTGCCTGTTTGTTTCCCTCTTGCAAGCACTTCCTGACCTATATTTACTAGGGAGCTAATGTTAATACTCTTCAGATGTTAGGGTTTCATCTCCCACCTTGGCTGAAAGTACCTCACTCAGTAACACTATTCTCAGTCCTCTACTGGAAGCTTGAAATAGTAGGCGCTCAAGCCATGGAATGGAGGTAGTTCTTTCCTGCCTCTGTTGCCCACCTGTTCACCAGTTGTACCCTGATGCTTGCAAACATTAGGTTCTTCAGTTGCCATGCTGTAGTTTCAGATGGGCCCTCCAGGTGGTGCTTATGTCTTACTCAGAGAAGGCATGGCCATTGTCCCCAAGGCCTCCACCTCATTTTGTTGTTCCTAGGGTTTTGCTCGATAGCTTGGCAAAGAAAAAATAGAACTATTTTCTGTTTATATAAATCTACTTACACAAATGACCATTTAACAGATTTTGTAAATGCATTATTGTACTCTCAACAGCTACCTTGTGTCTTTGACAAGGCCTATCTTAAAAAAAGGTTTTATCTAGACAAATGTTACCAGAAGGAGATCAGGACACTTCATAGCCACCTAGAAGTAGGAAAGTATAAAAGCTTTGAAAAAAATCTCCGTACCCCAAATCCCCAAATATTCTCCCCCTCCCCCAAATCCCCACTTGTGAGTAGATCAAATTGGGCCCCCTCCCCAAAAGCTATGGAGTTGATTTCTCTAAGGATTTTCAGTCTAATTGAATAAATATTTTAATCTCATGGACAATAGTGTTAAATATTCCAAACTTTTGAATTGATAGACTGTATTTTTTGAAACCTAAAAATTATGAACTATACTATTGTTATACCGTAACAGGTACTATGGTTGTGAAATGTGGCACCTGTCAACCAAAGGATTCTGTGGCCTTAACTATTAGATTTAAATAGCTGTGGAAAAGGTGATTCCACTATCACTATAACAGGAAGAAAACAGCATTCTCTGGCTAGAGGTTTCACTGATAGAATTACGGATACCCCTCTCGCCCAAATGCTTTTTATCACCAGTAGGGACCCTGGGCAGTTTGCAAATACTTCTGTTGTCACTGCTAATAGTTTAACCACTTTTCAGTTACTGATTCAGTTACTGATTATGAGCATCTCTTGGTGGCAGACTCCATGTTGGCTCTGGAGATACCACAGTGAGGGTAAAAAACTGGGACCCTCCATGCTAACGGAGGACCAGTGTCTTCCCACCTTGGGCCATGACGGGGGCGCCACTCCAGGACTTGGTTCCAGTCACAGCCTGAGGGTCAGATGGCCTGCCAAACCCACGGGAGGCTGGGACCTGCTTTGGGCCAGCCCCTTTTCTAAAGCATTGAGCTCTCTCCTTTCCCCTCCAGAGGCTGGAAACACTTCCCACTCCAGCAAGGCTGTCACCTTAGAGTCACCTCAACCTTTCTTGATACTCCTGCTGCCTCCCCAGCCCATCTTCCTGCCCTCTATTTGATTTAATCCAGTCCTGGGGAATCCTTGACACAGCCAGACACAGAGAGAAGCCCTATATTGCCACAGGTTGTATAGACTTCCCATAAAGCCCATCCTTTAGGGAAAGGGTTGTAGGGTTCCAACCTGAGTGCAAGTTCCTGATTTGGTAAGTTGGAAACAGCATGCTACACCCTGGCTGCCTCCTTTGGGGAAAAAAAAAAAAAAATCCACCTTATCCCTTATGGAATTTTTTTAGAAATATTTAATATAGAAGGAAAATCATTGCATTAAAGAGAAAATTCATTTAGATATTAACTTTGGGAGCATATTTATATAAGGTAAGCTCACTTCTTACCAACATGATTCTCGTAGGAAATTATGCACTGTATTTTAGACTCTAGGAGGCCTTGGCCAATTCAAAGGCTCCAGAATAACAGCTAAGGTTATATAGAGCACTGTGCGTCCCCAAACATTTCCACAGCCATTTGCTTTCCTAAAGAGTCATGTGAGGTAAAACCAAAACAGAGCTCCATTAAACCGGCAAACACACTGAGAAAGTAGAACGATTGCTTCAAAGTCACACAACTAGGAATGTTTAAACTCAAAGTCCTTTTTCCTTCAGATAAATTCAGGGGTCAGCTAAATCGAAACATCAACACCAAATATTTGCAGAGCCCTTTGCAGTGTGTAAAGCACTTTTTAACGTATTGTGTATACTTTACCTAATCTCATTTTAACTTTTGTTCCTAAATACCTCATGAATAGCCAGGGTCATACCACTTCTTTGGGGGTTAAGAAGTACATCGTGGATGTCCTTGGATATCAAATAAAGCATTCTCTGCATCTCATGGTCTCCTCAGAAGCCAGAAAGTTCCATTGGCTGTAGGCCCTCAGTGGCCTAGATTTTAAAGTCAAATCTCACTCTCCGGTCATAGCTTCTTGAAAATACCTTTGAATCCTGGGAAGAGAAACCAAGTATTGATAATCTCGCCAAGATGATACAACCCTGCCCTCTGCTCTTTCACTGGGATTGTCAATTCTTCAAACGATTGGCTCTCCCAGGGATTCTGACAAGTGACAATGACTTTAAAAATGTTTCTCTGGGGGCTTCCCTGGCGGCACAGTGGTTGGGAGTCCGCCTGCTAATGCAGGGGACGCGGGTTTGTGCCCCAGCCCGGGAGGATCCCACATGCCGCGGAGCGGCTGGGCCCGTGAGCCATGGCTGCTGAGCCTGCGCATCCGGAGCCTGTGCTCTGCAACGGGAGAGGCCACAACAGTGAAAGGCCCACGTAATGTTTCTCTGCCTCATAAAAGAGTTTTGCACACATTAGTAGGAAGGCCCCCTCGAAAGTCATTGGTTATTTCTCATTTCCAAGTAATAAAGGCTTATTAAAGAAAATGCTAAAAAATGGAGAAAAAGGATAATTCATGAACACATCACTAAAATTAGTCCCTTCAGAGTAAGAATAAGCCCATGTCAAAATGTTGTCAATACGTAAATTAGCAGTGTGATATAAAGCTTCCTGAAAAGCCAGAAGTTAGGAATTTTTAGGCAACCTAATACTTTGATTCTGTAAAGTACAAAAAAAAATCAATCAACAGTCTGGCTCAGTTTACAGTCACATGACACTCCCTTCTGACATTTACGAAGGTAATTTGCTGATGCTGTGGCTGGGACAAGGGCTCATGAAACACAGCCAATGATACATTATCTCGAGTTGAAAGAACTCTGTGTGAATCCAGCCCCACACTCCACAAACACTGAGCCCACAGGTGCCAGTCCATGTTCTAGGCACCAGGGATATAGCCATGGATAAAACAAATCCCAGCCCTGACAGAGCCTTACCCTCAGCAGTGGGGGGTGAGGGCAAGATAAACAACAAACCGGGACTTCCCTGGCGGTCCTGTGGTTAGGATTCTGTGCCTTCACTGCGAAGGGGCATGGGTTCAATCCCTGGTGGGAGAACTAAGATCCCACAAGCTGCGCGGCCAAAAAAAAAATGACAAACCAAAGAAATACATCAGAGAGTTAAGGTGTTAGAAGGTGTTGGTGCCAAGGAGAAACAGAAAGCAAGGAAGGAGAGGCCAGAGGGATGGAGTGAGTGTGCAACTTTAACCAGAATCAGGGGAGACTACAGAAAGAGGTGTGTGTGTGTGTGTGTGTGTGTGTGTGTGTGTTTCTCCCCTGGGGAAGAGGGAAGAATTGCAAGGGCCCTGAGGCCAGAGCCTGCCTGAACAGAGAGGGGTCGAGAGGGGTCGAGGAGTCAGACAGAGGTGAGGACAGATTGTGAGATCCTTGTAAGGACCCGGCTTTTACTGTAACTTCAGGGTGGGGAATGCTGGGGAAGAATCCTGCCCAAGAAAACTGCAGGATAGCCATTTATCTATGTGGACTAATTACTAATTGCACATGACCTTTGCTGGCAGAATGTAGAGCAAATTCTGCTGCCTGCCATCTACCTGAAACCAGGTTATCATTAAGTTATTCTCCTTGTGGGCTTAGCCCTATAGGTTGCATTCCAGTGGACACAGTCTCGTGCTCACGATTCTTCCCAAATTCTCAGAGCATTTTTTAAACTCACAGAACGCTGACCTCCACTTTCCAGGCAGGCTTTGAATGCTTCCTTAAGTCCTACTGACCCCGGTTTGCGCTCTGGGTAATCCTCCAGGCAGAAATGCAGTGAAACATCCAGGGCAGAACCTGCAAACCAGGAATAATAACAACGTGAACAGTGTACATTATTTCGTGCTCACTCCTTGCCAAGTCCTTCACGGAGCTGTTTGCTTAGATTCTTTCCTTTAACCCTCATGTAATCCTCGGGAGGTAGGTACTGTTACTGCTCCCACTTTATAAATGAGGAAACTGGTAGATTAAATAAATTTCCCCCAAACTACCTGCTATTAAGTAATAGAATCTCACAGAAACTCAGACCTTTACCAATTGGGTGAACTGGAAAAACTGTAGCATGAAAGGGAAATGTAATGAGGATTTTTTTTTCCTCTGATAAATGAAATAAACCGAAAGAGGCAGTTTTTGGTTCATTTCTAGACACTTTGGCCAAGAACATTCCCTAGGCTGTGACCGTTGATGTGATGCCAATGGTGAGATTCTTAAATATACTTTGTGCTGGACTCCAACACACACCTGGTCACATTAGTCTCAGAGGCCATCACGTAGGTCTCAGAGGCCATCTGTAACCACCTGGATGGCCTCCAAGGACTCCAGGCAGCTCGAAGAACCACCGATTCTCTTCACATCATTTCCCTATGCTTCTCCCGTGAAGCCTTCTTTGCCTTCAGAACCTGTTAAAAATACCATAGTCCTCAAAGTCAATCAGAACACTATTCCAGTTAAAACAATTTCTTAAAAGCAACTTAATAGCAACATGCAAAACATCTCCATTCAGTGTATTTTCTTTTTCCAACAAGAACAAATTAGTTCAGAATCTGACTAATTTTGCTGCTGGGGGAAAAAGCAGCACAAAGTTTGTGCTCAATCACTCCAAGTGGCAATTGTCTTAATTGTTATGATTTCCACCACTTCCCCTGAGCAGGGAACTGTGGGTTCTATGCAAACTCGCCCACCCGCCCGGTGAGCTCCCGAAATTTCTCCAGAGTGGGAGCTTAATGGCCTGGGGAAGGGTCGCTCTCCACCCATGACAGATTCAGGCGTGTGTCATTCCCCCAGGGTTCTGCGTGTGTTTGGGTGGGAGTTCCTCCTTCGTCACTCTGTCTGCATGTCACAGACCCTCACAAGCATCAGCAGAGAACCTTCCTGCAGTGGCCAGACCCACCTGGACAGGTTAGCAGTCTGGTCCTTTTACACTGTGGTCCCCAGGGGTTCTCAGCCTATGGAGGAAACCCCACTGCTCCACTCACTGTTTTTACTTTTTTTTTTTATTGAAGTATAGTTGATTTACAATGTTGTGTTAGTTTCAGATGTACAGCAAAGTGATTCAATCATACATATACATATATCCACTCTTTTAGATTCTTTTTCCATATAGGCCATTACAGAGTATTGAGTAGAGTTCCCTGTGCTATACAGTAGGTCCTTATTAGTTATCTATTTTATATATAGTAGTGTGTATATGTCAATCCCAATTTATCCCTCCCCTCCTTTTTTACTTCTCGATTCACATCTGTGATGTTGTGAATTACATCCCCCCCCAAAGATATGTTGATGTCCTCGGAGAATAGCCAGGGTCGTATCACTTCTTTGGGGGCTAAGAAGTACATCGTGGATGTCCTTGGATATCAAATAAAGCATTCTCTGCATCTCACGGTCTCCTCAGAAGCCAGAAAGTGGCCTTCTTTGGAAATGGCAGCTGCAGATGTAAGGAGGTGATACTGGAGTAGGGTGGCCCCTTAGTCCAAGGTGACCGATGTCCTTATAGGAAGAGAGAGACACGGAGAAAAGGTGAGGACGCACAGCCCCGTGACAGCACAGAGACACACGTGGGGGAGAACAGTCACGGCAACAGAGGCCAAGGCTGGAGTTATGCAGGCAGGGAGGTTCAGGGGTGGACGGGAACAACCAGAGGCCAGGAGGGAGGGTGTGGCCCTGCTGGGACCATGATGTCCAACTTCTGGCCTCCAGAATTGTTGGAGCAGAACTTTCTGCTGTTTAAGCCCCTCCGTTGTGCTGTGTGATGTCTGCCCTAGGAAATTAACACCTGGTTCAAGGCTGTTCTCAGTGTTTACTTCTATCAGCTGATACAATCTGGCTGTCCAGTGGCCCTGGGCTCAGCGGCCTCAGGGGGAGGAGAGAACGTGGAGACCCCATTGTCCCCACCCACACTCCATTAAAGGGAGAAATGGGATTTGTGGTCTCATGGGTGAACTCAGTGGAAATACTCCTGGGAAGCTTGTCACTCGTGTGATGCAGTAGCACCTCTGTGGCAGGAGGTTAAATACAGAGAAGAAATTCCAAAAGGCCAGTTCCAGTACTCCACCCAGTGAAGCAGGGGCCCCCGGGCCCCGTGTCAGCTTCCCTCCCAGGTCCTTGCCTCTTCTCAGCTCCCACAGCGACCCGTCCACCTGCGTGCCTTCACCTTCGCCTGCAGAGGCTGCAAAGCCACGGTCTGCTCTCCATCCCGGTGGTGACAGAAGGGAGGTGGTGACCACAGGAACAGGGCAAAGGTCGGGGCGCTGTGGGAAGCTCTGGTCCCCAGTCTCCTCCACAGCACACGGGAGGAGGCTGCTGCTTTTCTGTAACCCAAACCGCAAGGAGAGTTTGGAGCCCCACCCCCTAAAGGAATCTGGGGTGCGTGTGTGTGTCTGTGTGTGTCTGTGTTTCTGTGTCTGTGTGTTTCTGTGTCTCTGTGTACCTGTGTGTGTCTGTGTCTGTGTGTCTGTGTGTATCTGTGTCTGCGTGTCTGTGTATCTGTGTCTGTGTGTGTATCTGTGTGTGTCTGTGTGTGTATCTGTGTGTCTGTGTGTTTGTCTCTGTGTATCTGTGTGTGTCTGTGTGTATCTGTGTGTTTCTGTGTCTGTGTGTATCTGTGTGTCTGTGTGTATCTGTGTGTGTGTATCTCTGTATATCTTTGTGTCTGTGTGTCTGTGTGTCTGTGTATCTGTATCTGTGTGTGTCTGTGTGTCTGTGTCTCTGTGTATCTGTCTGTGTGTGTGTCTGCATGTCTGTGTGTGTCTCTGTGTGTGTGTGTGTGTATCTGTGTGTGTGTCTGTGTGTATCTGTGTGTTTCTGTGTCTATGTGTATCTGTGTGTCTGCGTGTCTGTGTGTGTCTGTGCCTGTGTGTCTGTGAGTCTGCGTGTGTGTGTGTATCTGTGTGTGTGTGTCTGTGTGTATCTGTGTGTTTCTGTGTCTGTGTGTATCTGTGTGTGTCTGTGTGTCTGTGTGTCTATGTGTATCTGGGTGTTTCTGTGTCTGTATCTGGGTGTGTCTGTGTGTATCTGTGTGTGTGTCTGTGTGTATCTGTGTGTTTCTGTGTCTGTGTGTATCTTTGTGTTTCTGTGTCTCTGTGTCTGCGTGTCTGTGTTTATCTGTGTGTGTATGTCTGTGTGTGTCTGTGTCTGTGTGTGTGTGTGTCTGTCTCTGTGAGATGTTTGGAGGGTACAAGAGGAAAGACCTAAGTCACATGTGCCAAACCTTCTAAATGTTACACAGGCTTTAAAAGGCCTAACACACTTGCCCCCTTCTCTGTCTTCCTTTTACCTTCCTGTATTTAGTTGATCATCCACAATTCTTCCAAGTCCCCAGTCACTCTCCAAACAGTCCACTCAGAAGAGTCTCCTCGACCACACTAATGGCAAACAGTCCCTGGGTACTTCCTATGTGCCAGGCACCATGCTTCATACTTACATATACTAACTCATTTAATGCTCACAACAGCCTTATGAGTTGCAAATAATTATTATTTTATGTTTATAGTAAGGAAAGGTTAAGACACTCCCACAGTTCACAGATCTGGTAAGTGATAGAATCAGGGCCCGTACCCAGGCCATCTGGCTCCAGAGTCCATACTTTTTATTTTTTTAACTTTTTTATTATAGAAAATTTCAGTATATACAAAAGTAGACAGAAATGTTTAATGAAGCGTTTAGTCATGTCAACAAGGGTCAACTCACGTGCAGTCTGGTGTCATCTATGCTCACTTATTTGTTCCTTCTCCTATTATTCTGAAACAAATTCTAGACATCTTATCATTTTCTCCATGACACACACTTGGGTATGTATCTCTAAAAGGTTTTAGAGAAGATGAAGACACTCTTGCAAAACCATCATGCCTAAAAAATTGAAGAACAATTTCTTAACATTCTCACACTCAAATTCCCAGCGGTCTCATAAATGGCATCGTTACTTTTAAAGTGTATTTGTTTGAATCAGGATCTCAACAGGGCCCACAAGTTGCAGTCGGTCGACTTGTTATTTGTCTCTTTTAAACTATTGGTTTCCCTTCCGCTTCACTCTTTGCCCCCCTCCCTGCAATTCATTTGTTGGCAAAAAAGGGTCATCTGTCCTGAAGAGCTTCCTACAGTCAGTACTCTCTACCTACACGTCGTTCCGCCTCTGGGGAGCTATGGTACGGACTCCTTCTGTATTGTATTTCAGACAGGGAACAGTTCTAGACCCTAGACCCACTGGGGCTCCATAAAATCATAACTAACATTTATACCTGTGAGTATGCACATTTGGGGGAGACAGGACCCATAGCTTTCACTAGGTTTTCAAAACGATTAATGATCATTAATTCTGGTCCAGGCTTTTCATTTTAGAGATGAAGAAACCAGAAACGCAGGTAGGTAAGTTGTCCAAGCTCACACAAATATTCAAGACACAGTGAGGACATGAATGTAGCCCTCAGGACTCCCAAACGGGCATTTCACGTTCTGTTCCATGCCGCATATGTGAGAGGAGAGAAGGATGAGTGGATTGAGATATTCAGAGGGAGAGGAGGAATCAGAGGCATTTCCCCATGTTCAAGGTTGCCATTGACCTGGATCAATGGATTCGTGCCCTGTCCACATTTGGAATCTAAACCTGTAATCAATATTACTGCCATATCACTCTAACACTTCTATTTCTCCGTCCTGTGAAGAACCTGATTAAGGCACAGATGTCTTACAAGCTGGATGCTAAGATCAATGATCCCTCATGTGCTGAAGGAAGAATATCCTTCCCAGCTGTGTGACGATTGAGGTTGAGTGTAAGAAATACCCGATTAGTAACCAGTCATTAACCCATGGTTTCTTAATCTCTTTTGATCTGGGGATTTCTCATCAGTAAAATGAGGGGCTGGGTTGTGTTAATCACTTTCCAAGTTTTTTGACTCTGACCGCACTAATATCCATGATGCCAACGCGTATGTTTTTATACATCTTAAAATACTTTTTCACTGAATTATTCTTACCCATTCAACATGGGATGCGTCCTGATCATTTATACTCTATTTCTTTTTTTAAAAAATTCTAGTTGTTGTCACAATCATTAAGATGGTTTTAAGACCTAGTAATGGGGATCCACTGGCTATTTGAAAAATACTGGGTGATTTTCAAGTCATCATTTATTCATTTACTTGGTCAGTCATTTTACAACTGTTTATTGAGTATTTAAGAGGTGTTAGACACTGTGGTGGAAGCTGAGAAAATGGCACTGAACAAAACAAAGCACTTATCCTGCGCTTACATCCTATGGAACCTCTAATTCTGTGAGGTCATGTTTGATAGGATTTTTCAGAGGGAAGGGAATTCTGAGTAAATCAGCTAAAGTCATAGAATGGGTTTGACTTAGAGGAAAAAGCGTCAGAAACACAAGTTTTTTCAACCCCCTGGCAGGAGCCCACTGCAAAACTAAAATAGTCTAAACCCAAACTGTGTGATTTTTGTGTCAAATGAAGATTTCCTGTGGGTCCTAAATCTGTTCCAGAATCTGCTTGGAAATCAGGGCTTCTCTCACCTTTCTCCATTGCAAAGATCAAAGTGGTTGACAGGCACGCTTTTCAGATAATCGATTCCAGAGACCACGGAGTGATAGAAATGAAGGGTAGAGAGCATCTGACTGAGGGACACGCCCTTGCAAGGTGTCGTCTCCATAGTCACTCACTAGCCGCACCCCCAGTACTTCCAAACCTGCAGGTGGGTCATTGAGTTTGCTTTCCAGAAACCTTGCTGTACCGCTTTTTTCCAGCAGAGGACAGTAATGCACCACAATCACTGCAGAAAGGCCCCCGCGCGCGCGCGCGCGCGCGCGCATGCAACCTGCTTGATATCTGTCCTGTGATATTAGGTACTGAAGAATAAGGACGTCCCAGGATTTTAAACAAATTCTAGGTAAAGCGAGCTCCGGGAAAAATGCTGAAAAAGGAGACTTTTATTTTAGGTGGCTGCTTGCAGCCTCTGCCTTCCGACCCCTCCCATCAGGAGTCCCTGGGAGACGTCATCCAGCCCCAGAGAGGCCCTCTTTCAGGTTTGGCCTCCTGGCAGTCTGATCTTCCCATTTTTTCCATTCCCCAAGCTTTGTAGCACCCTCTAAGGTCATGCAACGTCCCTGTGGCCTTCTGAGTCCAGGCTTTATGTACAGTCTTCCAAACATCACACTTTCTACTTTAGCTGCTGGGGATGGTCAGGCTCCCGCCCTCTCCTATATATTCCACAGGTGGGAAGTGGTGAGTGCAGGTTGATGGTGAGTGCAATCCATGCTGAGTCATCCTGATTGGGAGAAGTAGGCTGTAAACTCTTAATCACACCCACCCTTCTCAGGGTTCCAGCAGTTTTCTGACGCCCTTTCTTCCCTCCTCTTCACAGACCTGTACCTGCGCTTTTTAGCACTGATGCAGTATGGCCTGGCTTCCCCTCCTCAGAGGTGATGGCATTTTTACAAGGCCGCAGGCCAAGAGAATTTTCCTTCACCTTACATTTCTACGTGTGTACGAAAGTAGTTAAAACGCTCTGTTAACCATTTAACTAGTGTGCTCTTCTGGGAAAGAAAGACATTTGAGCAGAAGGCACTCCTCCAATAGAAACAGATGCCACAAAGAACAATATATTTAGGCACGATTCACCTTTTCCAAGCCCCACTGGCTCCTTCCCTATCCAGCCCAGGGAATACAGACCCAAGTGCCACCCTGCAGTTAGTCCAGGAGGGCTCTTCTGAGTGTATGCTAATGCCATGGATTTACTTTTATTAAGAGAAAGGGCAGGAAGGGATCATGTAACTGGGAAGAGTAAGGTTACCATGAAGAGTCAGCGAGGATTACAGTTCCCAGTGATTCTGAGGTTGAACTTGCCATTTTGAAATATTCTCCCAGTGGCTGGCTTCTGTTGAATGAAAAAAAAAAAAAGCACAACCTAAAAGTTGAGAGTTATGTTTTATTCGATGGACTTTCTGAGGACTCCAGCCAGGAAGACAGCCTCTCAGATAGCTCCAAGGGACTGCTCCAAAGAGGTAAGGGAGGAGCCCCAATACATAGTTTTTGCAACAAAAGCCAGGTAGTTGGAACATCAAAAGATTACTGCTAGGGCTTCCCTGGTGGCGCAGTGGTTGAGAGTCCACCTGCCGATGCAGGGGACACGGGTTCATGCCCCGGTCTGGGAGGATTCCGCGTGCCGTGGAGCGGCTGGGCCCGTGAGCCATGGCCGCTGAGCCTGTGCGTCCGGAGCCTGTGCTCCGCAACGGGAGAGGCCACAACAGTGAGAGGCCCGCGTACCGCAAAAAAAAAAAAAAAAAAAAAAAAGATTACTGCTAGTCACAAAACGCAGACATCTCAAGTTAATGAATTTAGTGCTTTTCTTTGTATCAGAAGGTGCCAGAGTCTGGGCTCATTGAACTCATTCCTTTTATATGCACCTTAGCTATTTGGGCCAGTAGCCTGCTTTTCTCCATCCTGAATTCCCACAGGGTGCACAGTTGTGGGGAGATGCAGTGGCTGCTGACTTGATGGTTGGAGAGATCCGTTATTTACTGATATGGCAGGTGACATGCTTTGTCCACACTTCCCTTCTAGGTCAGTGGCTAAGATATAATGCAATGGACAGATACTTTTAAACGTCTTCAGGGGCTTCCCTGGTGGCGCAGTGGTTGAGAGTCCGCCTGCCGATGCAGTGGACGCGGGTTCATGCCCCGGTCCGGGAAGATCGCACATGCCGCGGTGCGGCTGGGCCCGTGAGCCATGGCCGCTGAGCCTGCGTGTCTGGAACCTGTGCTCCGCAACGCAGAGGCCACAACAGTGAGAGGCCCGCGTACCGCAAAAAAAAAAAAAAAAAAAAAGTCTTCAGTATCTTCAACAATGCATTGATTTTTTTAAAAAAATGTTTTAAACACCTACATTAAGGTACTACACCAGTAGAAATTTAAAAAAATTGTAAAGGTGAGAAAGAGAGGGGACAAAAATGGGAACTAGAAGTAGTTGGGGAGAGGAAGTGTTATTAGAAAAGAAACTCGGGGCTTCCCCGGTGGCGTGGTGGTTAAGAATCCGCCTGCCAATGCAGGGGACACGGGTTCGAGCCCTGGTTCTGGGAAGATCTCACATGCCGCAGAGCAGCTAAGCCCATGGGCCACAACTGCTGAGCCTGGGCTCTAGAGCCCGCAGGCCACGACTACTGAGCCCATGTGCCACAACTACTGAAGCCCGCGTGCCTAGAGCCCCATGCTCCGCAGCAAGAGAAGCCACCACAATAAGCCCACGCACCACAATGAAGAGTAGCCCCTGCTCGCCGCAGCTAGAGAAAGCCTGCGTGCAGCAACGAAGCCCCAATGCAGCCAAAAATAAAATTAATTAATTAAAAAAAAAGGAAAGAAATTCTTTGGGCAGGGTGTGGAGACAGCCACCAATAACTGCTTCAGTTACCACTAGTGGATTGATGTCCTGGGCCCCATGAGGTTTACACCTATTAGTGAAACCCAACAGGGGGATTTGCTTGGACAAGAAGCAGTAAAACTAAAGCTGCTGTGTCTGTATTGGCAGTAAACTACCCCATGACGCGGATGCCTTCTGATTGAGGTCTGTTACTTTATCGTGTTCCTAAACTGGCTCATTATCAGAAACAGCTGTTATAAAAATCAGATGCCTGAGACTCATTTCAGACCCGATGAATCCAATGTCTGGGCAGCTGGGTTTTGTTTGCTTTTTTTCTTTTTAAGCTCCTCAGTGCTGCTGGATAGCTTGTTTTTTCTTTCCTGAAAATGTTTCAGGAATAGGATTACATTTCTTTTCAGGGATAGTAATTTAAACAAGTTTTGTAAAAAGAGTACCTATGATTTTGATAATATGTCGCCACACTTATTTGCTTTTTTCTTATGACTTAGTTTTCTCTTTGAAGGAGATGCGTTTCCCCTCTTGGTTCTGATCTTTTCATTACAGCTGCAAGTAGGTAGATACTAGAGACGTGGAGAATTGACACGAGCGCCCTGTAGCTCTTCAGTCAACAAATATTGAGTGTCCTGCGGTGAATGTGTAAGACCCAAAGGCCCGGCCAACAACTGGGAGGGTGCAGAAGTGCAGGGATTGACAGTAGAATAAAGAAAGGTAAAGTGGAAAAAAACAGAATGCTGTAGTGGGAGGATTAGGGACCAGATGGTTGCATTTGTTCATTGAACATCCTTGAGCAACAGAGTTATAACCACGAATAATCCGCAACCCCTGGCCCCAGGGAAGCACGGGTCCGAGAAAGGTAACACTTTCAACCGGAACCAACCACTGACACTTCAGTGTGAACTGGGACAAGAGCCCTTTTCCCACAGGTGGGAGAAGAGAGAGCGGGCGGAGCGCGGTGAGGACTGCGTTGGAGCGAAGGAAGGACCGCCTCTTCCCCTCTAACTGATCTAAGGGCCCGCCCCGACCCCGGACCTCAAGGCGAGAACCATCCCGTCATCACAACAGCCTCCTCCCGCCCCTCCCACCCGCTCTCACTTCGCTATGTCCCGAGAGGGGAGGGGCGGGGCCAGCTCGCCGAGGCCACACTCCCGCGAGAGCGCCCAGTCCCGCGGGCTGCGCACGCGCAGACCCAGCACGCCTGCGCCTCAGGCCCGGGCACTCTGCCGCGAGCGCTGGGAATGTTTGGCGTTACCAAGGAGCCGCTGGTCCCCCCGGCAAGGCGGGAGGACCAAACCCGACCGAGGTGGCCGCGGCGAGAGCGGCTGCGATGATGTCCAACCCAGTGCATGGCCTGCCCTGTCTCCCGGGCATGTCCTTTAAGGACTCCACGGTGAGGACTTCTCTGCCCAACCCCCTGCCCCCACCCCCGGGCGGCCTCGGAGGGCTTGCAGCTGCTCGAAAGATTGCGTCTCCCTTCTCGTCCGCTCGAGTTTGTCCTCTTTCCCTTCAAACCCGTCCCTCTGCCCCAACCTTGTTCTCTTTTCTCCCTCACCCAGCCTCACCCTCCCTGTCCCATTTTGCCCTCCGCCCATCCCTCTCTAGTTTTTCCACTCCACCCTGGCAGTGCGTTGGCCTCCCAGCGTTCTTACTTCCTGCTCTCCTCAAGCCTCTGCCTCCTCTAGATCACTGATTTCCCCGCCTTGCTCCCGAGCTCTCCCTCGGTTCTCTCCCTAGCTCATTCTCCCACCCCATACCCTTCTCTGATGAGCTCCACCCTTAAACCCTCCCTCCTAGTCTGGGCCCTTTCCCCGACTCAGCCTCTCTACACCTTCATCCTTATTTCCACAGCCCCATCCCACCCACTCTCCCCAGGCCTATCGTTCCCGCCCGCGTTCTTCCTCTTCTGAATCCTAGACCTAGTAAGCGCCCCCACTCCCAGCTGCATTTCCTGTCTTAGTTACCACTTCCACCCATTGGCTTCTTTCTGCCAGGTCCTTTATTGCAGTCTCCTCCCTTCTTACTTATGCGTCTACCACACCTCATCCCTTTTCTACAGTCTGGTCCCACCTTCACCCTGTTCTTGTTTAACCTTCTTTCCCAGTTGTTCTTTCTCCAAAAGTTAGGCTTTCAGCACTTGGCCGTCCTCCTCCCAAACCATCCTCAGGTGCTTTGTAGGAGATAATTCCACATAAATTCCCTCCACTACTCTTGATTCGTTGCTGTTTTTTCTTCTCCTAGCCCTTTTCCTTTCGCTTTAACATTTTTATAAAAGATTCCTATTTAGATTTTGTTTCACTCTTCCCCTACTTTGTGTTTTTAGTTGCATCCTGTAGACAAAATTGAAGAGAAAAAAAAATAGGCTTGTGTTTTTTTCTCTGACATAGTTTAGCCCTTGACAAAATTATTATTTAATTCTGAAATTTCAGGGTTACTGAAATATATGTTGGAATATCAACATTAAGATTCAGTAGGCCAATAGGCTGATTATCAGAGATGAAACGATAATAATTTAT
This sequence comes from Tursiops truncatus, assembly GCF_011762595.2. Taxonomy (NCBI): domain Eukaryota; kingdom Metazoa; phylum Chordata; class Mammalia; order Artiodactyla; family Delphinidae; genus Tursiops; species Tursiops truncatus. The sequence continues at coordinate 24,732,491 of NC_047043.1, read as the reverse complement.
ATAGTTTAATAATTTAAACTATAAGTTCCTCTCCCTGATCATGAAGGTCAGATAAAATACATAGTCAATTTATTTTCTTTGGGAGAATGAATTGAAATTGAATGTTTGGTGAGGGAATTTGGATTCTGAATCTCTTCTTCATAGTTATTCCTGCATTAAGACACAGCATTGTAGATTTTTTGCTTCAGTGGACTTTTCAGTTTTATGAAACTTAAAAATGTGGTAGGCACGTTCCTGCCCTGTGCAGGGACAGCTTACCATTTGCTGTTGGTGAGTGTGGGTTACCCATGGGGCAGGGTTGATTTGATTTGGGATTACAGAGGTGTGGGTTGGAGGTGCCAGGCTCTGAGAACATATATTGCTGTACTACAAGTAAGATGAACTGTGCATTGGACATATTTCAGATTTTAAATACACTGGCCAAGTGTCAGCCAATTTGCCTTATTTTGATATGTGAAAAACATGATCACTATCTTCAGCCCTGAAAGACTAGGTGTGTGTAACTCTCAAGACCTTCAGAAGATGAACCACAGGAACTAAGGTGGGGAGCCTGAGGTGGCCTTGCCTGGGGTGCTCTTGAAGTCCACTGATAAAGGTCGTATAGCTGAGTGATGGTAGAGATGTCTGTCTCAAACGGGAAAAGCAGATGAAGCAGCTGATGTTGCTTCTGTCTTTAGAGGTGGGAGAAGAGGAGCTTGAAGTTACACAGGTTACCCAGTGATGAAGTCAACTCAGCCCATTTTGTTCTGTGTCATTTGTGTTATGTCCTGTCAACTGATATGTGACCCTGAATGTACAACCCATAAAATAAAGTTCACAGTCCATAACTCTTAGCAAAAGAAGTTTACTCTATTGCACCTTTTATGCTAGTACAGATCCTGAGAGATGGTTGGTTGGGCTGCAAAGAAATTAGGTAAGTCAGTAATTTTTTTCATAAAAAACATTTTATGATTTATGCGTATATATATATGTATGTGTGTAAATATGATTTTGAAAGCAACATTGCGAAGAACAGAAAAAGGAAAAAAATTTCCATAAAATTAACATAATCTCTAATTTTCCCTTCCACTTTTTTCCAACTTTATTGAGATATAATTGACGTATAAATTTAAAGTGTGCAACCTGTTGATTTGATATGCTTGTATTTTGCAAAATGATCACCACCATAGCATTAGCTAACACCTCCATCCAGTCATATAATTACCATTTCCTTTTTGTGATGAGAACATTTAAGATCTACTCTCTTAACAACTTTCAAGTATATAATACACCATTGTTAGCTATAATCATCATGCTGTACATTAGATCCTCAGAATGATTTCATTTTATAACTGAATAAACTGGAAGTTTGTATCCTTTGACCACTCTCTCCCCATTTCTTCTACCTCCACCCCCTGGTAACCACCACTCTACTCTCTGTTTCTATGAGTTTGGATTTTTTAGATTCCACATATAAATGATATCATGCATACAGTATTTGTCTTTCTCTTGCTGAAGTTTTTCACTTGACATAATGCCCTCAAGTTTCATCCAAGTTGTCAGAAATGGTAGGATTTCCTTCTTTCTCATGGCTGCATACTATTTCATTGTATATACATGTATAAATATATATATACACATTCATACACACATATATGTCATATCTTTATCCATTGCTTGAAACAGATTGTTTCCATAACTTGGCTATTATGAATAATGCTGTATTGAACAAGGGGGTGCAGGTATCTCTTCAAGATCCTCTTTTCATTACCTTTGGATATATACCCAGAAATGAGATTGCTGGATTGTATGGTAGTTCTGTTTTTAATTTTTTGAGGAACCTCCACACGGTTTTCCATAATGGCTGTACCAATTTACATTCCCACAAGGGTTTTTTTCTCCACATCCTTTTCAACAGTTGTTAGCTCTTGTCTTTTTTTTTTTATATCTTTTTTTTTTTTTTTTTTTTTTCTGCTACGCGGGCCCCTCACTGCTGTGGCCTCCCCCGTTGCGAAGCACAGGCTGCGGACGCGCAGGCTCAGCGGCCATAGCTCACGGGCCCAGCCGCTCCGCGGCACGCGGGATCCTCCCGGACCAGGGCACGAACCCGCGTCCCCTGCATCGGCAGGCGGACCCCCAACCACTGCGCCACCAGGGAAGCCCCAGCTCTTGTCTTTTTGATGATAGCCATCCTAGCAGGTGTGAGATGTTATCTGATTGTGGTTTTAATTGGCATTTCCTTGATGATTAGTGATGTCAAGCACCTTTTCACATACCTCTTGGCCATTTGTATGTCTTCTTTTGGAAAAATATCTATTCAGTTCCTCCACCCATTTTTTTTTTTCCTCTGCCCATTTTTTAACCAGACTTTGTTTATTTGGATTGTTTTTGTTTTGCTATTGGGTTGTATGAGTTCTTTATATATTGGATATTAACCCTTTATTAGATACATGATCTGCACATTTTCCTCCCATTCTGTAGGTTGCCTTTTCATTTTGTTGATGGTTTCTTTTGCTGTGCAGAAGCTTTTTAGTTTAATGTATCCCATTTATTTATTTATTTTTGCTTTTGTTTCTTATGCTTTTGTTGTCAGATCCAAAAAATCATTGCCTAGAACAATGTCAAGGAGCTTTCCTATGTTTTCTTCTAGGAGTTTTACAGTTTCAGGTCTTATGTTTAAGTCTAATCCATTTTGAATTAATTTTTGTGAGTGGTGTAAGATAGGGATCCAGTTTCATTCTTCTGCATGTGGTTATCCAGTTTTACCAACACCATTTATTGAAGAGACTATCCTTTTTTTTTTTTTTTAAAAAAATTCAAGTCTTTATTGAGCACTTAATATATGTCTAGAACTGTATAAGACACTGTGGAGACTAAGGAAGACATAAGATAGGGTCTCTGACCTCAAAGAGCTAGAAATTTAAAGGAAAAGACTGCATTTCTGAAACAAGAGAAAAATATAGGGAGGATGAAACTGAGTGAAAAATTGTGTGAGACAAACTCTGAAGTATCAAGAACAGAGAAGCCAATGTAGGCTAAAGTAGTTTTAAGAGAATTTGCTCTGGACTTTGAAGTGATGAGTAAGGGGGTGTGGCATTTAATCTTGGATTTAAAGAATTGACAGATAGGTATCCAGAATAAAAGCCTGGCTAAAGAAAATGGATAAGTTTTCTGAAATTGAGAATTTTTAATGCAGATCAGATCAAAGATGCTATCTGTTTTGCTAGCTAAAATAATGACAGTTTAGAGTCAACTAGTGCAACCTACTATGATTACCAGTATTTAAGAAGTTAATTGTTTTCAACTTTTTTTTTACATGGAAAAATAAAAACATAGCTTAAAATCTTAGATTATAGACTGAATGAGATGCTTAGTATAGGTTTGTGTACACTGAATTCTCCATACGATCTTGAGAACTAACTGCAAAAGAGAAATTTATTTTTGCCCATGTCTCTAAAGAAGAGATATACTTTCAAAATGTCTTTAATTTGTGGTTTCTGACTCTGGTGTACCATTTGAAGTCCTGATTTCATATTGCAGATTATTTTGAAATTACAGAACTAATAAAGAACATCTGTGTTAATAGCCTTACATGTCCAACAAAAAACTAAAGCAAAAGATTTTTAAATTGATAAAAACATACAGTGTAACTTTTGTTGGAATTTGCTAGTTTTAAAAACAATACTTTTCTAAAGTTGCCACTTCATTTGAGGGATGGTATAAAGATGGGCTGAATATAGAGTTAGAGCACAGAAATATTTCATGCTTTTCAATTCATTAGGCCTGATTTGAGGCCCTTCTCTAAGTCCAGTTCACATGGGCGTGTGGTCCCTTGCATCTATGAGGTAGACAGGCTGGAACAGAGGTAGTGAGAGTGGAAGGGTGCTTCCTGCCTTGGCTCTGAACCATGTGTATACAGACAGGATGGTCCAGCAGACTCACTCTCTCATACATTCCAGAATTTTTCTACAAAATAAGCAGAATATCTCAAGTTAAATATTTTTCTTGGATTGAGTTTTAAATACTTCTTGATTATTTTTATTGTTTGGAATAACAGATGTTCACGCCTGTTAAAGGACCCCAAACTAGTGAATATAATTAGAAAAAATAGAAACTGAAAAATACTTGCCTACTCTTAAGAAGAAATGACATTTTAAGTTTATTCTATACTAAATAACCAAGAACAAATTTAAGAATTCTCCTTTGGAATTTTGGATGTAAGGATTTGTATCCATTCAGCCAATCTGTGTCTTTTGGTGGGAGCATTTAGTCCATTTACATTTAAGGTAATTATCGATATGTGTGTTCCTATTCCCATTTTCTTAATTGTTTTGGGTTCGTTATTGTAGGTCCTTTCCTTCTTTTGTGTTTCTTGCCTAGAGAAGTTCCTTTAGCAGTTGTTGTAGAGCTGGTTTGGTGGTGCTGAACTCTCTCAGCTTTTGCTTGTCTGTAAAGGTTTTAATTTCTCCATCAAATCTGAATGAGATCCTTGCTGGGTAGAGTAATCTTGGTTGCAGGTTTTTCTCCTTCAACACTTTCAATATGTCCTGCCACTCCCTTCTGGCTTGCAGAGTTTCTGCTGAAAGATCAGCTGTTGACCTTATGGGGATTCCCTTGTGTGTTATTTGTTGTTTTTCCCTTGCTGCTTTTAATATGTTTTCTTTGTATTTAATTTTTGACAGTTTGATTAATAGGTGTCTTGGCGTATTTCTCCTTGGATTTATCCTGTATGGGACTCTCTGTGCTTCCTGGACTTGATTAACTATTTCCTTTCCCATATTAGGGAAGTTTTCAACTATAATCTCTTCAAATATTTTCTCAGTCCCTTTCTTTTTCTCTTCTTCTTCTGGAACCCCTATAATTCGAATGTTGGTGCGTTTAATGTCCCAGAGGTCTCTGAGACTGTCCTCAGTTCTTTTCATTCTTTTTTCTTTATTCTGCTCTGCAGTAGTTATTTCCACTATTTTATCTTCCAGGTCACTTATCCGTTCTTCTGCCTCAGTTATTCTGCTATTGATCCCATCTAGAGTACTTTTAATTTCATTTATTGTGTTGTTCATCGTTGCTTGTTTCATCTTTAGTTCTTCTAGGTCCTTGTTAACTGATTCTTGCAATTTGTCCATTCTATTGTCCATTCTATCTCCAAGATTTCGGATCAACCTTACTATCATTATTCTGAATTCTTTTTCAGGTAGACTGCCTATTTCCTCTTCATTTGTTAGGTCTGGTGGGTTTTTATCTTGCTCCTTCATCTGCTGTGTGTTTTTCTGTCTTCTCATTTTGCTTATCTTACTGTGTTTGGGGTCTCCTTTTTTTTTTTTTTGCAGGCTGAAGGTTCGTAGTTCCTGTTGTTTTTTGTGTCTGTCCCCAGTGGCTAAGGTTGGTTCAGTGGGTTGTGTAGGCTTCCTGGTGGAGGTTACTAGTGCCTGTGTTCTGGTGGATGAGGCTGGATCTTGTCTTTCTGATGGGCAGGTCCACGTCTGGTGGTGTGTTTTGGGGTGTCTGTAGACTTATTATGATTTGGGGCAGCCTCTCTGCTAATGGGTGGGGTTGTGTTCCTGTCTTGCTAATTGTTTGGCATAGGATGTCCAGCACTGTAGCTTGCTGGTCGTTGAGTGAAGCTGGGTGCTGGCATTGAGATGGAGATCTATCGGAGATTTTTGCTGTTTGATATTATGTGCAGCTGGGAGGCCTCTTGTGGACCAGTGTCCTGAAGTTGGCTCTCCCACCTCAGAGGCACAGCACTGACTCCTGGCTGCAGCACCAAGAGCCTTTCATCCACAGGGCTCCTTAATTTGGGATGATTCGTTGTCTATTCAGGTATTCCACAGATGCAGGGTATATCAAGTTGATTGTGGCGCTTTAATCCGCTGCTTCTGAGGCTGCTGGGAGAGATTTCCCTTTCTCTTCTTTGTTCTCACAGTTCCCAGGGGCTCAGCTTTGGATTTGGCCCCGCCTGTGCGTGTAGGTCGCCGGAGGGCGTCTGTTCTTTGCTCAGACAGGACGGGGTTAAAGGAGCCGCTGATTCGGAGGCTCTGGCTCACCCAGGCCGGGGGGTAGGGAGGGTCACGGAGTGCGGGGTGGGCCTGCAGCGGCAGAGGCCGGCATGACGTTGCAGCCTGAGGCGCGCCGTGCGTTCTCTCGGGGGAGCCGTCCCTGGATCCCGGGACCCTGGCAGTGGCGGGCTGCACAGGCTCCCCGGAAGGGCGTGTGGCTAATGACCTGTGTTCGCACACAGGCCTCCTGGCGGCCGCAGCAGCGGCCTTAGCGTCCCATGTCCGTCTCTGGGCTCCGCACTCTTAGCCGCGGCTCGCGCCCGTCCCTGGAGCTCTCTTAAGCAGCGTTCTTAATCCCCTCTCCTCGTGCACCAGGTAACAAAGAGGGACGTAAAAGTCTCTTGCCTCTTCGGCAGGTCCAGACCCCTCCCCGGACTCTCTCCCGGCCAGCCGCGACGCACCAACGCCCTGCAGGCTGTGTTCACGCCGCCAACCCCAGTCCCCTCCCTGTGCTCCGACAAAAGCCGGAGCCTCAGCTCCCAGTCCCGCCCGCCCCAGCGGGTGAGCAGGCAAGCCTCTCGGCTGGTGAGTGCCGGTCGGCCCAATCCTCTGCGCTGGAATCTGTCCGCTTTGCCCTCCGCACCCCTGTTGCTGTGCTCTCCTCCGCGGCTCCCAAGCTCCCCCACTCCGCCTCCCGAAGTCTCCACCCGCGAAGGGGCTTCCTAGTGTGTGGACACTTTTCCTCCTTCACAGCTCTCTCCTGCTGGTGCAGGACCCGTCCCTATCCTTTTGTCTCTGTTTAGTTTTTTCTTTTGCCCTAACCAGGTACGTGGGGGGTTCCTTGCCTTTTGGGAGGTCTGAGGTCTTCTGCCAGCGTTCAGTAGGTGCTCCGTAGGAGTTGTTCCACGCGTAGATGTATTTCTGGTGTATCTGTGGAGAGGAAGGTGATCTCCGCGTCTTACTCTTCCGCCATCTTCCCGGAAGTCGAGACTATCCTTTTTTCATTGTGTATTCTTGGCTTTCTTGCCAAAGATTAGTTGACTGTATATGTGAGGGTTCATTTCTGGGCTCTACATTCTGTTCCATTGGTCTATGTGTCTATTTTTCTGCCGATACATATTGTTTTGATTACTGTAGTTTTGTAGTATAGTTTGAAATCAGGATGCCTCCAACTTTGTTGTTCTTTCTCAGGATTGCTTGGCTATTAAGAGTCTTTTGTGGCTCCATAAAAATTTTAGGATTTTTTTTTTTCTATTTTTGTGAAAAATGCCATTGGAATTTTGATACTGATTGCATTGACTCTTAGATGGCTTCGGGTAGTATGGACATTTTAGTAATATTAATTCTTCCAAAACATGAATATGCGTTTCTTTTCATTTATTTGTGTTACCTTCAGTTTCTTTCATCAAAAGCTTGTAGTTTTCAGTGTACAGGCCTTTCACCTCCTTGGTTAAATTTATTCCTAAGTATTTTATTGTTTTAGATGCTATCATAAATGAGATTGTTTTCTTAATTTCTCTTTCAGTTAGTTCACTGTTGGTGTGTAGAAACACAGCTGATTTTTTGTATGTTGATTTCTGTATCCTGGAATTTTACTGAATTTGTTGACTCGTTCTAACAGTTTTTTGGTGGAGTCATTAAGGTTTATAAGTATAAGATCATATCATCTGCAAACAAAGACAGTTTTACTTCTTCCTTTCCTATTTGGATGCCATTTATTTCTTTTTCTTGCCTGATTGCTCTAACAAGGACTTCCAGTACTATGTTGAATAGTAATGGTGAGAGTAGGCATTCTTGTCTTGTTACTGATCTTAGAGGAAAAGCTTTCCACCTTTCACCTTTGAGTATGATGTTAGTTGTAGGTTTGTCATCTATGGACTTTATTGTGTTGAGGTATGTTCCTTCTATACCCAATTTTTTGAGCATTTTTATCATGAAAGGATATTGTATTTTGCCAAATGCATTTTCTGCATCTGTTGAGATGATCATGTGATTTTTATCTTTCATTCTGTTGATGTGATGTATCACATTTATTTATTTGCACATGTTAAACCATCCTTGCATCTCAGAAATCAGTCCCACTTGACCATGGTGTGTGACTCTTTTAATGTGCTGTTGAATTTGGTTTGCTGGTATTTTGTTGAGGATTTTTACATCTGTGTTCATCAGAGATATTGGTCTGTAATTTTCTTGTAGTTTCCTTATCTGGCTTTGGTATCAGGGTAATGCTAGTTTTATAAAATGAGTTTGGGAGTGTTCCCTCCTCTTCAGTTTTTTGGAAGCATTTGAGAAGGACTGGCATTAATTCTGCTTTAAATGTTTGGTAGAATTCACGAGTGAAACCACCTGGTCCCAAGCTTTTCTCTATTTGGAGGTTTTTGATTACTGATTCAGTTTCCTTGTTATTGGTCTGTTCAGATTTTCTATTTCTTCATGATTCAATCTTGCTAGGTTGTACATTTCTAGGAATTTATCGATTTCTTCTAGGTTATCCAGTTTGTTGGCATGTAATTATTCATAGTAGACTCTCATGCTTCTTTGTATTTCTATACTACCAGTTATAATGTCTCCCTTTTCATTTCTGATTTTATTTGAGTCCTCTCTCTTTTTTCTTAATCAGTTAGCTAAAGGTTTGTCAATTTTGTTTGTCTTTTCAAAAAAACAGCTTAGTTTCTTTGATCATTTCTATTGTTTTTCTAGTGTCTATTTCATTTATTTCTGCTCTGATCTTTATTATTTCCTTTCTTCTGCTGACTTTGGGCTTAGTTCTTCTTTTTCTAGTTTCTTGAGGTATAAAGCGAAGTGGTTTATTTGAGATCTTATTTCTCAATGCAGGCATATATCATTATAAACTTAAACCTGCTCTTGCAGCATCCTGTAGATTTTCATTTTTGTGCTTCCATTTTCATCTGTTCAAGATTTTTTAAATTTCCCTTTGATTTCTTTGACTCATTGGTTGTTCAGGAGTGTGTTTTTTAATTTTCACATATTTGTGAATTTTCCAGCTTTCCTCCACTTACTGATTTCTAGTTTCATGCCATTGTAATTGGAAAAGACACTTGGTATGATTTCAGTCTTCTTAAATTGCTGAGACTTATTTTGTGGCCTATCATATCTATACTGGAGAATGTTTTGCACATGCTTGAGAATAAAGAGTACTGCTGTTGAATGGATTGTTCTGTATGTGTGTGTTAGGTCTCTTTGATCTAAAGTATGGTTCAAGTGCAGTGTTTTCCTTGTTGATTTTTTTTATCTGGCTGATCTGTCCATTGTTGAGAGTGGGGTATTGAAGTCTCTTGCTATAATTGTTTTGTTGTCTATTTCGCCCTTCAGATCAACCGTATTTGTTCACATAAAAATCTACCGTTTTACTCCCCGCCCCTTATTTTTTTGATGTCACCATTTACATCTTTTTGTATTGTGTATCCATTAACAAATTGTTGAAGCTAGGGTTAAGTGGTCTTTATAGTAAAGTAGATAACACATCACCATGTTACAGTATTAGGGTGTCTCCGTTTACCTTTACCACTGTGTTGTATAGTTTCATGTTACTAATAAACACCTTTTTGTTTCAGCTCAAAGAACTCTTTTCAGCATTTCATGTAAGGCAAACTTAGTGGTGACGAAGTCCTTTAGCTTATACTTATTAGGAAAAGTCTTTATCTTGCCTTCATTTCTGAAGGACAACTTTTCTGGGTAAAGTACTCTTGGTTGGCAGTTTTTTTCTTCATCACTTTCTAGAGGCCTAAGCTGGCTGCCTGTGTGGTTCCTGGGCTCTGCTGGGGACAGGGGAGAGGAGGGAGCCAGGAGGGACTCAGGTGGTGGCCTGGGCAACCCTGAATGCCTGTGGGACAAAAGCTGGTGAAGTCTGCAGGGGCTACATGGCAGCTGCAGCTATGCTGGCTGTTGGCTGTGGGTCAAAATCTGCTGTTTGTCTGCCAAGCAGGTCTCTGTGAACCACAGTGGCTCCCACTGAATGGGTGCTGCCAGTAGCCCCTACCTTTTTCTTCCTTGTTCCTAACTGGCTCTGTACACTTCTACTTCACTAGTCTGTGGGGTGAAACTGAGGTGGGACCTTCATGCAGTGTCTCCAAACGACTGGAGAGCTGACTGCCCACCCTGCTTTTCCTTTCCTGGTTGAGGGGAAGTTGCCTCCTGGGGCTGAACAGTGCTGGCTTGGGGGATGGGATGATGCAGAGAAAATGGGTTGTCTTCCTTCTCTTGCTGTGTGAATATCCTCAGTTTTTTGTTTTACTGTGTTGCTGAAACCTCCTGAATGGACTCTGGACCTCTTCCAGAGGTGTTCATGGACAGCTGTCCAACCACTGATCTTTGTGGAGGGATGGGGAGGCTGGGTATCCTATGCCACTGTTTTGGTCTCCTCTGCCTTCAAAAATATTTCCTTTCCACTTTTTTTCTGTAATCTTTTGTTTTTTCCATTTACCAATAAAAATGTGTTGATTGTAAAAAAAAAAAAAAAAAGAAACCATAATTCAGAAATGTATAGTACAGACAGAGAACATTCTCCAAGTCTAGCCTTTTTTGTGCACGTGTTTGCATGCTTATAATTAATATGCATATAATTTTGTAAGCTGCTTTTTTGGACTTATTAAATCATAAATGTTTTTCCCAGATTACCACATGGTCTTTAATGGCTGCATAATAGCCCGTTAGGTGAGCTTTCCATCAGTTACTCATGCTTGTCTTTTAGATTGTTTCCCATGGCGTGTTTTACTATTGTAATTATAACTATTATAATTTACTATTATAATTATAACTATTGAACATTATAATGGTCAGCCTTAGGCATATTGTTCTTTCCTGTAATTTTGGGTTATATCCTTAAAGGATTGGGGGTGGAATTATTGAGTTCAAGTCTGTTCAATTTAAGTCTGTAATATCCATTTGCTTTCCAAAAAGTTCTATGAATATATTAGCATCACTGTAGCAAGAGGGCCATTGTTTCATTTCAGGTAAAAAATCATTTCACAGAACTAGATCTTCTCAGTTCCATGGTTTATGACCACCAGATAAAATGAAAAACATGGGAAGACTAGTACAAAATTAGGAGTATACGTGAGATAATATTTTAGCCTTTTGTGGAAAGTGAGCTGGTAATTAAATTGGACTTTCAGCAGCAGGGCTTTAAATTTTATTTTAAGCTCAGGCTGCTGCATCCCTCCTCCTTTCTGGCCGAGTGTTTTAGCTTAAAATACAAGAACCTTCTAAAGTAGGTAAACTTTTTGATGTAAGGTTTGTGGATGTTTATAAACAAAGGTTGAAGTTATATTTTTGAAAGTTAGCTTTTTTACCCAACAAATATTTATAATATAAAGACACACTTCGTTTTTTTCTTCAGAAAACAGCATTTCCTAGAAGCCAGACGCTTGGCTATAGGAATGGCTATGCAGTTGTTCGACATCCAACAGTTGGGATCAGCGGGGACCGGCTCCAGGTCAGCCAGCTGTCTCAGGCTGAGCTGGACAAGCTGGCCAGCAAGGCACCAGTCCTCACGTACGGCCAGCCCAAGCAGGCCCCGCGCGCAGAATTCATTCCTGCCTATGTGGCTTTCGACAAAAAGGTATCATCTGGGATGGAAGGGTACCCCTTGAATTCAAATCTCTGAGAGCCAACTGTTTGCAGAAAAGTCAACAGTAAACCACAGCCTTTCCAGATACTCTGAGGAGAAAATTGTTCAAATGCCTCAACCCTTAGTCATAGACAGCTGAACTCAGGATTGAAAGACCCTTTCTTTACTCAGGAAGCCGATTACAGAAAATAATTCCCTGTAGACGTCACTGAAATATTTTCTAAATACAGTTTAAAAAAGTTGGATGAGTTCTGAATTCTTGAGTTCATATTGCTATGTTTACCTGTTCTGTGTTTTCTACTTTTTAAAAATCCTGTATTCTGTAGTAATGACAAAGCCTTAATCTCTGTGTAGTGCAGAGTGTCATCGTGACAATGACTTCATCTGTTGTTGGTTTTCTCCAGGCTGTCTCCATAAGTTTTGTTTTTCAGGGAACATTTCAGATTTGGCATAATATAACCAAAGGGTAGTATAACATTTTTGTTTGTGTCTTATTTACCCTTATGCTTTTGTAATGTGAGTTACTTTATTTCCGTCTGTTAACATTTCCACAGCATCCTTGATTTTCCTTGTCACTGAGCTTCCTCTTTTCACTAAGGTGAGCTTGTCCTAACGCTAGCCATGCAGCAGAATTACTGGTGGGACTTTTAAGAAACTTGAATGTTGCCCCAGCGCTCACTGATTCTAATTTCTAGATGATTTTTGTGTATAACTGGCTGTGAGAACTACTGACTAGTTTTTATAAGTTAGCTTTCTTCATTTACTCCTAGCCTATCTTATTTCTCTCTTTTTTTGGTCTTACGTTTCATTTTATTATTTTTGTTAAATGTCTATACCATTTTCATCCAGCTGGCCAATCTTTATTAATAAATAAAAATTTATTAATAAAGGTATTTTGTACCTTCCAGCCTCTGTTGAAGCTAGAGGCTGGAAGGTACAAAATAATCTAGTGGTGAAAATATGCCATTTACATTAATAATCACTTAATTAAAAATTTTTTTAATGTATCAGACATAATCTATATCATCTCCCCTTCCCCATCTCAACTAACTCATTTGATACAAACACGTTGACATGTCCACTTATAGGCTGAACCTAAACATCCATATCAATGATATGATTGGGTATTTCTTTACCTTTTTCTTGTTTCTCTTGTTTATTTACAGCTGTGACAGGCACTGCAAAACCAGTAGAAAAGGGAAAGGGGGGAAAATACAAGAGAGGAGTGGGATAGGCATTTAACAGTTTATCAAGATACAAATGGTTAGGTTCAGTTTTTACTGAAAACAATCGCAAATAACTATCGTAAACTAGAACGTGATAAAGTATTAATGAGGGACTTCCCTGATGGTCCAGTGGTTAAGACTTTGCCTTCCAATGCAGGGGGTGCAGGTTCGACCCCTGGTCGGGGAGCTAAGATCCCACATGCCTCGCGACCAAAAAACCAAAACATAAAACAGAAGCAATATTGTAACAAATTCAGTAAAGAGTTAAGAAAAAAAGTATTAATGAAATTCAAAGAGGGAGAATTGTGCCAGAATAGGAAATAAGCTTCTCAGTTTTTGTCTTTCTATGTAATTTTATGCTAATTGTCATTACTTAATTTATACTTTTAAAATATTATTTGTAATTCATTTCTTTAAAGATAGTGCTCTTGAATATTTACATTTTTGTTTTCCTATTCGTTTTACTTGGATCATCACCATTTTCTATAAATGATTCTTACCATAGATAATGAGGTAGAGTAGTTAAATGCATGGTTTTGAAACTAGGAATTTTTTTTGTGATAAGAAAACTATGGGTTTTCTGAATTAGATCAGAGTTTAAATTTTTTGGTAATACCCAGAAGTCCACATACTAGCCAACATATTTGTCCATGTTTTGGACATTCTTTGTACCGTTCCTCATCCTTAGAATGTAAGTATTTCTTACACAGATTATAAAGACCAGGATATCTCCAAGGAGTGCCTGCATCTTTCTCTTTTTGCTCCCGTACGGTTCTCGTCATCATCACCCACTGTATCCATTTCCCAGGCTAACTTCCCACTCTGTGTTCCTGGTGTTCTTCTTTCATCCTCTTCATCTTTAACTTCCATCCTGCTGCCATTTCAAACACTCAGGTGAGTATTTCTCTACCTAGGGTCATAACCATCCTGTCTTAAGAAATCTTCTTTCTACTTGTAACCCTTTAAGCGACTTTTTTCCTCACTTGATTGTCACTTCACTTAGAAGCTGACTTCTTCACCCTCGAGCCCCAAACTACTTTTTCTTAGTAGCCAGTGTTGTTTTACTTGTCAGATCTGGAGAGGTTTTCTTTACCAGCATTCTCTTTTACCTGTTTACAACATCTGCCATTGCTGACCCCCTTTCCTCTTTGAAACTCTGCTTTTCTTTTGCTACCAGGACTCTTCACTCTCCTGGTTTTCTTCTCTCTATCTCTCTCAATGCTCCTGCTCTGGCCTTCCTTCCTCCTCTCATTTATTAACGGTAAGTGTTTTCAAGGTTCTGTTCTCATTCCTTATTCTGTATTGTTGAGAGATTTCACCCACTTTTGTGTTTTCAGCTGTCATCTCAAGGTAGACAACTATCAATGTTTATTTCCAATTCTGACCTTATTGAAACTCCAGACCTGGCGCGGAATCTCTTAACCTGATGAGCTGTTGGCACCTCAGGGTCTGTGTGTCTGTAGCTCAGCTCATCACCTTTTCCCGCAAATGTGCTCTTTCTGTGTTCCCCTCGGTAATCCAAGCTTGAAGAGCTTGAAACCTGAGCCGCGTTTGGCTCTTTCTTGCTTCACTCCCCACATTCAGTGATTTGCCGAGTCGAGTATCTCTCACTTCCCTTTCCTCTCCCGCTATCTTAGTTCAGACAAGCAGCGTGTTAACAGCTAACATGTCGTTAACTGTTGTATTAGTCTCATGTTTTTTATGCTCATAACAGGTCTACTGCTTGCTTTATTCCCCAAAGCACAGCTCTGATGATATCACTTCTCTGGGGGGACATTACCACTACCCAGCTGCTCTAGCCCCCAGTTGAAAGTCATCCTTTTTAAAAAATTTTTTTAATTTTATTTTTTTAATTGAAGTATAGTTGATTTACAATGTGTGTTTCAGGTGTACAGCAAAGTGGTTCAGTTATACATATATATATATATCTATTCTTTTTCAGATTCTTTTCCCTCATTATGATAAGGTTATTATAAAAAATATTGAGTATAGTTCCCTGAGTTATACAGTGGGTCCTTGTTGATTATTTATTTCACATGTAGCAGTATGTATCTGTTAATCTCAAACTCCTAATTTATCCCCCACTTCCTGAAAGTCATCCTTGACTCTTCTTTTCCCTCAAAACCCACATCCAATCTTATCATCAAGCTCTGTCATTTCTGTCTCTAAAATATATAACTAATCCATTTACATATTTCCAACTCCACTATTAACATTAATTCATTTTCCACAGAACAACCAGGCCTGTCTTTTAAAAATAAATATCAGAACATGTCACGTACTGACCAAAATACTTCTCCACGGCTTTCTCATCATATATACAACTGTACAGGTTCCCTGCAGTCACCACGAGACCTGGCCCTCCCTGCTGTTTCTGCAGCTTTTTCCTGGGCCTCTCTTTTCCTCACCCACTGTGTTTCAGTCACACTAGATTTATTTTCCTTATTTTCTTGAGATTGTAATACACCACCCCAGGACCTTTGCATGTGCTGTTCCTGGAATAGCTTTCCCTCTGCTCTTAAGCAGCTGACTCCATCTCATCCTTCAGTGTGACTTACTGTGAAGCTTTTTCTGGCCACTATGCTAAGGTGGTCCCTCCGTATTTTTCTGTTTCCTTCACACTAGTGTATTACAGTTTGTGTTGCTGATTTGTTTAGTGTTTATCTGTCCTACTTGAGTGTATACTTCATTAGCGCAAGGACTCATCTGGTCTATTCTGTGATTGGTACTCAATAAATATTAGTTGAAAAAAATGAGATGAATCATTATTTAAGAAATAAAATTAACATATTAGTGTCACTGCTGAAAATTGGCAAGCTGAGCATGCAATGCACAGATATAATAGAGTAAACTAAAAAATAATTTAAAAAGTGTACCTAGGCTTTTATAATTGTATGTGATATGAAAATATTCAGCATCTTCCCCATCACTTTGACATCATTGCGAGTAGTTCCAAGTTTCTTGGGGCATTCTGAGCCCTTCCTGGGAGTTAGGAGACTTGGATTCTAATTCTGGGTGTTGTGTTGGCACCTTGAGGACTCTCGGTATTTAGTGTCCTCATCTATATAATTAGTTAGAATACATGTAGGAATCTATCCAGCTGTAAAATTCCATGAAAAATAAATTTTTAAACACAGTATCTAAATATTACTTTTTCCTTCCTTTTTACATAATATATTTCCTTCTTATTCTACCTGGGAAAGCTAATGTTATCTTAACTACTTGCTAAACAGTTTTCCTAGATTAACTCTTTTCTAGTCATTTCTTTCTGGGTGGAGCACAGAACTCTTAATTCTGTTCTTAATAAGTAGCTAAGTGCCTTTTTGTTTTTTGGGGTTTTTTTTTTTTGCGGTACGCGGGCCTCTCATCGCTGTGGCCTCTCCCCCTGCGGAGCACAGGCTCCGGACGCACAGGCCCAGCGGCCATGCCCCACAGGCCCAGCCGCTCCACGGCATATGGGATCTTCCCAGACCGGGGCACGAACCCGTGTCCCTTGCATCGGCAGGCGGACCCTCAACCACTGCGCCACCAGGGAAGCCCCTAAGTGCCTTTTTGATTAACAGTCAAATAAATAAGTACATTCGGGGTTAGAGTATTTCTTCCTGAGTCTTCACATGTTGGTCTGGCTCTCTGTAATATGACTTACGTGGTGAAAACATGTAGTTTTAGCCATACGTATAGATCATATGCCAGAGGAAACCCAAGTACTTTATTGCACAAACTGATTCATATTAAAAAATCATAGATAAATGTACAGACAGAAAAAAACTTCTAGGGTTTTTTTTTTTTAATGGGTAAAATTTTTTACCACTTGCAGTTTATGTCAGACAACAAACTCCCAAATAACCGAGAACATAAGAATTTAGTGCCCTAGTTAACTGAATAGTCAGTTTCTTCAATAAATGCCAAATATACCATATATACATAATCAGTTACTTCTTTTCCCTGCACAATTTGAATGTACTAGAATGAATATAAAGCGAACACTTTTACTGTGCATTAATTTTGCATTATTTAATTTTTCTTTGCTTCAAAAGGAATGTTTTGGATTTTACAAAGTGATCATGTGGTCACAATTCACTACTGTAAATGTACAAAGATAGGAGATTAGGATTCATTTGTACTGATCACATGGCATAAGTCTATAAGGTTTGTTTTTAAATAACTCATTATCATTAACATTTTAAAAAACAGAATGCAAAAACTTCTGATTATTTGAGCCTTTAAAATGTGTGTGTATCTTTTCCCAGCCTCCCATTCTGAGGCCGGGTTCCTGTTGCCAAAGGTATTTTCATCCCCTTCATCTTAGAAAACAGATGGCATAGGAAACTGGAGGTGCCCCAGGCTTCAATCTTTCGTTTTCTTCTTTGTCTATGCTCACTACTTTGGTCCAGACTCATGCCTTGAAATGTCCTTTACACAAGCAGTCCCCAACCTTTTTGGCACCTCAGACCGGTTTCGTGGAAGACGGTTTTTCCACGGACCCCGGGGAGAGGGGCGGGTAAAGGTTTTGGGATGATTCAAGCGCATTACACTTACTGTGCACTTTATTTCTATTATTATTATATTGTAATATATAATGAAATAATTCTGCTGACAGGAGGTGGAGCTCAGGTGGTAACGCAATCGATGGGGAGCAGCTGTAAATACGGATGAAGTTTCAGTTGCCCGCCAGCCACCCATGTCCTGCTGTGCGGCCCGGGGGTTGGACCCCTGCTTTACACAGTGAATTGTGTCCTGAATTCTACATGTAACTGCCTATCTGACATCTCCTCTTGAATGTTCAATGGATATCTGAAACTAAACGTGTCCAAAACCGAACCCCTAATTTTGTTTCCCACCCCCCCCAAACCTGCTCCACTGCATTCTGCTCTGTATCAGATTGATAGCAGTTCCATTTTCTCGGTTGCTCAGGTCTGAATGTTGAGTCATCCTGATTCTCCTCTAATACTGACTTCTTTCCCAAAACCCAGCCCTGCGTCTCAGGTTGCCTCCTGCCACAGTAACTGTGCATGCTGAATTCAGGAAGTCTAAAATCCAGCTCACCGTCTGCTCTACAGAGTTATCTTCTCAGGTAAAACTGTGTAAGCCTGTGGCTCAGGTACAGACCATTTCGTACGTGAATTACTGATCATGTCCTCTTTCAATTCTTTGCAACTGTTGTAAAATGTTACTTTAAAAGGATCTTTGTCTTTTGCTTTTACCATATGATTTTTCTCCTTTAAACATTCCATTACATTCATCCATCTCATCTTTTTATTAGGAGTTTTAAGGTCTTGACTCCATTATATTCATATTTCTCCTATGCAACTGCCCGTTCTCTTTTGCTTTTTATCTTGTGCTTCCACAGCAGACATTATACATTATCTCATCTTCCCATCCATTGAACCATAATTGTCTTCACTAAAGAGTCTCCTTGGTTTGTTCCTCTTACTCTAGTAGAGGTTTGGGTTAACACTCTTGCCTCCCTGAAGCATCATTCTAATACGTTCTTGCCCTGAAAAGAAGTATTAAAAATAGAATTATAGACATTTAAAAATCCCAACGCATGTCAACATGAGCTTTTTTTTTTTTTTTGGCCACGCTGCGCCACTTGTAGGATCTTAGTGCACAGACCAGGGCTCGAACCGGCATCCTCGTCAGTGAAAGCACAGAGTCCTAACCACTGGACCACCAGGGAATTCCCAACATAAGCTTTTTATATTATTTTTAAGTGTTTTTTCAAATGTACAGTAGATGTGTCATTTTGACTTTACACTGATGCTGATGCTTCCAGAGGACCTAGGATTTGCTTCATCTAGGATAGATGTTTCTGAGCACAATGAGCGTATTGACATGCCACCCAAGAGTCTGTGGTGGATTGTTGATTTGAGAGTCATTCATACAAAGTCTCTAAGAATGAATATGTCATTAATGTGCATCTACAAGGGACTGCACTCCTAAAGAAACGGACTGGAGACTTCATTTTCATTTTGAAACCAAAAGTCATAGTCTCTTATTCTTTCTGGAAATTCTAAGAGGGATTTTTGACATTGAAGTAAAGCTAGTAGAGTTAAGATCTTTAAGCCATCTTGTCAAGGAACGTGTTAATAAACAGTCTACACGTAGTTTGAATATTTAGAGCAGAGGCCAGCAGGCTTTTTCTGTGAAGAGCCAAATAATAAATATTTTGGGCTTTGCAGCTGTCTTTGTCTGTTCGAGCTGCCATAATAAAATACAGACAAACAGGTGACTTAAACAATAGAAATTAATTTTCTCAAAGTTCTGGAGGCTTCAAGTCCAAGATCAGGACTCCTGCTAATTTGGTTTCTGGTGAAGTCTCTCTTCCTGGCTTCCAGAGAGATGCGTTCTTGCTGTGTCCTCACGTGGCCGTTCCTCAGTGCCTGTGGGCTAACAGCGGGGAGCTCTCTTCCTCTTCTTACAAAGCCACCGGTTCTGTCGGATTAGGGCCCCACCCTTAGGGCTCATTTAATCCGAATTACCTCCTAAAGACCCTATTTCCAAATACAGTCACGTTGGGGGTTAGGGTTCCAACATATGAGTATTGTGGGGGTGGGAGACAGTTCAGTCCATAGCAGCAGCCCAGCTACTCAGCTCTGCCCTCGTAATGGGAAAGCAACCATTAGCAATTACGTGTTAATTATGTCGTATAATTTCCATGTGTTTTGAAATTTTATTCTTCTTTTGATTTTTCAACAATTTAAATATGAAAACATTCTTAGCTTGCAGGTTATACAAAAACAGGTGGCAGGGGTAGGTTTGTCCCATGATCGTAGTTTGGCAGCCCTTGACTTAGAAGATGGGAGTGATGAGTATTCGAATCTCCCCGAGTGGTTCTTGGCACAGGAAGGTACTTGGTATTTTTGGATGAGACACTAATACACCATTTTTCCCTCCTTTTTGTATTACAGGTGCTGAAATTTGATGCCTATTTCCAAGAAGATGTTCCTCTGTCAACTGAGGAACATTACAGGATCCGCCAAGTGAACATTTACTACCATCTGGAAGATGACAGCATGTCTGTCATAGAGCCTGTTGTGGAAAACTCCGGGATCCCTCAAGGCAAGTTAATCAAACGGCAGCGCCTAGCCAAGAATGACCGGGGAGACCATTACCATTGGAAAGACCTAAACCGAGGAATAAACATCACAATTTATGGCAGAACTTTCCGCATTGTTGACTGTGACAAGTTCACACAGGTATAGTATATGTTTTTGGAAGCTGTGGTGCTTAGGCATTATTCTAATCTACGGAAGGATGCATGTCACTTGTTAGGGTAAGAGGAGGGCACTGATCATCTGTCCTGAGTGGATTATCGTGTAGGTTAATTTGGCATTTGTCTATGTCCTATGTGCCATCGCTATGTAGTGACATCATTTTTTTCAAAATGATATTGCTACATATCCATTCAAATAAAGTTAAATTCCCTTCACAGCTGAATCATTTGATAAGAAATCAGTTCACATGCCAGTTCAGATAGAGAATAGGGGAGCTAGTTCCCTTGATGGGGTAGAAATATGGAAGAGGCACTGGGCAATTTAGCTGAAGTTTGGGTTTACAAAAATAGCACTACCACTATTAGCAGATATGAGCCTAAAATTTTTTGTACAATTCGTATTTTTTCCGTAACTCATACTTGCTTTGTTCTAGGGAAACTTGCTATCTAAAGAATTCCTGGAATAAAAACATTTTTAAAGGAAAACACTTTTTTATAGTGAGAAAAATCCTCCATTTCTCTATTTCATAAATATGGATTTTTTGATAACTTATACTTGATTGTAGAGAGAGAGAGAGGAAGAAGCGAGCGAGAGAGAGCACTTTCTTTAGCACAAAGTGTAGGTATTAGGAAATCAATTCCAAATTTGTTTCACTTAAAATAAATTTTAGTAGCAAAAATATAGTTCCTGAATTTTTTATGCCTTTAATCCCATGTGACCTAATGCCAAATGTGATTAATTTTTACCATGCACTGAGCTCCTGTGAGTTCACTCATTTATTTTTTTCATTTAGTAATTTATTTAGCAAATGCTTACTGAGTGCCTGCTGTGTGCCAGGCACTGTTCTAGGTGCCAGGTATAAGTATTTGCCCTTATGGAGGTTATTACATTCTGGTTGGAGGAGACAAATAATAAGCAAACAAATGTATAATATGTCAGATGCTGCTAAGAGCTATGGAAGGAACTAAAGAGAGTAAAGGAGGTGGGGGTTGGAGGGGGCACGATATGTAAAGGCTGGGCAGGGAGGGCCTCACTGATGAGATGATGCAGGGACAGGACCTCAGGGCAGTGAGGAAAGGAGCCATGGCATCCTTGGCTTGTTGCCCCAGAGCTGCCGAGAAAACCATATAGAAGGTGGAGGTGCCAGACCATCTTGGAGATACTGTCCCCTTCAAATGTGTTCTGATCTCTTATTTTTTAGGTTTTGAAGTTCTTTTTATCATAGGCAGTTCCAGAATTGTGCCGACAGTGAAAAATTATGAAATGTATAAATTTAAGGTATTACAATTGTTTTTACAATTGTGTCTTTACAGACAGTTTGAACATTTGCAAGTTGATCACTGAGCCATTGAGCTAAGCCAGTTACAGTCAGTTCTCATTATTAATGGTAGTTACGTTCAGTGCAGTCGCCACCAACACTGAGTTAGCAAATACTGAACCATTGCTCCTAAGAGAAATACAGAGTTAGGTTCCTACAAGCCTCTGGTCAAAATGTTACCTTGTTCTGTGTGTTCTTTCTGTTTACAGACGCCACATTTAAAATATATTGTTGATTCATTAACATTGAGGTCATGGCCCAAGCACTGTAAGTCATGCCTGAATGAAGCTTAGCTGACACTTGTATTTTTTCCTTAAGATACATCACAGCTGCCTTTTTTTATGTGGTAAAATATACATAACCTGAAATTTAGCACCTTAACCATTTCTAGATGTACAGTTCAGTGGCACTGAGTACATATCACAGTCTTCTTGTACTGAGAACAGAAAACAGCGCTGCTCTTTGGGGGCTACTTCAGACAGCAAAATCACCAACAGAAAGCACTTAAGTGAGAAAAAGTGGCTCCAAGTAGACCATGAAAAGGACACTTTTTCACCAGGAAAGCTGAAAACAAGAAGGCAGAACTTCACGTTGTTCAGCCTCAGCTGGCAACTCAGAATTTTCACTGCTCTGTGCACAGCTGCAAAGGACCACAAAAGCGCCACAAGGGTTGATTACAAATGAGTTTTAGCAAGCGGACAAATTTGTAAATGCAGAAATTTGTGAATAATGGGGATCAGCTGTATTTTAATTACTAATGATAGACAAGAGCTGAGTATTTCAGGCACTGATGATTAGATTGAATTATGTTTTCAATAACTGATGTTAGGTTACAAGTTGGCTTCTATAACAGTTTGAGATTTGTTCACATCTTATCTAATTTGATGGTTTTCACTACAGCTGGACCTATGAGTGGATAAGGAGGAGACTGGCTTTACAGTGTGATTTGGACAAGGAACCACCTCCATTCACACATATCATCATCACCATCCCTTCTCACGCCCCTACTCATGGCTCCACATAAATGGTCCTATAGACAGAATGAACTGAACACATTAAAAAATAGAGCTCCAGAACTCAGCTAGAATTTATTATTTTCACTGAAGTATTACTGCTGGTGTCACAGATGTGAATCCTACTCCACAGATACAGGTGCACAAGAAATGTTATTTTGTTTTTTAAAAGTAACTTAAGACCTAATTGAGCCCCAGTCAAACTGACCTGGTGTTTCTGTTCGCCCTCAGCTTTGCCAAAGATTCTAAGCCCTAAGGATAGCAAGTAAGCAGCAGCACTCGCAGACCCAAAGGGGTTATCTATGCAGGGTCCCTAGGTTGTCCAGTGACCAAGGGCACCTCCCTGAAGCTTGGTGCTGAGTAAGAGACTGGACTCTGAGCACCTGTGCTGACTGGCTGCACCTGTTCTCCGAGTGTCCCTGCAGAGACCTGGGGAGTCTTGCTCTTCTAAGGCCCACCAACCTGTGTCTGTTTTCCAGTCTGGGGGAATCTCCCTCTTTCTGTCTTCTTGCCCTCAAAGACATTCCCTTCTCTCCCCTCCTCCTGGGACACCTTAGAATAATCACTTCAAAGAGTTTAGGCTTTTTCTAAGAGACAGGAAGAACAGTCAACTTCAGGAAGCTTCTACATTCCTCCCGAAATCCCTAAAGTAAGGTTAACAAAGGGCCTGGTTATCAGTTGTAAGCAACAAAAAGGAGTAAAACACCCATTAAATTTCTCAGTCAATAATCCTGCTACACTAGTAGACCATCTCAAGGGAGGGGAGAATTTTATTGTCATCTGCAGTTCAGTACTTTTAGTAGATGTTGAGATCATAATATTTTAATATTGAAAGGATATTGGGGGGACTTCCCTGGTGGTACAGTGGTTAGGAATCTGCCTGCCAATGCAGGGGACACAGATTCGAGCCTGGTCCGGGAAGATCCCACGTGCTACGGAGCATCTAAGCCTGTGTGCCCCAGCTACTGAGCCTGCGCTCTAGAGCCTGTGAGCCACAACTACTGAGCCCGCCTGCCCCTGCCGCAACTACTGAAGCCCACGCACCTAGAGCCTGTGCTCCACAACAAGAGAAGCCACTGCAGTGAGAAGCCCGCGCACCACAATGAAGAGTAACCCCTGCTCGTCACAACTAGAGAAAGCCCATATGCAGCAGTGAAGACCCAACACAGCCAAAAAATAATAATAATAAATAATTTTTTTAAAAAAAGAAAGGATATTGGCGACTGCCTAATAAAACTTTAAATACTGAGATTATAAGCTAGTTAGCAGAGCTGATACTAGAACCCATGTATTTTGGCCCTGAGTTCTGTATATTTTCTATTGAATTGTCCAAAAGCAAACTACACAATTCCCAAAAGAAACCCAGATTTCAGATTAATTTCCAGTTCCACAATGTAAACAGATCCCAGGAAATTGTTCTTTTCTGGTCAACAAAAAAGATAGTTTATTGTGCTTTTAAGAAGAATTGTCAAGTTGTATTAAAATATATAGTGACTTAAAATATTTTATTTACTCATAATTAGCAAAATAAAATTCAGTGATCACATCAAGTTCAGATGCTTTCTTTAACTTTTTTAGTGAGATTTGAGCACTTGATTCGTCTTTCCTATTTGGCTGAAATATTTTTTGGTCTAAAATAATTAGTGGGTATGCTTTCTTTTTTTTGCGGGAAGTACTTAATCATATATTTGTTTTAAATGAGATGGAAAGCTGGGGATTTGATTTCACCTTAACTTTGCCATTGTGCAGCTTGCCCCCAAACCTGATGTGAATTACGTTTTGTTCAAACTATGGTTAGGTTCCCGATGTACGTATGTAAGCAGTCCTAGTACTCCCTCTGTTCCTGGGCACCTACTTAAATCTAATTGATCTGAATTCATATTTGAAGCCAGTTACCTTACCATCATGTCTTCCATTTATACTTAAGGTAATTATCAATTATTATCTGCATTATAGAACTGGGTCAATCAAAGGCTTAGTACTGCTAAGACATGTTCAAGCTGCAAACTAATGGTTAAGGTGGGCAGTAGCTTAGAAATTCTTATTATACTTATTTTTACAGCATCACTTAATATTTACTTTGAGAAGCTTCAAGAAAGATAATCATTATTAATTTTGAATTATGTAGGTATTTTTGGAAAGTCAAGGAATTGAACTAAATCCACCAGAGAAGATGGCTCTCGATCCTTACACTGAACTCCGGAAACAGCCTCTTCGTAAGTATGTGACCCCAACAGACTTTGATCAACTCAAGCAGTTTCTCACCTTTGACAAACAAGTAAGTGACCCAGTAGGTTTACTTGTTTCCAAATGCAGCACTGCTTATTAGCAAGTTATTTTGGTAGATGTGTATTTTGAAACATTATATCTGTAATTTAACTGGTCAGATACAGTGCTATCTTTCTGGGGTTAGAGGTACAGGAATGCCTAAATTTCATATGAGAGGTTCAAAGATGATTGTGGAGTTAAGTCTTGTGAGCTCCACCAAACTTTTAAATCTTAAAGCAATTGCTGAGCAACATCTGCTCCCTGCTTTTTACTTCTAACCACCTACTTCTTTTCTCAAATATGAATTAATGTCAAAGAATCCTCTGGGAAACCTTAAATGAATTATTGGGATATTTCAAAGCTATTGCATATATGTAGGTTTCTAGTGTTAAGCCAGTAATTTCACAGCATTCCCATTGCAGATGCTTCCTTGTTCAATTTTATATTGATGTGTGAGTACAGAATGTTCTGGGTATTTTCCAGCTCTGTTCCAACCTTCCTATCTTCCCCTTGTGGACTGGTGTATTTGAGTCTTCTCCTTTACTGTACTAAAGGGAAAGAGAAAACAGATCACCCTCAGTGTTTCTTTGCTGCTTTTTTCTCTCAGACATCTAATTCCTTTTAGTTCAGAAAATTTTACCTAGCACTAGCAAGGTCTTTTAAGAACATTCTTTATATCAGTCATATGTCTGTCATTATTTTGTATTTAAAGATTGTATTGTTGATACTGTTACTAGAAAGAACAGTTGAAAGAACTAAAAAAAGACTGATTAATAAATGAAAATTCTTTCCATACTAATTATATACAAACCATTCACATGTATCTTTATTAATACGCATAAAGCACTGAACAAAGGGCCCACTGCTCTTTTAATTCAGCTTCTCTTTCACTGACTAATATTTTGGATCAAAATGAATCATTCTTTCTCAGCACAAGCTTGTAAGACTATTATTTAATACTTTCCAGCTGTTGACATCTGGCATATGATTTCAGATGTTTTTGTATCTTTGGTGAATACTTTGTTTTTAACCATCTGAGATTATGTCATAGTCTTTCTGGTTAATCTTTTCATCATTGTCTGATACAGAAATGCCAAAGTAGCTAAGTTAAACTCTCCACCTGTAGAATTTTTACTTAAGTCACTGCTTTGGGTTCCTCAAAGGTTCTTCGATTCTATGCGATCTGGGATGATACAGACAGCATGTTTGGTGAATGTCGGACCTACGTTATTCATTACTATCTTATGGATGATACAGTGGAAATTCGAGAGGTCCACGAACGGAATGATGGACGAGATCCCTTCCCACTCCTCATGAGCCGCCAGCGCATGCCCAAGGTTTTGGTGGAGAATGCAAGTATGTGTGATTCAGTTTATCCTCTGTTAAATGGGACCTTTCCTGGATCTCAAAGGAGTTAATCAGTGTGGTCATTCCCTTTACACTTGGGAGGTGCTTGCTGTGTTCTCTTAGGTACTCAAAAAGCGGCTTTCCCATAACTTCCCTCCTTTACTGGCCCCTCGATCCAAGCTTGTATCTGAAATGGTCTGGCAGAGATGACTGATACCAAGATCAGGGGAACAAAACCAAAAGAGCAGTGGAAGATTTATTTAAAGTGTGGAAGAGCAAGGCTTCTGAGCTGAAGCAATTTCATGTCAGATTTTTAATGCATTTCTGAAACAAGCTTGTTTTCATTCAGAGATACAGCTTACCATTTCCTTATGTGCTTTTCAGACTTTGCTTCTCACCTCAACCACTTCCTAATCAGGAAGTTTCTATGTGGGATAACTTCAGATGGGAAAAGGCATGTCTGTTGTTCATAATGGTGGATCCCCATTGTATCAACCCTTGGTCTGTCTTTGCTGATATAAAATAACCTTATCAATGGGAGTGTGAGAATGCAAACAAAATGCAGCTGAGACAGGCTGTCTGTCACTACTTCTCTGGAATAAGTAGACTTGCTTTAGTTATTGACTTAATAGTTTAAGAATTTTCTCTTACAAAAGTGTCATCTTGGTCACATGTAATGACCAATGTTTGGATGGCTGACAGAACTCTGTAATAAATACTTCGGGGTTTTTTTGTTTTGTTTTTTAACTCTATTTTTTGGAACTAAGAGATAAGAAATTCCAGGTATTGAGCAAGAGATTTGTCTTAGAGGTTATAAACAAATTGGCCGTCTGAAAGCTAAATCCAGCCTACTCACATGTATTGCTTGGTCTGCACAGTGTTTTTTAAAAATGCAGTTATCTGGGGGCAAGGAGGTGGAGATTTCCATTACTGGGAGAGTGGATAATCAGAATGTGGTGAAGGTATGTCCTGATAAATATGTAATAGAAGCAAAATGTACAAGAAAGCAAATGGATGCATCTTAAATGCATAGTGCTGTGTAGAAAAAAAAGGAGATGTATAACGCAATACCATTTACATGAAGTAAAATGCACACAAAACAGTGTAAATATGCAGATAATCAGAAATCTGCTCATTAGCATGGTTGCATGTGAGGCAGAGGAGAATGAGATTGGGGAAAACGATAAAAGGGAGTAAAAATTGTCATTTTTAAATTAAGAGACTTAACATTAAGCACCTCTTTTTTTGAGAGATGAGAATAATTGCTAACACAGTTTACATTCTCAAATAGCGATAACTGGATCCATGCCCTAGTTCAACTTAGTCCGGCTGCTGCCTGCCGTGTTTCTTCTACTTAGCTCCCATAGAACCCTCTTAGAGTTCTGTGACACTGGGACTAATATACTAATTTTGGCCTTCCAGAATGCTTAAATGAGCCTGCAATGCCTGCCATCTGGAGCTAACAAACGTCAGAGTTATGATTAAGAAGAAGAATGGGGATGTATTCAGGGTGGCATGAAAAAAGTGTCAGTAAATCTCTTGAACTCTCAGGTTCCATGTTTGTGTCTGCCTTATCAATGTGCCTTATCATTGTGGCCTATGTTTAGACTTTTCAAGATGTAATCATCCTCATCTATAACTTCCCAAATTTTAACAATTTTCAGCAGGGGTAGATGGAAAGGCAGCCTGGTGACCTATGTAGGGTCCTTTGAAAAGGTAGGACACATATCTTTTTGTGAAAGTTATTGTTAGTCTTGCAGATGGAAAAGGCTAAGCTTCCATCAGCTAAATAATTCCTTTAACTGGAACCATGGTGTTAAAGTGTCTGACTGACTCCCAGAGGCATTAATCCAATGGATAATTTTTATTGAATTCGGTTAAACAAGGGTTAAATATCTGCTCTGGGAACTATGTCATGTGCTAAGTGCTGTGCTATGGAGGATAAGATGAAAATATAACTCCTAGACCTAGAATCCCTGTCCTTCAGTCACTTGTAGCGGCTGGGGAGACAAGTAATATAAATACTCAAAGCTCTTAAACAGTAACACAGGTGCTCCAGATTATCTGATTGCTAACTAGTTATGTCATGTAGACAAAGCTCAGAAGAAGAGGTGTGAGCTAGAAAGACTAAAGGCTTTGCGGGAGAGCCGGGTGTGGACCTAAACAATGGACCCTTAACTAGGAAAAATCTAATGTATAGAAAGGAAATGATTCCAGAAGTAAGATCTGAGATAATAAGAAGTGATAAAGAAAATGGTAAAATGTAGGTAAATCTAAATAAACATTGACTATACAAACTAAAGGAACAATGTTAAATTTGAGGGGCTTAAAACATATCAAAGTAAAATTAAAGTATATTACAGTAATGATATTTGAGCAGTGATAGGATTAAAAAACAACAAATTTTGAAAAATGTTTGGGTATTTTTATGGATTATTTATTTTTATTGAAATAAAATTAACTTACAATACTATATTAGTTTCAGGTGTACAACACAGTGATCTGATACTTTTATACATTACAAAATGATCACCAGGATAATTCTAGTTATCATCTGTTACCACACAAAGTTTTTGCAGTATTATTATTATTATTGTTATTTTCAGTGTTCCCCTGACAACTCTAATGCATAGCCAGGCTTTTTTTTTTTTTTTAATATTTATTTACTTATTTGGTTGCGGCCGGGTCTTAGTTGTGGCACGTGTGCTCCTTAGTGGTGGCTGGTGGGCTTCTTATTTGTGGCTCACAGGCTCCTTAGTTGCCACTCACTGGCTGCTTAGTTGTGGCACGTGGGCTCTTTAGTTGCGGTTTGCCAGCTCCTTGGTTGTGGCGTTTATGTGGGATCTAGTTCCCTGACCAGGGGTCAAACCCGGGCCCCCTGCATTTGGAGCATGGCATCTTAACCACTGCGCCACCAGGGAAGTCCCTACAGTATTATTGACTATATTCCCTATGCTGTACATTACACCCCCATGACTTATTTATTTTACAACTAAAGTTTGTACCTCTTAGTTTTCCTCATCAATTACACTCATCATCTTACCCCACTCCCCTCTGAGAACCACCAGTTAGTTCTCTATATCTATGAGTCTGTTTCTGTATGTTTATTCTTTTGTTTTACTTTTTTAGATTCCACATACAAGTGAAATGCAGTATTTGTCTTTCTCTGTCTGACTTATTTCACTTAGCATAATACCCTTTAGGTCCATGTTGTCAAAAATAGCAAGATTTCATTCTTTTTTATCGTTGAGTAATATTGTGTGTGTGTGTGTATGTGTGTGTACAGCACTTTCTCATTATCCATTCATCTATCCATGGACATTTAGATTGCTTCCGTATCTTGGCTATTGTAAATAATGCTGTAGTGAACAGAGGGGTGCATAAATCTTTTTGAATTAGTGGGGTTTTTTTCCCCAGAAAAATACCCAGAAGTGGAATTGGTGGATCTCATGATAGTTCTGTTTTTAATTTTTTGAGGAATCTCCATACTGTTTTCCATAGTAGCTGCACTAATTTTACATTCCCACCAACAGTGCACAGGGTTCCCTTTCCTCCACATCCTCGCCAACATTTGTTATTTGTTGTCATCTTGATAATAGCCATTCTGAGAGGTGTGATGTGGTATCTCATTGTGGGTTTGATTTGTGTTTCTCTGGTGATTAGTGATGTTGAGCATCTTTTCATATGCCTGTTGGCCATCTGTAGGTCTTCCTTGGAAAAATGTCTCTTCAGGTCCTCAGACCATTTTTTTTAATCAGGTGGGTTTTTTGTTTGATGTCGAGTTGTATGAGTTCTTTCTATATTTTGGATATTAAACCCCTTATCAGATGTATTATTTGCAAATAGCTTCTCCCATTCAGTAGGCTGCCTTTTTGTTTGGTTCCTTGTTTCCTTCATTGTGCAAAAGCTTTTTAGTTTGTTGTAGTCCCATTGGTTTATTTTTGCTTTTGTATCCCTTGCCTGAGGAGACATATCCAAAAAAAAATGTTTCTAAGACTGATGTCAAAGAATGTACTGCTTATGTATTCTAATAGGAGTTTTATGGTTTTAATTCTTACATGTAAATTTTAATTCTATTTTGAGTTAATTTTTGTATATGGAGTGAGTAAGTAGTCCAGTTTGATTCTTTTAACGTGTGGCTGTCCAGTTTTCTCCACACCACTTATTGAAGAGTCTGTCTTTTCCCCATTGTGTATGCTTGCCTGATTTGTCATAGAGTAATTGACCATATAAGTGTGGGTTTATTTCTGGGCTCTTTGTTCTGTTCCATTGATCTATGTGATCTATGTGCCAGTACCATACTGTTTTGATTATTGTAGGATTGTAGTATAGTTTGAAATTAGTGAGCATGGTACCTCCAGTTTTGTTTTTCTTTCTCAAGATTGTTTTGGCTATTCAGAGCCTTATGTGTTTCCATACAAATTTTAGAATTATTTGTTCTAGTTCTGTGGAAAATGCCATTGGTATTTTGATAGGGACTGCATTGAATCTGCAGGCTAGGTAATATGTTTATTTTAACAATATTAATTCTTCCAATCCATGAGCACAGTGTATCTTTCCATTTGTTTGTGTTGTCTTCAGTTTCTCTCGTCAGAGTCTTAACAGTTTTCTGAGTAAAAGTATTTTACCTCCTTGGTTAGATTTATTTCTAGGTATTTTATTCTTTTTTATGCAGTTGTAAATGGATTTCTTTTTCTGTTAGTTCTTTGTTAGTGTATAGAATTGCAACAGATTTCTGTATATTTTGTATCTTATGGCTTTACTGAATTCATTTATTAGTTCTGTTTTATTGTGGCACCTTTAGGATTTTATATATATAGTATCATATCATCTGCAAACAGTAGCAGTTTTACTTTTTTCCTTTCCAACTTGGATTCCTTTTATTTCTTTTTCTTGTCTGATCGCTATGGCTAGGACTTCCAATATTATGGTGAATAAAATTGGAGTGAGTGGTCTTCCTTCTCTTGTTTCTAGTCTTCAACAAAATGCTTTAAGCTTTTTACTGTTGAGTGTGAAGTTAGCTGTGGGCTTGTCATGTATGGCCTTTATTAAGTTGAGGAAAGTTCCCTCTCTGCCCACTTTGTTGAGAGCTTTTATCATACATGGATGCTGAATTTCACCAAAAGCTTTTTTTGCACCTATTGAGATGATCATATGATTTTTATTCTTCAGTTTGTTAATCACATTGATTGATTTGTGGGTTTTGAACCATCCTTGCACCCCTGGGATAAATCCTACTTGATCATATTGTATTATGCTTTTAACATAGTGTTGTATCCTGTTTGCTAATATTTTTTGAGGGTTTTTGAATCTATGTTCATCAGTGATATTGGCCTACAATTTTCTTTTCTTGTGGTGCCTTTGTCTGGTTTTGGTATCAAGGTGATGCTGGCCTCATGGAATGAGTTCAGAAGCATTTCTCCTCCTTCAATTTTTTGGAATACTTTAGAAGGTTAGGTGTTAACTCTTCTCTAAATGTTTAATAGAATTCACCTGTGAAGCCCTCTGGTCCTAGACTTTTGTTTCTTGGGGTTATTTGATTACTGATTCAATTTCATTACTAATAATCAGTCTATTCATATTTTCTATATCCTCCTGATTCAGTCTTAGGAGATGGTGTGTTTTTAGGAATTTATCCATTTATTCTAGGTCGTTCATTTTGCTGACGTGTAATTGTTCATACTAATCTCTTATGATTCTTTGTATTCCTATGGTGTCACTTGTAATTTCTCTTTCATTTTTGATTTTATTTATTTGGATCCTCTCTCATTTTTTAGTTGATGAATCTGGCTAAAGTTTTATAATTTTGTTTATCTTTTCAAAGAAACACCTCTTAGTTTCATTGATCTTTTCTGTTTTTTTTTAGTCTCTATTTCATTTATTTCCTCTCTGATCTTTATTATTTCTTTCCTTCTACTCACTTTGGATTCTGCTTATTCTTCTTTTTTTACTTCCTTTAGGTGTAAGGTTAGATTGAGATTTTTTATTTCCTGAGGTAGGCTTATATTGCTATACACTTTCCTCTTAGAACTGCTTTTGCTGTGTCCCATAGCATTTTGTATCATTGTGTTTCCATTTTCATTTGTCTCCAGGTATTTTTTATTTCCTCTTTGATTTCTGCAGTGACCGATTGGTTGTTTTGTACTATATTGTTTAGCCTCCACACATTTGTGTTTCTTACAGTGTTTTTTCTTTTTTTTTTATTGAAGTACAGTTGATTTACAATGTTGTGTTAATTTCTATACAGCAAAGTGGTTCAGTTATACGTATATATACATATATACACACACACACACGCACACACACACACACACACACATTCTTTTTATATTCTTTTCCATTATGGTTTATCACAGGATGTTGAATATTGTTCCCTGTGCTATACAGTAGAAACTTGTTGTTTATCCGTTCTATATATCGTAGTTTACATCTGCTAACCCCAAACTCAGAATCCATCCCTCCCCGACCCCGCCCCTGGCAACCACAAGTCTGTTCGCTGTCTGTGAGTCTGTTTCTGTTTTGTAGATAGGTTCATTTGTGTCGTGTTTTAGATTCCACATATAAGTCATATCATATGATATTTGTCTTTCTCCTTCTGACTTAACTAGTAAGGTAATCTCAAGGTCTACAGTTTGTTTTTTTTTTCCTTGTAGTTGATTTCTAGTCTCATGGTGTTGTGATTAGAGAAGATGCTTCGTATGATTTCAGTCTTCTTAAATTTACTGAGACTTGTTTTGTGGCCTAGCATGTGATCTGTCCTGGAGAATGTTCCATGTGCACTTGAAAAGAATGTATTCTGCTGCTTTTGGATGGAATGTTCTATATATTTCTATTAAGTTCATCTGGTCTAATGTCATTTAAGGCCAGTGTTTCCTTTTTGATTTTCTGTCTGGATGATCTGTCCATTGATGTAACTGGAGTGTTAAAGTCCCCTTCTATTATTGTGTTACCATCAGTTTCTCCTTTTGTTTGTTAATATTTGCCTTATGTACTTAGGTGCTTCTATGTTGGCTGTATATATATTTACAATTATTACATCTTTTTGGATTGATCCCTTTATCATTATGTAATGCCCTTTTTTGTCTCTTTTTACAGGCTTTGCTTTAAAGTCTACTTGGTGTGATATAAATATTGGTACCCTAGCTTTCTTTTCATTTTCATTTGCATGGAATACCCTTTCTCATCCTCTCACTTTCAGTCTGTCTGTTTTAGGTCTGAAGTGAGTCCCTTGTAAGCAGCATGTAGATGGATCTTGTTTTTTTATTCATTCAGCCCCTCCATGTCTTTTGATTGGAGCATTTAGTCCACTTACATTTAAAGTAATAATTATTGGGGAATTCTCTGGCAGTCCAGTGGCTGGGACTCTGTGTTTTCACTGTCAAGGGCGTGGCTTTGTTCCCTGGTCAGGGAACTGAGATCCTACAAGCTGCATGGTGTGGCCAAAAAAAAGAAAACAATGCCACAGAGTCATGAGCTGTGTCCTCCACTGCCCATCACTTCCTGGGGTAACTCAGAGAGCTCTAGTAGGGTTGGGCACTAGACACTGGGAGAAGGAACCTTTGGTCTATAGGGCGTTTAAGATGTGTGATTGGGAAGCAGCCAACCCTTTTCTTTTGGCAAATCAAGGGCTGGAGCGTTAGGTTTTCTGAATGCTGTAGCAGAACCTTAGTCTCCTTCCTTATTTTCTTAGCAATTATCAGTTAGGATAGTACCAACCCCCCTCTCATGCTCCCTGTCATCAGAGTTCTGGGGCCAAGCTTTGTGGTTCCAGCTACAAAGTGTGGCACCTTACTAGAACTGACTGATGATCTTATGGTTTCCATGGAGGCCAAGTTGCAGGGAATCAGTCTTAAACAATCAACACCTAGTTTTCATAAGAGAGTGTGACAAATTAGATTTATTCCAAAAATGGAAGGTTGATTCTACGTTTGAAAATCTGTTGATTTCCCAGATGAACGGATTACCGGAACCATTGTGCTGACTGTCCCTGCCTCTTGGCACAGGACTAGATCAGACTGCCCTCGTAGCAGTGACCACAATTGAAATGAAACCATGTTTTGTGTGTTTAGGGTCTGTGGCCCGAATAGAATGTCTTCTCCATCAAGGCAGGAATTTTATCCATACTGTTAATTGTTATAATCTCTGTATTCAGCAGTGTACCTGTTATACGGTATATGTGGTCACTAACAATTTGTTAGATGAACGGATAAATGGGTGGGTGGTTGAAGTAAATGACTTGGACCCCCCACCATAGATCCAATACTCTGTCTTTATAGAAGGACATTTATTCTTTTCTCTTGTAATGATTCCTTCTAAGCATTAATTCTACTAAGATTGGTGACCTCTAGGGATAGTTCAAGCCGAATATGGGAGAGAGACTTTACAGAAACAATCTGGGTTATTATTTATGTGTCCTGTTCGCAGATGGAAGTACTCAGCCCTGTGTTCTGCAGGGAGTGTGGAGGAGTCCCTGACCCTCGGTCAGAGCTGAAGCCTGCACTCCCTCTGGTTCTCAGGAATGCCTGGCTGCCGTGTGTCAGTCTTTCTTCCCATCCTCATTCCTTTTCTTTCCTCTCCCTGCTGTCTTTTGTTAGAGAACTTCCCTCGATGTGTGCTGGAAATCTCAGACAAGGAGGTGTTGGAATGGTATACTGCCAAAGACTTCATTGTTGGGAAGCCACTCACTATACTTGGGAGAACTTTCTTCATTTATGATTGTGATCCATTTACTCGGCAGTATTACAAAGAAAAATTTGGAATCTCCGATTTACCACGCATTGATGTGAGCAAGAAGGAACCACCTCCTGTGAAACAGGTAACAGGACACTTGTTCTGAGGTTAGAGAGAGAGTTCATCTTCTGATGCATTAATAGAAATTTAAGGAAAAGGATAAAAAAGGCTCTTATGTGAATACCCAATAAAAAAAATGGACAAAGCATGTGAAATAGAGCAGTTCACAAAAGAAGAACTACAAATGGCTAATGAACATACAGAAAGACCTTCAATTGATAATCAAACAAAGAGAAATGAAAATAATGAGGTTTAGGATCTGTTTGCTCTAAAAAGACTCACAATATCCAGTGTTTGCCCTGGTGTGATGCAGTAGGCATCGTGTACTGTTAATAGGCGAACAATGAGAAAAACTTTTCTGAAGGGCAGTTTGTCTCATTTAAACTTTTTCAAAATAAAATATCACGTATCTCTTGACCCAGAAAATCTGGTTTGGGGATTATAAATAGATATATGTGAGGATGTGTAGTGTAGCATTACTTATAATAAAGTGTAAGGACATTGGCAGAATAAATTATAGTATATCCATCCATATAATTAGAGGACTATAAGACTTGTTAAAAAAAAAGAGGGAGTCTATGCATATTAACATGAGAAAATGTCCATAACATTTTTAAGGGATTGTGAATACATGACATGGCACTATTTTTGTAGATTACTGTATACAACATCTGTGTATATTACTGAGGAAAAGACCTGGAGGAATGTTTCCCCAGACTATTAACAGTGGTTAGTTCACCGTGGGAAGGGGAGGGAGGGAGGGAAGTGGGAGATGACCAGGGAGCTTTCTTTCTGTACTGTGTGGTTGTAATTTTGCTTTTTTTTTTTGGCCATGCCACATGGCTTATGGGATCTTAGTTCCCTGACCAGGGCTTGAACCCATGTCCCCTGCAGTGGAAGCATGGAGTCCTAACAACTGGACCACCAGGGAGTTCCCTCAGTTTCAGTTTTTATACCAAGCCTTGTGTTACTTTAATAATTTAAAAACTTATTGATTAAAAAAAAGACATCTTTTAAAATTCCAGACCCCTAAGGCATTTCATTTTTTCTTGCCTATTTATCAAACCCTTTTACTTAAAAAGTGATTGGGAGGGCTTCCCTGGTGGCGCAGTGGTTGAGAGTCCGCCTGCCGATGCAGGGGACACGGGTTCGTGCCCCGGTCCGGGAAGATCCCACATGCCGTGGAGCAGCTGCGCCCGTGAGCCATGGCCGCTGAGCCTGTGCGTCTGGAGCCTGTGCTCCGCAACGGGAGAGGCCACAACAGTGAGAGGCCCGCGTACCACAAAAAAAAAAAAAAAAAAAAAGTGATTGGGAGCAAAACAAAAACTGATTCACTGAAGATGTTGGAAGACGGTGTTCTTTAATTGCAACATTGCTCTCCTTAAACTCACACAGAACCCCAAAATTCAGTTCTGTGCACCTCAAAGTCCACTCTCAGAGTAAGTTCATGGTGTCTTTAATGCACCAAAATAGTAATTTAATAAACTTGAACCTTCAGAGTGGCTCAGCCACATATTTTAGAGTTTGAAATGACAATTGCATGTTTTCAAAATTCCACATTACACAGCAGATTCAACAAGCATCTAAAGTATTAAGGCCACAGTGTCGTAGACCAAAAACACTGGTGCTTGTTGTACCTATTTGGGGCAGGAACAACTCAAACAACCTCTTTGTTGCCCATGTGTAAAATAGTGTGTTAGCACCTGTGGCCCATCTTTATTTTGCCAGCGTGTGTATAAAATAATGTCCGTGGGCTTTTTTCTTTTTGAAAGACACTACTGGAATGATGGAATGATTGAATTCCTCCAGCCTGGGCCCCTGCCTTCCCCGCATCTGCTGCCCATGCTGCTTGCATTTAGCCTCCAATTCTACTGAATTACAGGTGGTTCTGCATCCTGTTTTATTCCCCTGGACTTCCGCTAATGCTCTTTCTCCTGCTTGAACCACTTCTCCATCATTTCTCTACACGGCTTTTTCTTAACTCTCACAACTCAGTGTAGGCTTTCTCTCTTCCAAGAAGGCTTCTCTGAAGTCCCAGGCAGGGCTCGCACCCCATCGTCTGTGTTCCTGGGATACTCTGTGCCTCCCTCCACTAGCACTTGTCGTATTAAAACATCTGTTTATGAATTTTTCTATGAGACTAAGTTCCTTGACAGCAGGACCACTGTTCATCTTTGTGCTCCTAGCACCTAACACAGTGCCTGGCAAATAGGAGGTATGTGGTGTGTTTCCTGGATAGACTGAAGAAGACTGCCTAGGCAGCATGTATTTGTTCCCCTCAAAGGCAAGTGATATCTTAGGCAAGGCTTTTAGAAGCAACATCTCATAAAAACAATTACAAAGAAGGATTTGGATTTTGGTGCTAGGCGTTCCTGGGGCAATAAAACTTCCAGAAGGGAGTGTGGGTGATGATAGTGCCTCTTGCTGTCAGTTTTTCCTCTGATAGAACTCCTTACCCATGAATGTGCTCATGGATTAAGAATTATAATAAAACCGACGTCCCTATGCCCCAGTTTTGGGGGCAGCATTTGATGCAGTCTACAGGAAAAATACCATGTGAACAGATCTAGATTTTAATCAGCCAAACTACTCCACCACTTGAGTTTATAGATGAGTATTGTGTGAAGTTGCAGTCCAGGCATCACAATGAAAAGTACAAGGGTAATCCTGTTAAATGTCAAACATTCTCATAAGGAGGAGTCTCACCTAACCAGGAAGTAGGATGGGGAGGGCTTGTAGCACACTGGTGCACTTTTCCTAGTGGACGGCTTTGATCTGTGTTTTGAGCTGATAAAAGCTTTGAGTCCTAGAAGAGCCCTGCTCTCCATCCTCGTTACTATCACCTTTCTACCCCCCAAACTTGTCTTCTAAAGAAAGGGAGGGAAGACTTGGATAGAGAGCAGAGAGAACTGGAGAACCACTATAGATTTTGGTTTGTTTTGCCCTGTCTCAGTTACTCTGTATAATACAATGATTTCTCCATCCTTACATATGGCACATTAATTATAGTGTTTGGTCAGTTTATTTTCTCTATAGTAAATAATTCTGCTACAAATAAATCCTCTCTGCTTGTCCATGAAAGTCTTTGTTGGAAATGAGTAGGAAAGCTCCACTTACCAAGCAGCAAATACCTTTTAGCTCTCCTCAATCATTACCTCTCAGTCATCTGAACTCTACACAATGTAGTTGGAACACAGGGATGAGAGCCGTAGCAGGTTCTAGAGGGACCAAGCCAGAGTCAAGCTGATGGGCAGGGACAGAAGTGGATATGCAGTGCATATATTAATTTGAGAATCTCGATACCCAGGTCAGGCTGATCTGCCAGATCAGGAGTAAGTCCACATGGATCCAGAAGCCAGATGTGCTGGATCCATCTGGAGACATGCTAGTAGGAAGGAGGAAGAAGCCAGGACCAGGAGAGCTCATCTGCCGTGGAGCTGGCCTCTGAAGGCAGCATCTGAAGGATGAGGGACTGTAAGACTGTGTGTGTGCGTGCATCATTAAGAAAGCCTGGGCAGAAGCTCTGGAAGGTGGGTCATACGAATAGGAGTGTCTAGGCGTGATAATGTCCAGTCAGAGGAATAGTTCTAGTTTAGAACAGGACCCAGGCGGTAGCTTGGAGCATGAAGAGCATGGTGCCAGGACCACAGGCACAGGGGCTGATATTTAGAGAAGGTCTTTATTCCAAGCAGAGGAAGTGAGATGCAACTTGGGAAAACTAGGTAGAAGCCTGTTAAAACAAAAGGAATTTGAGAGGAAGGTGCTCAGGAACTTACCTCCCTATTTTAAAACTCCTTAACCTCCCCCCACACCTCCCAACCAGGCTGCTCTCACTGTGTATTGATATTGGACTCCACCACTGTGCATTTCCGCCCACCTCCAGAGTAAGCCAGAGCTTAGCATGCAGTGTCTCACCCCAAGTCCTTCTGTCCATTGGCAACCGTGTATATTCACTGAGTAGTGGTTTTGTATTTGGAGCAAATTAAGTCATCGTCCATCTACTGGATCCATTAGTCATATTCCAGCCATGAAGATCACATTAACTACAGCCCAGGAAGTGGGTGAAGGATCAGTGTTCTAAGCACCCCACCTTGGACGAACATAGCAGAGTCCCTGGTTTCTGAGGGAGTCCCCTGTTGCAGATGGAGCAGGGCTCATATAGACTAACTTGTTAAAGTCCCTGAATACAGTATATTAAAAGATTTGGGGAGGGTATCTACAAGTAAAAGCATGGTACAAGCTAGTTTGCTGAGAAAGCATAGCAGAAAGGAGTCAGAGAAAAAGAACTCAGCTGCAGTCCGCCTAGCATTGATGAGAGGGAGGAAAATAACCTCTGAACTAAAGTTTTTTTTTTTTAGATACATGATTTTTTATTATTATTTTTAAAAATTTATTTATTTTTATTTTTGGCTGCGTTGGGTCTTCGTTTCTGTGTGAGGGCTTTCTCTAGTTGCAGCGAGTGGGGGCCACTCTTCATCGCGGTGCGTGGGCCTCTCACTATCGCGGCCTCTCTTGTTGCGGAGCACAGGCTCCAGACGCGCAGGCTCAGTAGCTGTGGCTCACGGGCCTAGTTGCTCCGCGGCATGTGGGATCTTCCCAGACCAGGGCTCGAACCCATGTCCCCTGCATTGGCAGGTAGATTCTCAACCACTGCGCCACCAGGGAAGCCCTCTACTTAAGTTTTTAGACAAACAGATCTTAGCATCCTATAGCAGTGCTTTCAGCCCTTCATGGAACCTAAATGAAAAACATAGGTTCATCCTAAATTTTCACACTCACCAAATAACCTTTGCATCTGGAATTTAGTTCCATGAGTTTGCTCCTTCACTAGGAAAGGGGAATCCTGTGTGGACAGGGGGCTGTGAGTTCTCAGTGAAGTATGGCTATCATTCTCTGAGGCAAAAATGAAGAAATAAAAATAGGGACTTCCCTGGTGGCGCAGTGGTTAAGAATCCGCCTGCCAATGCAGGGGACACATGTTCGAGCTCTGGTCCGGGAAGATCCCACATGCCTCAGAGCAACTAAGCCCGTGCGCCACAACTACTGAGCCCAAGCCACAACTACTGAAGCCCACATGCCCAGAGCCCGTGCTCCGCAATAAAGAGAAGCCACTGCAATGAGAAGCCTGTGCACCGCAACGAAGAGTAGCCCCCGCTCACTGCAACTAGAGAAAGCCCGCGCGCAGCAACGAAGACCCAACGCAGCCAAAAATCAATAAATAAAATTAAAATTTTTTTAAAAAGAAATTAAAATATTAGAAATACGGAGGTAACTCGAAAGTAAGTAGCATGAACCAAGTCCTGACACCCCCACCTTACCCCTACCTCAGACACACACACGTGCCCACTTTGGGTGAATTGAGAAAACAGTTTCCAGATCTGCCAGGCTGAGACCCACACCCCAGACAAAGAAGTCACAGACAGACCCATGGGCTTCACCGTGCTGGAGGGCCACAGGGGCCAGGATTGGGGCTGGGAGCAGGGTCAGGCTCTGCTTTGGCAGTAAGGGGTCAGTGGACATCAGTGATAGATTAAATCCAGCCCTGAGGGTTACTTTGTAGCATCATCAGTCACTTTTATGAGCAGTGATCATGGTGTAAAATCTATAAAGAGGAATGGAGTATGTGATATGTTATTTTTTTCTGATTACATTTGTATATGTAGAAATTGCTTTTAAATAAATGTTTTCTAGATTTTAAAAAGAAACTTACAGTTACCTTTAATTTTTAGAACACGGAGCATCTGCTTTATTTCTTGCTTTCTGTGTTTCTTCAGGAATTACCTCCCTATAACGGTTATGGATTAGTTGAAGACTCTGCTCAGAATTGCTTTGCGCTCATTCCAAAACCTCCAAAAAAAGATGTTATTAAAATGCTGATGAATGAGAACAAGGTGCTTCGTTATTTGGCTGCACTGGTGAGGACAATTTTTGTTTTTTAATTTATTTAATTTACTTTATTTTTGGCTGCACTGGGTCTTCGCCGCTGCACGGGGGCCCTCTCTAGTTGTGACCAGGGGCCACTCTTCGTTGTGGTGCACAGGCCTCTGCTGTGGAGCACAGGTTCTAGGTGCATGGGCTTCAGCAGTTGTGGCACACGGGCTCAGTAGTTGTGGCTCGCCAGCTCCGGAGCGCAGGCTCAGTACCTGCGGCGCATGGGTCCAGCCGCTCCGCAGCATGCGGAATCCTCCCGGAACAGGGCCCGAACCCGCGTCCCCCTCACCGGCAGGCAGACTCCCAACCACTGCACCACCAGGGAAGCCCCAAGGACAATTTTTATATCCTAAGATTCTGTTCTGTCTCAGTACTGTGCATAGTTGTCCGTTTTGTCTGTAAGCTCTAGAGTAACAGCTGTCAGAGTTATGTGTTTATTTAAACAACCATTGGTTCCAACCTTCAGGCAGGTTGGATAGTATTAAGTATGGTGCCCCTGAACCAAGACCTAGCTCAAGTCCTATCTGCCCTCACAGTCTTTCTTAAATCATTAATCTCTCTATCCCTCAAATTTTGACAGGCATTTTGGCCTTTTTTATTAAGCAATTATGAAAGCTTGACTTACATTCAAATTATCTATTTTTGTGCCTTTCCAGTGAACTGTGATTTTCTTGAGGGTAGGGACCATGTCTTACTAATTTTTATCATTGGTGATATCTAGCTTGATGTATTTTATATTCATTAAATGTAACAAATGGAATCATACTAATTTAATAGATGTGAACTTTGAGAGGTCATATGGCTAGTGGCTAAGAGGTTTGGAAACAGACATAAATTCAAATCCTGAGTGTTCCACTCACTGGCTGAATTACCTGAAGCAAGTTACTGATAAGAATTCAAAGGATAATGTCTTTAAAAATAGAAAATAAAGCAGAAATAGAAATATAACCATTTTATTTAGAAATATAGACATAAATAGAAATTGAAATAAGTTACTCTGGGAATAGAAATGTATTTGAAAAAATAAAAATTAAATGAGAACATAGTTGACTAATGTATTTTTTAAATATTGAAAAAGCTTTGAAACAAGGGAGTTCTAGCAAATTCTAGGTCAACTAGAACACTCCATACGTTAAGAATTCTGATTAATGAAGGTTTTGCATTGTTGCTAAGTTCTTTGAGTTACTGTTAAAGTTCAAGAGGTTTGTTGAATTATGACATAGTAACTATGAACTCCTTGAGAGCAGGGGTCATGTCTCTTTAGACTTTGTAGGCACTCAATAACTGTTGGATGAATGGGTAAATGAATTTATTTACACATACACTATCTGTGAGTCAGGCAATATAATATACTCATTTTATGTTTCAAAACATAAGAATCAGAGACTAATTGGTGTGTCCCAGGTCTTAACTGCTTAGACAGAGGCAGGACTAGCGCTCAACCTAATGAAAAATATAATTCGAAAAGGTACATGCACCCCAATGTTCATAGCAGCACTATTTACAACAGGCAAGACATGGAAGCAACCTAAATGTCCATTGACAGATAAATGGATAAAGAAGTTGTGGCATATATATGTATATATGTATGTATATACACACACACACACACAGGCACACATACGTACATACAATGGACTACTACTCAGCCATAAAAAAGAATGAAATAATGCCATTTGCAGCAACATGATGGACCTGGAGATTATCATACAGTAGAATTTCAATGAACAAATGGAGAAGAGAAGAGTGCAATAGAAAATTACCATTAAGCACACACCTCAGCAGTCCTTGTTGCTGACAAGGTCCATCAACGGATGCTAAAATTAGTGGGAAAACCTTTGAGGAGAAACAAGATTTTCATGGTTTCAAAGTATCTCCCTCAAGATATTTACTAACTGCAAAGGGAAAGATGGTAACTTTACAGGGGAGAAACCCACCAGGCATCTTCTTAACCAAGTGATCAAGTTCAACATAACCAATAAAAAGATGTTTTGTTATCATGAACTCCTTAGTATGCACAGAGGTGGACGTGGTTTTTTTTTTTTTTTCCCTGTGGTATTTTTGCCAAAGATGCAAAAGTGAGATGCATGAGGGACAGTCAACAAAATAATTGACCAGTACTCATGTCAGGGTCATGAAAGACAAGAGCAGACTGAGGAACTGTCACAAATTGGATGAGATTGAAGAGAAATAACAACTAATGCAGTATAGGATCCTGAAACAGAGAAAGAACATAAGTGGAAAACAGGTGAAATTTGAATAAGGACAGTAGTTTATTTAAAGCATTATACCATCATTTTCTGGGTTTGATAACTGTGCTATGATTATGTAAGATATTACTGTTAGGTGAGGCTTGGTGATGGGCTTACGAGAATTCTCAACTATGCAACTTTTCTGTAAGTCTGATAAACTTATTTCAAAATAAAATGGCAAAAACAATTTTTAAAAAATTTTTAAATACTCCTTCCTGCCAGGGTGAGCTATTGCTCCCAACCCCCTTGTACACCTGTGCCTGTAGTCCTGCTCAGAACTTTATTTTATTCTAAGTGTGATGGGAATCCTCTGGAGGTTTGAGAGGAGAGGAATGATGTGATTTTATTTTTATTTGTTAAAAAAAAATTTTTTTTATTATAAGGGTGTTCAACAAAAAAAGTTTGGAGACTGTCAGTTAGGGAATGGTATGAGGAAATTATTTTACTAAGAGGAAATCCAATGACTTTCTCAACTAAATGAGAAATTATGACACAAATAATTCCATGGTCTGAATGAGAAGGTGTGTGCTGAAATTGTGATGTGAG
Source organism: Tursiops truncatus (assembly GCF_011762595.2). Taxonomy (NCBI): domain Eukaryota; kingdom Metazoa; phylum Chordata; class Mammalia; order Artiodactyla; family Delphinidae; genus Tursiops; species Tursiops truncatus. The sequence continues at coordinate 24,689,018 of NC_047043.1, read as the reverse complement.
AGGATTTTAGTCAAGAATAAGCATGTCTGTATTTAGGCTTGTTCAGTCTGGAATTTGTTTCTCGGTGATTTGATTTAGGAAAAGTCTTAACAACGTAGTTTCTCAGAATCACTTCAACTCTATGACATATTACTCCTTCCTCCCTTCTTAAATTTTCTTTTTTAAATTATGTATAAAAATGGATTTGTTTAAAGGCATAAGCTTTGCATAATCACTTTAGTGTCCTCGAAGTTGAACATAATGTCAGCCACGAGGTTTCAGACTGGCAGCCTATGGACAGAATGTAGCCTATATGTTTTCTTTGGCCTGCCTGGTGCTTTTAAAGTGTTGAAGTCAACATTTTAAAGTCAGGGTTTTTATATAGTAATCCAGATTTCTGTTTTCTCATGAAAAATTGGATCTAGCAACATTGGGCCTATATTCATTCCCACATGGCAGCAGCCTTCCTTAGATGAGGTATGTCCTTTCCCGGCCCCCGGAGCCCCACCCCATACTGTTCATTTATATTATACTTCATATGTTAGGCTTATATTGTACCCTAGTCCCCGTAGATATTTCAGTTTGAGGCTTCTGCGTAAATCACGTACCTTCGTAATATCCTCTTTTCTTCACCTTTCCAGGAATCCCCCATCCCAGAAGACAAAGACCGCCGATTTGTCTTCTCTTATTTTCTAGCCACTGACATGATCAGTATCTTTGAGCCTCCTGTTCGCAATTCTGGTATCATTGGGGGCAAGTATCTTGGCAGAACTAAAGTTGTCAAACCAGGCTCCTCGGTGGAAAACCCCATCTATTATAGCCCCAGTGACTTCTTCATTGGTGCTGTGATTGAGGGTAAGTCTCAACACAGTTTAGGCTCTCTTTCTGGCCAAGTGAATGGGTTCTTCTTATTGGGAATTTAATTCAGTTAACCCTTGTAGGAAGCAGTTAGTCTGCAGTCCAGCTGTACATGTGGTATAGTGTATAAATCTCCTTTATCAATTAAACTGTAAATTGGTTGCATTTGTTGGCTGTAGATGGAAACTCTGAGCTCCCTAAACACCGAGCGAACTAGTGCATATTAGTTTAGAGAGCAACTGAAAGTTCATTAGTCTAGGTCACAAATACATATCTGTGAATTTTTACTCTCAGTTGCCTGATGAGAACATAACCAGGCAAAGTGTATTTCTACCCTTTCCCCAGTGTTTGGCCACCGGTTCGTCATCCTTGATACAGACGACTGTGTTCTGAAATACATGGAGAGCAATGCTGCCCAGTATTCACCAGAAGCACTCCTGTCAATTCAGAGCCGTGTTCGAAAGCAAGAAGCCCCTGCACCAGAATTGGACAAGTATGTTTGACCACCTAAGGTCCATTTTGGCTTTGGCACAATGAGATATTCAGGAAGCAGTTCTTAAAATGAATGGATGATCACATTTTAGATTTTCAGATTTCCCTCACCAATGGAAGGTCTTAGACAACCTAGGTTACCTGGGTCCAATATAATAACTAGTAACTTAGAACTTTTTCAACTTCATATATTTAGCAAATAATTATTGAGTGCCTTATATGTATCAGACACTATCACTAGGCCCTTAGACTTTTATCAGTAAACAAAATAGACCAGAAGTTGCTGCCCTCATGGAGTTGACCCTCTAAGCAGCGGGAGATAGCTAATAAACAGCACCAGTAAGTTAGTTATGCAGTGTGTTGGGTGATGAGTGCTGTGGGAAAGTGGAGCAAAACAAGGGTGATAAGGGTTCTGGAAGGTGAGGGTGGGTTGCAGTTGGTTGGGGGAGGTGGTCACACCTTGAGAAGGTGGCGCTGAGCAGACATGTGAAGGTAAAGGAGTCAGCTGCGTGGACGTGTGGCGGGAGAGCTTTCCAGGAAGAGGGAGCAGTGAGTGCTAAGACCCTACGTATTAGCACACCTGGAGCACACAGGTAACACTGGCAAGAAGTAGGCCGGTGAGTGGCGGCAGTGGAGGAGTGAGGAAGAGAAGCAGAAGCTGGAGGTAGGAAGTTAGCAAGGGCCCAGGTTGTGTAGGACCTGCTAGGTCTCTGGAAAGGTGGTGGCTTTCCTCTGAGTGAAAGCGAGAGCCACCATGGGGCTTCCGAGTAGAGGAGGGGCACCATTTGACATGTGTTTTAAAAGAAGGGGCTGTTGTGTTAAGAATAGATTCAGAGGGAGATTAGTTAGGAGAATGTGGCAGTGATCTAGGCAAGAGATGACGGTGCATGGACCAGGGTAGTATCCGTGAAGGTGGGGAGAAGTGGTCTGATTTGGGGTATATTTTAAGGTAGAGCTAATAAGGATTCAGACAGATGATATAGGGGAGATAAGAGAGTAGGTTAGGATGACTAAGGTTTTTGGCCTGAGCAGCTGGAAAGGAGTTGCCACCAACTGAGATGGGGAAGAAGTCTACTGTGGGTAGGGGAGGGTTTTTTCTGGCAGGGCGGAGGCAGGAGGGATTTCAGTTTGGGATATATTAGGGTTTTTTTTTTTCGTTTTGTTTTTTAATTTTTATTTAATTTAATTTATTTTTTGGCTGCGTTGGGTTTTCATTGCTGCACACAGGCTTTCTCTAGTCGCGGCGAGAGGATGCTACTCTTCGTTGCAGTGTGCAGGCTTCTCGTTGCAGTGGTTTCTTTTGTTGCAGAGCATGGACTGTAGGTGCGCGGGCTTCAGTAGTTGTGGCTCGCGGGCTCAGTAGTTGTGGCTCGCAGGCTCTAGAGCACAAGCTCAGTAGTTGTGGCGCACGAGCTTATTTGCTCCATGGGTCTGGAGATCTTCCCCGACCAGGGCTCCAAACCCATGTCCCCTGCATTGGCAGGCGGATTCTTAACCACTGCGCCACCAGGGAAGTCCAATGTACTAGGTTTAAGATACCTATTAGATACTCAAGTAGAGAGATCAAACGGGCTGTTGGATATATAAATCTGGAGCTCAGGTGAGAGGTCTGGGGCTGTGGGAGTTGTGGGCATATAGATGATATTTTCAGCCATGAGACTGGGTGAAATCTCTCAGGTAGTCATTATAGACAAAGAAGAGAGAATAGCTCCAAGGATTGCGCTCTGGGGTTCTCCAGCACTGAGTTGGGAAGAGAAACTGAGCAGGACGACTAGTGAGGCAGGAAGAAAACCAAGTGGGTGTGGTGTCCTGAATCCAGGCTGTCCCCTTTTGCACAGTAGGGACTGTAAACGTGACCATGAGAACAATCTCAGCACCAATGGGAAAATTTACTGCTGTTCTGCAACTTTAAAAAATTTTTGTCAAAACATGAAAAGCTCTGATGGTTATAAATGTATAGGGAAATGAAAAATAGTAAAATTGAGTTTTATTAGTGCACTGTAATTTAAGACATTGGCAACATTGAGAATTAAAAGTGTTTTATTTCTTTATAAAAAGCATATTAAGAGTAGTTGGAACAGTGCTTGCCTTCTTGTCATGTAACTTATGATACAGAGTGAACGTCTTTTCTGTGCCTCGGCAAATTGTCATATTCCTTTCCAAGTTTGGATTGACTTCCAACATTTTATTATTTTTGCTTTCAATGTTGCGAAATACATCCTAGAGTTCCTTTAATGAGTGAAATATCTCAGAGTTCTTTTAATGTGAAGTTTTTTGTTTGCTGGCATCTGGGATATCTTCATCCTTTTTTTTCTTTTTTTGGCTACATTGGGTCTTCGTTGCGGTGTGCGGGCTTCTCATTGCAGTGGCTTCTCTTGCTGCAAAGCATGGGCTCTAGGTGCATGGGCAGTAGTTGTGGCTCGAGGGCTCTAGAGTGGTTGTGGCTCGAGGGCTCTAGAGTGCAAGCTCAGTAGTTGTGGTGCACGGGCTTAGTTGCTCCAAGGCATGTGTCTTCATCCTTTTCGTTACGACCACTTCCCTCATTTATGTCAATAAGCCAGCCTTTGCTAGGGTCCTCTGCCTGCACATCGAGAGTCTCTTAAACCACAGCAGTGTCAGCATTCCCACGGTCAGCTATTTCTTCTCTAACTCCGTTGTGTTTGACTTGAATTCTGCTTCTAGCTCTACCTCTTTTGGTTTCTTTGCCACGCTCTCATCTTTGTTGACCAGTTCTCTCTTCAGTTATCCATTTTTGTAAAATGTCACTTGAGTTTATCCTTTAGAGAAAAGGAGGCAACATAAGCTACACACTTTGCTGTCTGTGTGTGACTTGAAAAACAGATGCCCAGTGATCAGTCACTGACAGACTTTCAAAGAAGTGATATGATTGTCGCTGATTGTGATTCACATCTATTATTTGTGTAATGATTCGTGGACTGAAAATCTGACAATTTGCACTTGAGGCAGTTACTCACAGTTACTAACTGAAATTTGAACTGTGTTGTTGAGGGACTGGGTTATTTAACCAGATGGTGGTAAGTGAAATTCATGCATATCTGAGCCTTGCAAAAACAAGAATTGCCTGCAAATCAAGGAAGACAGTGATTCATTGTGTCACATGGGGATTTAGCAATGTGTAGGGGACACTGGGGACCTCAGTGCAGACTTCCACTGGAATAGGAGGGGCGGGAGTGGGCTTAAGAGAATGGGAGGAGAGGAATTCGAGCTTGGAAGTATAGCCCCCTCTTGAGGAAGTTGGTGCAAAGGGGAACAGAAAAATGGGGGAGTAGCTGGCCGGCGAAGTGGGGTCAAGAGAAGGTGTTGGTGTCTTAGAATAAGATAAAGAGAAATTCAAGTTCTGGGTTAAGAAATCCATGGCTATCCTTGTGTTGATCCTCACTTTACCCCTCTTCTCTTGTGATGGGTCAGAGAGGTGAATGAGAGAAGATGCTTGAAGGTGATATGAATACAAAGGTCATGCTCTAAGGAAATACAAATCCTGTATTTGAGTAATCATTGCTAAGAATAATGAAAAGGGATCCTGAGTACTTGTCAGGCCTGAGAACTTTTTATATCAAGTGTTAGTTACAGGATGATGAAATTTGCAGTTAGCCATCTTCCTTCTCTGAGCTGGAAGATTAAAACAGTGCACAAGTGGTTGGAGTATTGACTTCATCTGAAGTTCTTTTCAGGCTTGTGTCTTCATTGCTGTACACTGAACTCAGACTTACAGATAACAGATTGCTCATAAGCCCACTCCTCTGCACAAACCCTCCCCGTGTGAAGAGCATGAACACCCGTGTGTTCGCATATCTTGTCCTTGTTTGGTTGACTTGCCCGTCTGTGCTCTTCAGCTTCAGGAGGACCCTCCTCCCCTGCTCGACGATCCTTTTCATCCTCTCTTTTTCACTTCCAGCAATTTTTCCCATATAGGCATTTCCAAATATTCTCACTTTCTTTTCCATTTTCTTGAAGCCCCAAGCGCCTCCATATTCACTTTGCAGATGGTCTCAGACAGACCCAGTGATCCAGTGTGAGCTGCTTCTGTTTTCCTACTCTTCACCTTAGAGTGTTTCTTTACTTATCTCTTTACCTTCTTGTCACAGCTAAGTAGCTCCCATTTCTCCAAATTTAATTCTTTTGTGTCTGTCACCGCCGCCTCTCTGACTGCTCTCGTATCCAGACACTCTTCAGAAGTTGTTTACTTGAGGTTACTGATTGTTTTCCAATCTAATGGTCTCTTGTCATTTATTCATTAATTCAGTGATACTGGCGCCTGCACCATATGCCAGACTTTAATAAACATCTAGGCAGCCAGGTGAGGGAATAGGAGCTCACTGTCTAGGGCAGAGGTTGGCAGACTTTTTTGCTACAAGTAGTAAATAATTCAGGTTTGTAGGCCATACCAGAATCTCTGTTGTAACTACTCAGCTGTGCACCCGTGGGGTGAAAGCAGCCATAGACAATGTGTAAATGAGTAGGTGTAGCTGTATTTTGATTAAACTTTATTTAGAAAAACAGGCTGCCGGCTGGCTTTGGCCTCTGGGCCAACCCCCTGGTCTAGTGTTGAGCCTTTCTGATCTACGTATAATGTAAATTACTCTTTACCACCCCCTTTTTGAAACCCTTTCTTTTGAGTTCTAGAAAGTCAGAGTCTCTGATACTCCTCCTACTTCCCTGGAAGCTTGTTCTTTTTCCTATTTCTGTCTACTAGGTTGGTGTTTCTCAAGGTTCTGGTTTTGGTCCTCCTGTTCTCTTTCTCTAAACTCTGGACAATCTCATCACATCGTAGAGTATCTGAATAAGTCGCTCTCCATCCTGACGTTCTCCTGATTCTGCTCCCAGACTCCTGTCTGCCTGCTCGATGGGTCTCCATGCATCTGAGCCACCAGCACCTCTCACTTCGTACAGCTAAAAATGAGACCACTGTTGTCTTCACCTTCCTGGCACACCTGCTGTTCCTTCATCCTTCTTCCTTCTTTCTGTTCATCTGTCTCATCAAGTGGCGATGACAGTGAGTTGTGATAATGTGTGTAAAGCACCAGCCTGGCGTCTGGCACACAGGAGGCAAGCAGTGAATGTCAGCTCCCCTCTTTCTCTTGGTCACCTCAAGGCTCCATTTACCTTGATTTGAAACCTCCTCTTCTATTCTGCACCATATTCAATATGCTGCTAAGTTCTTTTATTTTATTCTACAATATCTCTTGCCTCTGACTTCTTTTCATTCTCACCACCATTTCCTAATTTAAAGCACTCAGTCAGTTTGGAATTGCATTTATCTGAACTTAACAACAGCAGCAGTAACAACAGAAACAAATTTATGTTAGCTTAACCCAGTGGAGTTTTATGTTTTCTTATGGAACACAATGTCTGGAGGTCAGTGGTCCAGAGCTTTCCCAGCCCAACAGAGACCTGACTTCTCTCTCTCCTCAGATATTCTGAGCAAGTAGCTTTTGTCCTCATGCTTTTCTCTCTGTGGTTACAAGTGAATGTTCCATTTCCAGCACTGCATCTATATTCCAGGCAGGAAGAGGGGAAGGACAAAGGGGTAAGAGACTGAAAAGCCAATCTTGCCATGTCTTTCCTCTTTTTAAAGGGCTTATCCAGAAGCACCACCTAGCAACTTCTCCTTACATCTCATTGTCTGGGCTGTATCACTCGGCCGCTCCTGATTGCTGCTCCAGACAAAGTGAGGGCTCTGTTAGGAAAAAGGAGAGGGTGAATATTGGGCAGGTACCCACCAGTGTTTGCTGAGGCACCCACAGCACCTCCTGACTCATCTGCCCACCTCCACGCTCTTCCTTAATCCATTGCACACAGTGACCAGACCAGTCATCCCGGAACTTGGCTCCAAATTCATCATACTACTTCTCCTCTGCCAATTTTATTGAGGTATAATTGACAAAACCGTATATATTTAAAGCGTACAATGTGATGATTTGATATACATATACATTGTGACGTGATTATCACAGTCAAGTCAGTTAACACATCCACCATCTCACATAGTTACCATTTATTCTTGTGGGTGAGTGGCGGGAATGCTTAAAATCTACTCTCTTAGCAAATTTCAGGTATACAGTACTATATGGTCACAATGCTGTGCCTTAGGTTCCCAGAACTTATTCACCTTGTAACTGAGTGTACCCTTTGACCAACATCTCCTTTTTCCCCCTACTCTCCAGCCCCTGGCAACCACCCTTCCACTCTCTGTTTTTATGAGTTCAGCATTTTTTAATATGTCTAAAATCACTAGTCATAATGTCCTTCAGGTTCATTTATGTTGTTGCAAGTGGCAGGACTTCTTTTTTAAATCCGTCCATCTCTCAAGGGACAGTTTGGTTGTTTCCATATCTTGGCTATTGTGAATCATGCTACAAAGAACATGAGAGTGCAGATGTCTCTTTGGGATACTAATTTTGTTTCCTTCATATATATATATATATATATATATACACACACCCAGAAGTGGGATTGTTGGAGCATATGGTAGCTCTATTTTTAATTGTTTGAGGAACCTCTTTACTGTTTTCCATAGTGGCTGCACCAATTCCCACCACTGTTGGGAATTGCTATCCTAAGAGGTGTGACTGTGGTTTTGATTTCCATTTCCCTGATGGTTAGCGATGCTGAGCATCTTTTCTTGTACCTATTGTCCATTTGTATGTCCTCTTCGGAAAAATGTCCCGTTAGTTCTGCCCATTTTTTAATCGAATTGTTTGGGTTTTTTGCTGTTGATACATGTGAATTCCTTATATATTTCAGATCTTAAGGCCTTATCAGATATATGGTTTGTGCTATGGTTTGAATGTTTGTGTCCTCCCAGAATTCATTTTGATGTCCTGATGTGATGCTATTAAGAGGTGGAGCCTTTGGGAGGTAATTAATGGCTTTATAAAGAAGGCCTCAGAAGCTGACTAGCCCCCTTCCACCTTTCAAGGGCACAATGAGAAAGCACTGGCCATGAGTCAGGAAGAGAGCCCTCACTAGCCACCACATGGAATCTGTGGCGCCATGATCTTGGACTTCTAGCCTCCAGAACTGTGATAAATACATTTCTGTTGTTTATAAGCGACCCAGTCTCTAGTTTTTTGTTATAGCAGCCCGAATGGACGAAGACAGTTTGCAAATATTTTCTCCCACTCTGTTGATTATTTTGTTTTGTCGATTATTTCCTTTTCCATGCAGAAGCTTTTTAGTTTGATGTAGTCCTACTTGTTTATTTCTGTTTTTTGTTGCCTGTGCTTTTGGTGTCATATCCAAAAAATCCTTGCCAAGAATAGTGTCAAGGACCTTTTTTCCTATGTTTTCTTCTAGGAGTTTTACAGTTTCGGGTCTTACGTTTAGGTCTTCAATGCATTTTGAGTTAATTTTTTTGAATTGTATAAAATAGGGATGCAGTTTCTTTTTTTTTTTTAAATAGATCTTTATTGGAGTATAATTGCTTCACAATACGGTGTTAGTTTCTGTTGTACAACAAAGTTAATCAGCCATATGCATACATATGTCCCCATATCCCCTCCCTCTTGAGCCTCTATCCCACCCCTCTAGGTCGTCACAAAGCACCAAGCTGATCTCCCTGTGCTATGCTGCTGCTTCCCACTAGCTAACTGTTACATGTTGATGTTACTCTCACTTTGCCCCAGCTTCCCCCTCTGTCCCTGCCCCCCGCCATGTCCTCAAGTCCATTCTCTATGTCTGCGTCTTTATTCCTGCCCTGCCACTAGGTTCATCAGTACCACTTTTTTTTAGATTGCATATGTATGCGTTAGTATACAGTATTTGTTTTTCTCTTTCTGACTTACTTCACTCTGTATGACAGACTCTAGGTCCATCCACCTCACTACAGATAACTCAGTTTCGTTTCTTTTTATGGCTGAGTAATATTCCATTGTATATATGTGCCACATCTTCTTTATCCATTCATCTGTCGATGGACATTTAGGTTGCTTCCATATCCTGGCTATTGTAAACAGTGCTTCAATGAATGTTGTGGTACATACGTCTCTCTTTTTTTTTTTTTTTTTTTTTTTTTTGCGGTATGCGGGCCTCTCCCTGTTGTGGCCTCTCCCGTTGCGGAGCACAGGCTCCAGACGCACAGGCTCAGCGGCCATGGCTCACGGCCCAGCCGCTCCGCGGCATGTGGGATCTTCCTGGACCGGGGCACGAACCTGTGTCCCCTGCATCGGCAGGCAGACTCTCAACCACTGCGCCACCAGGGAAGCCCCGTACGTCTCTTTTTGAATTATGGTTTTCTCAGGGCATATGCCCAGTAGTGGGATTGCTGGGTCATATGGTAGTTCTACTTTAGTTTTTTAAGAAACCTCTGTACTGTTCTCCATAGTGGTTGTATCAATTTACATTCCCACCAACAGTGCAGGAGGGTTCCCTTTTCACCACATCCCCTCTGGCATTTATTGTTCTAGATTTTTTGATAATGGCCATTCTGACCAGTGTGAGGTGATACCTCACTGTAGTTTCTCTAATAATTAGTGATGTTGAGCATCTTTTCATGTGCCTCTTGGCCATCTGTATATCTTCTTTGGTGAAATGTCTATTTAGGTCTTCCACCCATTTTTTAATTGGATTATTTGGTTTTTTTGATATTGAGCTCCATGAGCTGTTTGTATATTTTAGAGATTAATCCTTTGTCCATTGTTTCATTTGCAAATATTTTCTCCCATTTTGAGGGTTGTCTTTTTGTCTTGTTTATGTTTTCCTTTGCTATGCAAAAGCTTTTAAGTTTCATTAGGTCCCATTTGTTTATTTTTGTTTTTATTTTCATTACTCTAGGAGGTGGGTCAAAAAAGATCTTGCTGTGGTTTATGTCAGAGTGTTTTTCCTATGTTTCCTCTAAGTTTTATAGTGTCTGATCGTACATTTAGGTCTTTAATCCATTTTGAGTTTATTTTTGTGTATGGTGTTGGGGAGTGTTCTAATTTCATTCTTTTACATGTAGCTGTCCAGTTTTCCCAGCACCACTTATTGAAGAGGCTGTCTTTTCTCCATTGTACGTTCTTACCTCCTTTGTCGTAAATTAGGTGACCATATGTGCGTGGGTCTGTCTCCGGGCTTTCTGTCCTGTACCATTGATCTATATTTCTGTTTTTGTGCCAGTACCATACTGTCTTGATTACTGTAGCTTTGTAGGATAGTCAGAAGTCGGGGAGCCTGATTCCTCCAGCTCCATTTTTCTTTCTCAAGATTGCTTTGGCTATTCGGGATCTTTTGTGTCTCCATACAAATAGTAAAATTTTTTGTTCTAATTCTGTGAAGAATGTCGTCGTTAGTTTGATAGGGACTGCATAGAATCTGTAGATTGCTTTGGGTAGTATAGCCATATTCGCAATATTGATTCTTCCAATCCAAGAACATAGTATATTTCTCCATCTGTTTCTGTCATCTTTGATTTCTTTCATTAGTGTTTTATAGTTTTCTGAGTACAAGTCTTTCACCTCTTTATGTAGGTTTATTCCTAGGTATTTTGTTCTTTTTGTTGCAGTGGTAAACGGGATTGTCTCCTCAATTTCTCTTTCTGATTTTTCATTGTTAGTGTATAGGAATGCCAGAGATTTCTGTGCATTAATTTTGTATCCTGCAACCTTACCAAATTCATTGATTAGTTCTAGTAGTTTTCTGGTGGTATAGGATTTTCTATGTATCATGTCATCTGCAAACAGTGACAATTTTACTTCTTCTTTTCCAATTTGTATTCCTTTTATTTCTTTTTCTCCTCTGATTGCCATGGCTGGGGCTTCCAGAACTATGTTGAATAATAGTGGCGAGAGTGGACATCCTTGTCTTGTTCCTGATCTTAGTGGAAATGCTTTCAGTTTTTCATCATTGAGTATGATGTTTGCTGTGGGTTTGTCATATATGGCCTTTATTATGTTGAGGTAGGTTCCAGCTATGCCCACTTTCTGGAGAGTTTTTATCATAAATGGGTGTTGAATTTTGTCAAAAGCTTTTTCTGCATCTATTGAGATGATCATATGGTTTTTATTCCTTAATTTGTTAATATGGCATATCACATTGATTGACTTAAGTATACTGAAGAATCCTTGCATCCCTGGGATAAATCCCACTTGATCATGGTGTATGATCCTTTTAATATGTTGTTGGATTCTGTTAGCTAGTATTTTGTTCAGGATTTTTACATCTGTCTTCATCAGTGATACTGGTCTGTAATATTCTTTTTTTGTGATATCTTTTTCTGGTTTTGGTATCAGGGTGATGGTGGCTTTGTAGAATGAATTTGGGAGTGTTCCTCCCTCTGCAAGTTTTTGGAAGAGTTTGAGAAGGATCAGTGTTAGCTCTTCTCTAAATGTTTGATAGAATTCGCCTGTGAAGCCATCTGGTCCTGGACTTTTGTTTGTTGGATGATTTTTAGTTACAGTTTCAATTTAATTACTTGTGATAGGTCTGTTTATACTTTCTAATTCTTCCTGGTTCAGTTTTGGAAAATTGTACCTTTCCAAGACTTTGTCCATTTCTTCGTGGTTGTCCATTTTATTGGCATATAGTTGTTTGTAGTAGTCTCTTATAATCCTTTGTATTTCTGCAGTGTCAGTTGTGATTTCTCCTTTTTCATTTCTAATTTTATTGATTTGTGTCCTCTCTTTTTTTCTTGATGAGTCTGGCTAAGGGTTTATCAATTTTATCTTCTCAAAGAACCAGCTTTTTGTTTTATTGATCTTTGCTATTGTTTTCTTTGTTTCTATTTCTTTTATTTCTGCTCTGATCTTTATTATTTCTTTCCTTCTACTGACTTTGGGTTTTCTTTGTTCTTCTTTCTGTAGTTGCTTCAGGTGTAAGGTTAGATTGTTTATTTGAGATTTTTCTTGTTTCTTGAGGTGAGATTGAATTGCTATAAACTTCCCTCTTAGAACTGCTTTTGCTGTGTCCCATAGGTTTTGGGTTGTCGTGTTTTCATTGTCATTTGTTTCTGTGTATTTTTTTATTTCTTCTTTGATTTCTTCAGTGATCTCTTGGTTATTTAGTAGCGTACTGTTTAGCTTCCATGTATTTGTGTTTTTACAGTTTTTTTCCTGTAATTGATTCCCAGTCTCATAGCGTTGTGGTCAGAAAAGATGCTTGATATGATTTCAGTTTTCTTAAATTTTCTGAGGCTTGATTTGTGACCCAAGATGTGATCTATCCTGGAGAATCTTCCATGTGCACTTGAAAAGAAAGTGTATTCTGCTACTTTCAGGCAGAATGTTCTTATAAATATCAATTAAACCTATCTGGTCTGTTGTGTCATTTAAAGGTTGTGTTTCCTTATTTATTTTCTGTTTGATCTGTCCTTTGGTGTGAGTGGGGTGTTAAAGTCCCCTACTATTATTGTGTTACTGTCGATTTCCCCTTTCATGGTTGTTAGCATTTGCCTTAGGTATTGGGGTGTTCCTATGTTGGGTGTATAAATATTTACAATTGCTATATCTTCTACTTGGATTGATCCCTTGATCATTATGTACTGTCCTTCCTTATCTTTTGTAACAGTCTTTATTTTAAAGTCTATTTTATCTGATACGAGTATTGCTACTCCAGCTTTCTTTTGATTTCCATTTGCATGGAGTATCTTTTTCCATCCCTTCACTTTCAGTCTGTATGTGTCCCTAGGTCTGAAGTGGGTCTCTTGTAGACAGCATATATATGGGCCTGTTTTTGTATCCATTCAGCCAGTCTGTGTCATTTGGTTGGGGCATTTAATCCATTTACATTCAGGGTTATTATCAATATGTATGTTCCTGTTACCGTTTTCTCAACTGTTTTTGGTTTGTTTTTGTGGGTCTTTTTCTTCTCTTGTGTTTCCTGCCTAGAGAAGTTTCTTTAGCATTTGTTGTAAAGCTGATTTGGTAGTGCTGAATTCTCTTAGCTTTTGCTTGTCTGAAAAACTTTTGATTTTTCCATCGAATCTGAATGAGATCCTTGCTGGGTAGAGTAATCTTGGTTGTAGGTTTTTCTCTTTCATCACTTTAAGTATATCCTGCCACTCCCTTCTGGCCTGCAGAGTTTCTGCTGAAAAATCAGCTGATAACCTTATGGGGATTCCTTTGTATGTTATTTTTTGTTTTTCCCTTGCTGCTTTTAATGTTTTTTCTTTGAAATTAATTTTGGTTAGTTTGATTAATATGTGTCTTGGTGTGCTTCTCCTAGAGTTTATCCTGCATGGGACTCTCTGTGCTTCCTGGATTTGGGTGACTATTTCCTTTCCCATGTTAGGGAAGTTTTCAACTATAATCTCTTCAAATATTTTCTCACAGATTTTTCTCCTCCTCTTTTTCTCCTCCTCTTCTGGGACCCCTATAATTTGAATGTTGGTGCATTTAGTGTTGTCCCAGAGGTCTCTGACATTGTCTTCAATTCTTTTCATTCTTTTTTGTTTATTCTGCTCCTCAGCAGTTGTTTCCTTTTCTCCTCCTCTTCTGGGACCCCTTTTTCTTTTTCTCCTCCTCTTCTGGGACCCCTGTAATTTGAATGTTGGTGCGTTTAGTGTTGTCCCAGAGGTCTCTGACATTGTCTTCAATTCTTTTCATTCTTTTTTGTTTATTCTGCTCCTCAGCAGTTATTTCCACCATTTTGTCTTCCAGCTCACTTATTCGTTCTTCTGCCTCAGTTATTGTTATTGATTCCTTCTAGTGTATTTTTCATTTCAGTTACTGTGTTGTTCATCTCTGTTTCTTCTTTAGTTCTTCTAGATCTTTGTTAAACATTTCTTGTATTTTCTCAATCCGTTCCTCCATTATATTTCTGAGATTCTGGATCACGTTTACTATCATTACTCTGAATTCTTTTTCAGGTAGATTGCCTATTTCCTCTTCATTTATTTGGTCTTGTAGGTTTTTACCTTGCTCCTTCATCTGTGACATATTTTTTTGTCATCTCATTTTTTTTTTTAATGTGTGGGATTGTGTTCCTGTCTTACTGGTTGTTTGGCCTGCGGCTTCCAACACTGGAGTTTGTAGGCTGTTGGGTAGAGCTGGGTCTTGGTGCCAAGATGAGGACCTCCGGAAGACCTCCCTCCTATAAGTATTCCCTGGGGTCTGAGGTTCTCTGTTAGTCCAGTGGTTCAGACTCAGAGCTCCCACCACAGGAGCTTCGGCCTGAACCCCGGCTCGTGATCCAAGATCCCACAAGCCGTGCGGGGCGGCAACAAAAGAAAGGAGAACAATAACAAAGTAAAAAATATAATTAGACTAGGAAACTAACAGATATGTTAGAAAGAATATAAAAATAAAAATATAGATGAAACAACAACCAGAAGATAAAACAGAACCACAATAGTAAAAAAGAGGAGGATAAAATTTTTTTTAAAAAAAGGTGGAAAAGGCCTTGGCTGTGGAGGGCAGGGCCTAAACAGGAGTGGGGTTTGGGTGGTGGGCGGGGCCTATGCTTAGGACCCACAGGGCTGGAAAAGGTCCTGGAGGCTGTTGGGGGTGGGGCTTAGGCTCAACAGAGGGGGCCCAGGCGTCCCTCCTGCCTCCAGTCTCAGAGGACAGGGGACCCCACCTGGGAGCCCAGTAGGCTTCCTGGGCTCGAGTGGGTGGGGCAGACACCCACTGGTCCTGGAGGGTCTCTCCCACCTGCCTCTCCTGTTCTCCCCCTACACCCCCAGGGCCACCTCGGCCTGCAGGGGTCCTCTGAGGGCATAGGACCTGGCCTGAGAGTCGGGCAGACTTCCCTGGCCCATTGGGCAGGGGAAATGCTGGGTGCCCTCCCCACCGATCTGAGCCCCTGAGGGTGCCTCCAGGTGTGCGAACCCCTCCCCCCTCCTCAGCCGCCCCTCAGGGGCTCTGGTCCTGTCTGGCCTCCACTTCTCCTCCCCACTCAGTCCCCTGATGTCCTACCAGTTCGCTTGGGGGTTCTTCCTGTCTCCTTGGGCATCAAGGTCCCCCACCAGCGTCCAGCAGGCACCCTAGTTGTGGGGAGACAGGAACTCTGTGTCTTCCCACACTGCCATCTTGACTCCGCCCCCAGTTTCATTCTTTTGCATGTGGATATCCAGTTTTCCCAGCACCATTTACTGAAGTCTATCCTTTCTCCATTGTGTATTCTTGGCACCCTTGTTAAAGATTAGTTGACCATATATGTGTGGGCTTATTTCTGGGCTCTCTGTTCTATTCCTTTGGTCTATGTGTCTGTTTTTATAGCAGTTCCATACTGATTTGCTTACTATAGCTTTGTAATACAGTTGGAAATCAGGAAGTGTGTTGCCTCCAGCTTTGTTCTTCTTTCTCAGTATTGCTTTGGCTATTTGGGTTTTTATTTTGTTTTTCGTAGTTCCATATGAATTTTAGGATTTTTTTTCTATTTCTGTGAAAAATGCCATTGGAATTTTGGTGGGGATTGCATTGAATCTATAGATGACTTTGCATAGTATGAACATTTTAACAGTGTTAATTCTTCCAATTCAAGAATACAAAATATCTTTCCATTTGCCTTCTTCGGTTTCTTTGATCAATGTCTTACAGTTTTCAATGTATAGGCCTTTCACCTTCTTGGTTAAATTTATTACTAAGTAATTTTTAAAAAGCTATTGTAAGTGAAATCGTTTTCTTAATTTTTCTTTCGATAGTTCATTGTCAGTATATAGAAAAGCAACTAATTTTTAAATAAATTTTATTTATTTTATTTTGGGCTGCATTGGGTCTTTGTTGCTGCGCACGGGCTTTAGTTGCAGCGAGTGGGGGCTACTCTGTTGCGGTGCACGGGTTTCTCATTGCAGTGGCTTCTCTTGTTGCAGAGCACGGGCTCTAAGTGTGTGGGCTCCAGTAGTTGTGGCACACAGGCTCAGTAGTTGTGGCTCACGGGCTCTGGAGTGCAGGCTCAGTAGTTGTGGCGCACAGGCTTTGTTGCTCTGCGGCATGTGGGATCCTCCTGGACCAGGGCTCGAACCTATATCCCCTGCACTGGCAGGTGGATTCTTAACTACTGTGCCACCAGGGACGTTCAAAAGCAACTAATTTTTGTATGTTGGTTTTGTATACTGAATTTGTTGATTACTTCTAATAGTTTTTTGGTAGTCTTTAGCATTTTCTAAAGACTAATATATGGTATTAAGATCATGTCATCTGGAAACAAAGTTTTACTTCCTCCTTTCCTATTTGGATGCCTTTCATTTCTTTTTCTTGCCTAATTTCTCTGGCTAGGTCTGTGTTGAATAGAAGTGGCAAGAGTAGGTATCTTTGTCTTGTTCCTGATCTTACAGAGTGAGCATCATTGTCTTGTTCACTACTGGGTATGAAGTTAGCTGGGGGCTTGTCATGTGTGGCCTTTATAACATTGAGGTACATTCTTTCTATACCTAATTTGTTGAGAGTTTTCATCATGAAAGAATATTGAATTTTGTCAGATGCTTTTTCTGTATTTATTGAGATGATCATACGATTTTTGTTCTTCATTCTGTTAATGTGGTGTATTGATTTGTGTATGTTGAATCATCCTTGCATGGTAAGGATAAATCCCACTTGATCATGATGTACGATCCTTTTAATGTGCTGTTGAATTCAGTATGCTAGTGTTTTGTTGAGGACTTTTGTGTTCACCGGGGATATTGGTCTGTAATTTTCTTTTCTTGTAGTGTCCTTGTTTGGTGTTGATGTCAAAGTAATGCTGGCCTTGTAGTACGAATTTGGGAGTGTTTCCTCCTCTTCACTTTTTTGGAGGAGTTTGAGAAGGATTGGTATTAATTCTTTAAATGTTTGGTACAATTCACCATGAAACTGTCTGGTCCTGGGCTTTTCTTTGTTGGGAGGTTTTTGACTACTGATTAAATCTCCTTACTTGTTATTGGTCTGTTCAGATTTTCTATTTCTTCATGATTCAGGCTTGGTAGGTTGTGTGTTTCCAGGAATTTATCCATTTCTTCCAGGTTATCCAATCTGTTGATGTGTAATTGTTCATGGTAGTCTCTTCCAACCCTTTGTATTTCTGTGGTATTAGTTGTAATGTCTCCTCTCATTTCTGATTTTAAGTCTTTTCTCTTTTTTTAAAAATTGGTCAAGCTAAAAGTTTGTCAGTTGTTTATCTTTTTTAAAAAAACAGCTCTTAGTTTCACTGATCTTTTCTATAATTTTTCTAGTCTCTCTTTATATCTGCTCTGATCTTTATTATTTCCTTTCTTCTGCTAACTTCAGGCTTAGTTTTTTCTTTTTCTAGTTCCTTGAGGTATAAACTAGGTTGTTTATGTGAGATCTTTCTTTTTTCTATTATTTATTTATTTTGCCTGCGCCATGCGGCTTGCAGGATCTTTGGTCCCCCACCAGCGATTGAACCCAGGCCACAGCAGTGAAAGCACCAAGTCCTAACCACTGGTCCGCCAGGGAACTCCCTCTTTTTTCTTAATGTAGGCATTTATTACTGTGAACTTCCCTCTTAGAACTGCTTTTGCTGCATCCCATAAATTTTGGTGTGTAGTACAAGGGACCCTTGAACAACACAGGTTTGAACTGTGTCATCTACTTATATGCACATTTTTTCAGTAAATATGTATTATATTACTACACAATCCTTAATGCGTTGAATCTGCAGATACAGTCAGCCCTCCGAATATGTGGTTCCGTAAGTTATATGCAGATTTTTGACTGTGTGAAGGGTTGATGCCCCTAAACCCTGCTTTGTTCAAGGGTCAACTGTATTTCCATTTTTGCTTCTAGATATTTTGTTTCCCTTTTGATCCTCTTTGATTTCTTCATCATACTACTTTTTTTTTTTTTTTTTTTTTGTTTTGCGGTACGCGGGCCTCTCACTGTTGTGGCCTCTCCCGTTGCGGAGCACAGGCTCCGGACGCGCAGGCTTGGTGGCCATGGCTCACGGGCCCAGTTGCTCCGCGGCATGTGGGATCTTCCCGGACCAGAGCACGAACCCGTGTCCCCTGCATCGGCAGGCGGACTCTCAACCACTGCGCCACCAGGGAAGTCCCCATCATACTACTTTTAAGTCTGTTTCTAAAACATTTATTTTTAGATTCTGTAACATAGATGATGACAATCATGAGACTCCCACAAACACCAGACTTGGGGGTGGTAGTGGTGGTAGATTTGGCTCTTTGTGGGGATTTAATAGACGGCAGCAAGGGAGGCTGAGCCTAGTCAAGGTTCCTGCCGTGAGCTCAGCCATCTGCCAGCCCCTGCAGGCAAGTGTTGATCGGCTCAGCATCAGAGCTGTTTGTCGTCAGATGCTTCCCCCAACTTCACCAAGTGAGAACTTCGGTCACTGAGGTAAGACCATTCGAGAATAAACACCACATCCATCCATCTCCTCTCTCCACAGCCAGCAAACGGAAGAGGACCCAGGCGTGCAGGAACTGGAGGCCCTGATAGACACGATCCAGAGGCAAGGGAAAGATCACCCGTGCAGGGACAACATCTGCAAGATGTTTCAAATTTATGACAAGGAAGCTTCAGGACATGTGGACAGGGAGACGTTCTTTAAAATCTGTGACTCTTTTCACCTCCCAGTTGATGATTCCTTGGTTAAGGAGGTGAGTAGGATTTCCTGTTCAGGGTTGATTGCAGAGGCTGGGCACCGCTCACTCGTTCCCAAAGGCAGTTGCATTTGTATTTCATTTTAACTGGGGAAGACTTGGGGTGTTCACATCAGATCTGCTGTTTGGTCCTGATTATGGCATTTGCCCTCGACTCTAGCATTGGCATCCTTTCCTAACTGCTGCTGTAGGGCATCTCTTTAAGTGGGCAGGGGCCAGACAGCACAGAGCAGCCAGTGAACCATGTCAGGGCTAAAGGAGGGTGGCTGCCAAGGGCAGATTGAAAAGGTGGACTGAGCAGGATGGTGGGAACCTTTGATAGCTTCACAGCCTACGTTAGCCCATCAGTAGGGCTGGCGTGGGAGAGGGCGTGACCACTGCCCTGGACAGCAGCATCCGCCAGTAGGGGTCCATGGTCAGCTGCCAGTGGAGGGATGACATGGACGATCCTCTCCGAGAGTTTCCATGAGGGAGCTGAAGAGGGCATTTCATACCTCTTTTTCGTTATAAACCCCTTTGACCATGGTTCCCCTAGAAGTCGGGACAAACTTTCTCCCACCGTTGCCAACGATGGTGGCTAATGTTATTGAGACATTCTCACTGATTAAGAACATTGTGATGCTGTAGTCCTTCTTAATGATACGTTAGGAAAAAGGGATGTTTGGAAGTTAGGTCTCATTTAGGGAAGCCTTCTGTTTGGGGCCAGTGTGACTAGGTTGGAGATGAGGGTTTTTCAGATGGGAACATTAGCAAGGAGTGAGGGAGGCAGGTAGAAGGATAACAGTTCAAGTGGGCCAAATGCCCATCTAGCTTCCCAAGTCTCAGGCTGACAGCACACCCAGCCTTCGATTTCTTAGGTCATTTGTGCTATCTGTGACCTGACCTGGGAGAGAGGAGCTGCAGTCAGGGGAGGTGGGACAGGGAAAGCAGGGGCGGGATGGATTTGCACACGTCCTTAAAGTAGCCACAGCAGATCGGTGTGCTTACTGCCACTCACAGGTGTTTCAGGGGACTTGGTTTGAGCAGTGACATGACTAGATTTTTCTTTTAGGCTGTGATAGCAGCAACCTCTGCTATTCTAAGTCTTACTCTGTGCTGACTGGATGGACAAAGTCTTGTAATTGAATATAAGAACAAAAATGCTTTGGAAATGACAGTGCTCTTATAAATGTCAAACCTGAAACCTTGGGCAGGCCATTTACTCCATCTGAGCTTTGATTTCGTGAAGATGGGGATACTCTGACCTACCTTCCCGGTTTACAGGATCATTTCAGAATCAGCCAAGGATATATAAAAAGCCTGAGCTGGTTTACAAAGGCAGGGACAGGCACTAAAGAGCGCTGTGCAGCTGAGCTGAAGGCAGCCCATCTGTCTCTCACGGGCTCCCCTTCTCTCTCCCACAGCTCATCAGGATGTGCTCTCACGGAGAAGACAAGATTGACTACTATAACTTCGTCCGTGCTTTCTCCAACTGACCTGCTGAGGACAGAAAGCACAGTATTTTGAGGTTGGGCCTACGTATACCTGTACTCTTCATAGAGGCATTTACAGAGCTCTTGAAATTATATTTCCTTTTTGGTTCTTTTACCACTGAAGTCTAAATTAAATTGGATCTTGTAGGAGCTGAGGTTGGTGCCTTATTTAGGGAGGGGAGATAGGGGTGTTGTGATGGTTAATTTTATGTGTCAACTTGACTAGATATGGGGTGCCTGGACATTTCTGGGTGTGTCTGTGAGGCCGTTTCTGGATGAGGTTAATATTTGAGTTGGTGGATGGAGTAAAGCAGATGGCCCTCTCCAATGTGGGTGGGCCCAATGTGGGTGGGCCCAATGTGGGTGGGCCCCACCCATTCCATTAAAGGCTTGAATAGAACAAAAAGGCTGACCTTTCCCTAATGAGAGAGAATTCCTCCAGCCTGCTTTGACATCGGCTTTTTCCTGCTTTTGGACTCAAACCGAGACATCGGCTCTTCTGGGGCTCCAGCCCGCTGGCCTTCAGACAGGAACTACTCCGTCAGCCCTCAGAGGCCTCCAGGTCGCTGGCAACAGATACTGGAGCTTGTCAGCTTCCTCGGTTACAGGAGCCAATTCCTTAATCGTCAGTCTCTTTCTCTCTGTATATACAGCCTATCGGTTCTGCTTCTCTGGAGAAAGAACCCTGACTAATGCAGGTGTAGAGTGACCAAGATCAGGAGGAGGATGCATGGAATTTGCTCAGACAGACATCAGGTCGGGTGTGGTGCTGCAGACGGTGCTGCCCGCCCCGCCAGGAAGTAGACACCATGTTTTCCAGTTGCAGTTCTAGGCCCATTAGTAGACCTGCATTTTATTTCATTTTATTATTTATTTATTTAAATTTATTTTTGGCTGTGTTGGGTCTTTGTTGCTGCGTGCGGGCTTTCTCTAGTTGCGGCGAGCGGGGGCTACTCTTCGTTGTGGTGCGTGAGCTTCTCACTGCAGTGGCTTCTCTTGTTGCGGAGCACAGGCTCTAGGCACGCGGGCTCAGTAGTTGTGGCTCACAGGCTCTAGAGCGCAGGCTCAGTAGTTGTGGTGCACGGGCTTAGTTGCTTTGCGGCATGTGGGATGTTCCTGGACCAGGGCTCGAATCCATGTCCCCTGCATTGGCAGGCAGACACTGTGATAATAGAAAATATCACAGTGTGGTACACTGATTTGTTTCATGAAACTTTTGTTTCAAATGAGTGTGTATTTACTGGGTCATGATGTAAAACATTTCTTTATGTGGGCTGTAGTTAAAAAAAAAAAAAATTTAGAAAAACTGCTTTTAGAGAGCCTGGCCTCAAGATAGGCAGAAAAGACTAGTAGCAGCTACTGGTTATCGACTGAGCTCTGATGGACTTTTCAGAAGCAGGGCTGCTCCTTAGTTGAAGTCAGCCACCAACTTCATCTTTATAAATGCTGTCTCTGATTCCTTCCTACCTGTACTCTGTCTGTACCACCAGGGGCCTGAAAATACCATCTAATTAGGGTGTATCAAGCCCGTATCTGTAGGCTTTAGGGGTACCTGAGAAGATGTCTCTAGATGTTTCCAGAAAATCAAGGGTCACTTGGGTGAGTGACTAGCCTGCTGGTGTAGGAGCACGAGCATGTTCCTATAAGAAATTATTGAGTGCTTTATTTGAACCATGAACTTAGCATTTACTATCCCTAAATCTTACCACCACCATTCCCTGTGAAAACAAGCAAACCAGCCAGCCGACACACCCCCAAAATGCTGAGCCCAGATGAGCAAGCAGGCTCAGAAAGGCCGACTGCCCAAGGTCACCAGCTTCTCCGGCTGAGCCGCTTGCTCTCTGTTGGCACCGTGCCTTTGTCTCAGGTACATGGTTCCTGTTGGGTCCTCATAGCCCATGCCTGTCCTCAACTAACTGCACTCATCTCCTGAGCTCTCTCTGGAGATGGTTCTGGAAAAACAGCAGACAGCCATGGGCAACAGGCCATCTGATGCCAGCAGTGTCCTGTGCCCACTGCTGGTACCAACACTCAGCATCTATTCAGCACCTCCACTGACATCTGGTGGCTTTTACACACAGACTTAGCCCCATCCTCTCCTAGCCAAGTGACACCATAACACAGTCGTCCCCCTTATCCACACTTTCACTTTCCAGTTTTAGTTAAACATGGTCAGCCATGGTCTGGAAATATTAAATGGAACGCTCCAGAAATAATTCTTAAGTTTTAAACTGTGTGCCATTCTGAGTAGCGTGATGAGACCTTGCGCCCTCCCACTTTGTCCCTCCCGGGATCCCCAGCTGTCGGCATTGTCAGGGCTCAGTGATCCACGGTCACCTGGAGCAAGTGATCCTCTCCTGACGCGTCATCAGAAGGCCAGTAGAGCCCAGCGCTCCACCACAGCATCTGCATCATCCAGCTCACGCCACCTTGTCACTTGGGCACTCAGTCACCTCACATCGTAAGAAGAAGGGTGAGTGCAGCTCAGTAAGATGTTTTTAGAGACCACATTCACATAACTTTCATTATGGTATATGGTTATAATTGTTCTATTTTGTTATCATTGTTAATCTCTTACTGTGCCTAATTTATAGATTTCACCATAGGTAGGTATGTGTAGGAAAAAACATAGCATATTTAGGGCCCAGAACTCTGGGGTTTCAGGCATCCACTGGGGGGGGTCTCGGAACATTCCCATGGATGATGGGGGCAGCCGTAGAGCAGGCATCAGGCACAGTGCGCCTCCTTGTGGCGCTTCCTGCCCACACACCCCATGTCACCACACTCCTTTCCACGTTCACACTTCCCTGTTACAGACACCAGTAAAAATGAGGCTTATTACTACCCACCACTCAATGTAACTGACTCCTTCTCCGTCCTTAATTCCAACTCCCTAACTAACTCACATGACCACACGAACAAATATATATCTCAAAAGATATGCAGGAAATGACAGAGTGAAAAATGTTAGAAATGAGGCTGAAATTGATGCAAACTCGTTCTTCATATAAAAGCAAATGTGAGCAATACAAACAAGACTAGTTGATGCAAAGTCTTGCAAAAAATACAGTTGCCAGCAATATCATTATTTTAAAGCGCTCTTATCCTTTTCAGTCTTCAGGGGAGAAACATACTCTAATCAATTCCCAGATAGCCATCTAAGAGGTGGAATAAAATAATGCTTGCAACTTAAAAAAAAAAAAAGCAAATGTGAGCATCCAGATAAAAAGGAATAGAAGGAATTATACCCGAGACAAGCAGGTGAATAATTCAAGGCCTTTTATTCAGTTATTTCAAAAATATTTGTCGATCATTTGTTTCAAAATGTACATTTAAAAAAATCCATACAAAACCGTAATTTGTTTTAAAACCGGACAGAAAAAAAAAGGATTTGGAAAAATGTTCACTGAAAGTAAAAAGAGCCCCCCCCTCCCAAAAAAAACCCTTTTACATGAAAGCATAAATATGGCAGGTACAAATTTTCCTTGAGTTCCTTGTTGAAATTTGGTCCATAACATGAACAGGCTAAAGTAGAAAAACAAAAAAACGCTTTGTCCACATTTGCATTATGAGTTGCTCAGGGCACCGGCAGCCTCAGCTCATCCTTCAGATGTTTGTTAAACAAGAGGAACTGAAAAAAATGAGGTGTGTAGTCTCATTACATAAACACTTGAATCTGTACCCAAGGAAATGGTGGTACTTACAACCAGTCAGATCTGATCAGATGACCAGGGCTGTCCATGCGTGGCCGATTCCCAGGAAAACCTCCTTCCTCTCCACACGAACAAGAAACTCTAGAACCCTTACAGCGAACTGATGGTGATGCCTCAGGTGTCACACGGATCTTATTCCCAGATGCTGACTTATTAATGCCCCATCATGAGGATGTTTTTCCTTTTCAACAGTTTTAAAACTATATGGACTTCAAAGATGATGCTACAGTGTTCCACTTAGAGTGCCACCAGGGTCACAAGAACGACAGCAACAGAGGGAGCGTGGCTACTTTCTTCTGTGGGATGACGACCACCCTCCCGTGGGTCCTGTCCACCCCAGTGGCCAGGCACTGGAAGGGACAGACGGCCTGGGAAAGACCACTGGCTAGGAGAGGTATTGCACAACCCGGAAGAGCAAGGACGAGGCAGGCGAGGGGCGGGCACACTGCGTGGGGGGAGGGGTGCCCTGCAACAGTCCCCCCGGACCCGCGTCAGACGGGCACCTGTGAGCGCCGCTTGTGACCGGGAAGTGAGAGTAAACACCTTACCGCAGAAACGCGGGGTCGAACGGGAAGCAGTATGGATGAGAAGAGGCTAGAGCCAGGGTGCCTCCTCTTTCACGTGCAAGGGGAGCTGGATGAGCAAGGCTTACCACGTGGGCCGAGGCGCGGAGGTCTGGTGCCCCTGGGAGCCCTGAGCTTCTCTGACAGGTAGGTGCCCGTGAAGGGGCCCTCACAGCCACCCAGACACAAGGGAGAAACCGGACACCACCAGACCCGGACAGTGGCGGTGAGGCTAAGATGAATGAGGTGAAACTGTCACAATCCGGTCCCTTTAACGTGGAACTGTGCCAGGGCCCGGGGGGCTGGCCACACAGTGCAAGTGGAGGCCAGGAGACCATGGCACATAAGGCACTTCTGACACAAAAAGATACAGGATCAGCTCGGGGCAAAAAGGGGCTGCAGAGAGCTGGAATCCCCGTGCTTTTCGGGGCCCTCCGTAAAGAGAGCGAGCCGCTGGGGGGAGGGGGCAGGGGACTGGCGGTCACCCTCAGCCTTTTGAGAGGAGTCACTGTTCACGAGAGAACTAGGCTCCAGGGGTGAGCTGGTGAAGGCTCCTCGCGGGGCCGGAGACTCGGCCTAAGTTCCAAGTGATCTGTCAAGACCCAGTTCTCCAGTCCTGCCCAGTCCCTCCTGAGGAGCTGGGCTGTGAGCTAGGATGGCAGCTGGGAGGGGGAGAAAGGCCACTCCCCACAGAAGCAGAGGCCCCGGCCATCAGGAACGGGTTCTGTTCACTGGGACGCTGACGCCCCAGCAGGGGAGTGAGTCCCGTGCAGACCTCCCTGCCTCCCTGGCCCCCAGGCCTAGCACAGACCACCAAGGAGGCTGAAGCCCGAAGGAAACCCTACGTGGTGGGGGGGCTTCGCGCCACTTTGAATTTAAAAAGGCTCCCAGGGACTAGAATTCTGTGTGGAATCGGGAGGGGGCGCACTCTCCACCCTATACCTCTTACTCAGCACTTAGGAGAAAGGTCCCCACAGCAAACGCAGCTGCATGCATCCCAGAACAGCCCGCCCGGCGCCAAGGCTTTCAAGTCAAGAGGAGCATCTGCAGAGGTGGCCAGAGCACAGGTGTCGAGTCTGGTTTCTGAAACGTTGGTAGCTCCACCTTGGGACAGGAAGGGAAAAGGTTCTCCCCAAGATGCAGGTCTGGCTTGGCCTGCTTCTCCTTCCCCCAGAACCTGCCCTGCCTTCAGAAGGGGCACCTGTAACCTACTATAGTGTAGCTATCAGAGCCTGGAGGGTAAAAATAACTTCCCATCACGGAGCCTCCAAGGAGGGGCACTGGCAGCTGGGATCACCCGTCCATCCCCCAGCCTCTCCCACGCCACCCTGCCCGGCGCCCCTGCACGCGTGCCAGCCAGGGATGCTGGGAGGGCGGGGGCTGCTGAGGTAGGTTAGCATCTGCTCTCCTCCTGGCGGATGGCACTGAGTGGCCTCTCAAACTTGGGGGTCTGGCCGGGCCTTCACAGAGAGTGTTTAAGACTGAAGAACATAGAACGGCCAAATCAGGACAAGCCAACCCAACAGGCTCTCAGGACGAACTGGAAGTGAGTTCTTTCGGCCCCTGGTAACATGCTTCGAGCCAGCCTGCCATGGCTTGGCTCTGCTCTGAAGCAAACATGCCAGGCACGCCTGGGGTGACAGAACACCTACAGTTTCCCTCTCACCCTCCCCTCAAACCATTCCTGAAACTGGCCGGTGGGACGCTAGCCTCACGCATGGTCTCAGGGGTTTCACGCAGCAGGAAAGATTTTCCCAACTCTCAATCAGGGACCCAACCCCGTCCTTTAGGAGGTGGCGAGAGTTAGCCCAGCCCCGGGCTGGTGGTACTACCTTGAGGAGGCGCACAGTATGAGGGGCCAACTTACAAGAGACCAAGGGCACACCAAGCACGTGTGCTCTGGCGGCAATCACCTCTGAACGTGAGAAAAGTCACTGCCCGATGGCAGGACCTCGGCTGCAGCTCCCACCTCCCGAGCCCACAGCAAGGAGGCCAGGTACCCGCTGAAGGCATGACTCAGCAGTGCTCCCTGGTGGGGGGGCAGCCTCCTGCACGCAGCAGGAGCAGTGCCAAGGCCAGGGACACAGCCTGGAGAGGACTGGGCCAGGCTTAGGAGGCTGCAGGCTGACGTGGGCTGCACAGCATCCCTGGGCCAAGTAGGAACACCGGCTCAGTCACAGTCACAGCCACAGCCTCGAGCGGGGAGGGAGGACCATTTGACTGAATGGCTGAGGGGTTCCAGACTGGGCCTGCGGGGTTGGTACAAGCCGCCCTTCCACCAACATTCTGCTTTGCAGCCCAGATAAGTGTCAGGGAAGGAGAAGGAAAGATGGGAAGAATTCGCATTTTCAAAAGTGCTGTCTCTCTCCTAAGGGTAATCAAAATAAGAGATGATCTTCCCATCTCCCCGGCCTAATCCTGAACAGAGAGATGAGGGTCTACCAGGGTGTCAGGAAGCAAGTCCCCAGGCACTGGTAGATTAAAACTTCTCTCTGATGCAAGTGATCTGGAGAAGGGAGCTGCCTTGATGAAAAGACCCACTTCCCTGCCTTCTGGGTAATAATCCAGTTTGGTTTCTACTGTGATGTCAGGAAGAGGACCAGCACATCAAATGACACTAACATTCTTGTGCCCACAGCATTCAGGCCTCCTTGCTGAGAGCCTAGCTCCTTGCTGGAGGCCTTGTCTTTGGGGAGAGGGGGAGACCATGTGCGGGAAGGGGGCCAAAATATGCACATCAGCACGGCTGTGTCTGCCCATCTAACCAGCAGAGCGATTCTGAGTCAGCCTGGTTTCAAACCATCTAAAACGCTGTGGGTGTGCTCAGCAGAGGACAACGACAATTCCAAAGGACACTCAGCAAGTGAGGCCAGAGGACAGGGGGCCCAGGTGACCGACCCTGGGGCACCAGGGGCCACGGGGGGCGTAGTGTTCCTGCCGCGAGAGAGATGAAGTCAGGTGCAAGGCCGGCGCCCAACTGGGCTGCCGGGCCTGGGGTTTAGCACCAGCACGTCCCCGGCCAGGCTGCTTTGCTAACTGCTGCTTGGTTTGGTTTTGGACGCTGGTGAACAGTGGGAAGAGCAATGCAGCTGGACCTGCCGAAGAAAGGCTAGGTTGGCGCCTCCATTGTTTCTGCTGCGTTACTTTCCGGGAGGGCCCGCCGCTCTGGTCGCTTTGCCGCTGCTGCTGAGTGGGAAGACTCACCCTCCTTCAGCACATCCCCGACAGAGAGAGCGGGCTGGTGTCCAGGACCGGCCACTGGTGAGCTCTCCCGAGTCATGGGACCCGAGACAGCACCATCCTTCTGGACTGAGTCATCATGTCCCAAAGCCAAATGCCTTGGCGCTTCCAACTAGCAGCGGCCCCGCGGGGCCTCAAGATGGTGCGCGCAGAACTGGAATCATACTCTCGTCAGTTCCTCAGCACCTAGGAGACGACGATCCAGGAGGGCCAGTCTCCCCTCCTGCTGCCCATCCGCACGGGGATCTGCCGCCGGCCCTGGTGGAGGCTCCCCGGCACGAGGCTGCCGACCCGGACAGGTCCTGGGGATCTGGGTGGGGGACGGCCAGCACTACAGGCTTCGCCTCCTCTCGTTGTAAAAATCAGACACAGAAAAATTGCACAGTAAGGTAAATTAACAAGTAAAAAGAGAAGGAAACAGCTGTGAAGGAAGAGAAAGAGGAGGCCAGCAGAAAGGTAACCGTGAGAGGCCAGGCTTCTAGAAAACCCGACACAGGACAGAGGTGAGGATGTGAGGTGGCTGGAGGGAGGGAAAGAGGAAGATTTTTGGTTTTATTGAGAATGGTTCACAGAGAAAGAAGAGAAAGCCAAGACGTAAAGAAGAGGAAAAGGCCCTGTGTGAAGACAGGTTTCTGCTGTGTGAGATGGGGCATCGGAGCAGGAGGGGGGCCTCCCTGCTGGGCCCGCGAGAGCATTCCTGTTCTCAGCACCTCGGCCCTAAGGAGACTTGAGTTTCTTAGTCCGTGTGGAGGTTCCGTTCTCTGCTTTCACCACTCCGTTTTCGTGGTAACCTGGGAATGAAGGGAGACAAACGCAGTGTTTCCGCTGGGGCAGGGGCGGGAGGCTGCGCACAGGATGAGCCGAGGGGACCTAGGCTGCAGCCCCCACAGCAAAGGGCACCAGCAGGCGGCTCCCAGGGGCTCCTGCCCCCCCCCCCCCAGGGTCTTGCTTCACTTGAGGTGGGTGGTCTCCGACTGTCCTTCCGCGGGAGGGGCTGGATGACACACAGCCACCAGGGAACAGGCAGAGGCCCACCCGCCACCCGCCCAGGCCTGAGGTGGGGCCAGAGCCTAGGCCTCAGCTCCTCTCGGGCCCCTGCGGGGCACCAGCCCCCTTCAGCAAAGGTCCCAGGACACGGAATAGTCAGGAGGAGGTAGAGAGGCTGCAGGGACAAGGCCTTACTCTTCACCTGGCGCTCCTCTGACAGCAAAAGCGTGCTTTTCATTGTTGCCCTAAACACCGCGTTTGCTCGCTCAAAGTCAGGCACACCTGGCTGCAGCCCCCCCCACCCCGTACCCGCCCCACCGCCAGCCGGGCCTGACTCCTTGTCACACGCAGCCGCGCACGCGCCCTTGCCGAGCAGGCCACACCTGGAGAGAGGCCGGCGACTCAGGAAACAGAGCCTGGTGCAGACAGGCCCCCAGGCTGGACAGAGAGCGCGGGGCTGGCAGCGAGCGCCCCAGGACCTGGCGGGGGCCAGAGGAGAAGCGGCTGTCTCCCGAACGCTGCCCCCCAAGCACTGTGTCCCCTCAGGCCACCCCTGAAGAGAGAGGCAGAGCCAGCATCCTGGGAGACGGCCAGGCCGAGATGCGGAGCATGGGGGCGGGTGAGGACCCAGAGAGCATCAGACGCCCTTGATGGGGTCCCTGAGGCCACCCTGTGGACATGCTTCCAGCCAGAGCTCCCCACCCAGCCGCTGCCCTGCCCACCGCGGCCGCGAGGGCCCCCGCCGCGTCGGCCAGCCCCACCCACAAGCCGTGTGCGCCCGGCCACGTGCCAGTCAGGCCCTGGCACGAGCCGAGGAGCCCGGGGCCTGGGAGGAGGTGGGACGGGGCAGGCCTGGTCCAGGGCCCTGGGGGGGGTCCCCGCCCGCCCCGCCCGGACCCGGCACTCACCCGACTCCCTCTTGATGAGCCTGGCTGCCAGCCTGGGCGCGGCGGGCACTCTGCGCTTGGCGCTCTGCTCGCTCCAGTGCTCGCGCCAGTGCCGCAGCTGGGAGTGGATGAAGCGCCACATGAGCCAGGCCTGGGCGGCGCACAGCAGGAGCAGCATGCACAGCCTGTGGGCAGAGGGCTCGGTGGGCTCTGGCTGCACGTGCCCTGGGCAGGGGGCAGGCCAGGACCCCGCGGTGCCCGGCCCGCCACCACCTCCGGGAAGAGCGTGGCCCGTGCCGGGCTCCGCTCCAGTGCCTCAGGGCAGGCGGAGGGACCAGCGGGAGGAGGTGACAGATGTGGGTCCAGCTCCTGTCACACCACCCCATGCCTGCTGGACCCACAGCGCAGAGCACGGCCCACGTAAGCCCCGTGTACGTCGGAAGGATTCAAGTGAACTGAACTACAATGCAGCAGAAATAATTCTAGAAGTGCGGCTTCTCACCCGGCGAGCCACGTAGAAGCTGAGCAACCTGGACAAACCTCTGACCCCTGCTGGGCCCCGGGTGTCATGGAGACCGTGGCCTCCTCGCTGCCCTCCTGGCCGCTGTGCGAGGCCACTGGCCACACCGTTGAGAACACGCTGTAAAGAGCCCACGCGTGGTTGTAACAGCCAACTGAGAGGCTGGACGTGAACCCGGCACCCCCAGTGAGGCGCAGGCCAGGGGAGGAGCTCCCAGCGGCACCAGCACCAGGCCTGCAGCCTGACGGACCGGGGCCAGGGAGGGAAGACGGATGTGATGGAAGCAGGAGGCTGGCATCTCTTCTCCCCTCGGGCCAGATGTCTGAGATCCCCCCCCTGAACATCACGGTGCGGGAGACCCAGCGGTCTGCGGCCTCCTGACCTTCGGCAGAAGTTGTGCCGAGTTCGGGAGGCTCCTGCCCAACTCACCTGCAAAGTAACGTGTTGAAGTTCCCTTTCTCGGGGTCAAAGGCCTGGTTTTCCACGCGAGCGAGGCCAAAGCCAATGGCCAGCACGGCGAGGGTGAGGATGAAGAGGCGGGTGACTGCAAATGCAGCAGCCCAGGCGTTAAACCTGCCCGAGGAGCGGGGGACGTACGTCAGCCTTCAGGCAGCAAGCGGGGAGAGGGTCCAAGGGTGGCCGAGGAGGGTGCTTGAGGGACGAGGTGTCCAGAGTAAGACGCTCCAGGAAAAAATAACCCCAGGGCCCTGCCTACCGCCAGCGCGGGGCCCTCCCCTTCGCCGGGCCTCAGCCCGTCCACATCACTCACAGCTTCTCGTTGTTCTCGTCTGCAAAGTAGCAGAGCCGAGCCGTGTGGAAGAGGAACTCGGTCGAGTACTGCAGCAGGAGCAGGACCAGGCCCAGGCGGCTCAGGCTGTGGAGACACAGACAAGCCTCACAGTCCCCACGAGGCACCGCGAGAGCGGGGGGCAAGGGGCCTGGGCTCCTCTCTCCACTCCCGCCCTCCCTGCGAGCCCCGCCTCATCTTTCAGGATTCAGATCTGCTGCCACACCTTCAAGAATTTTCCTTAATACCGACATGTCACCTGTCCCGTCTGGGCCCAACGCCCCTCCTGCTCCCACTGTGGCCCTGGCTGCCTTCGCAGCACCTGTCACTCTGTGTTCATCACCTGGCACGGGACCACGCACAGAAAAGGTGCTCAGAACAAACTGCTGAGCTTTGCGTGTAGAAATATGAGGGATTGGCGGGAGGAGATTCCTACAGTCTGATTTTTTTTGTCATCCAAGTCTTCACAGCCAAGAGGTATACGAAGAAGCAAAACTCAACACAACATCAAAATATGTGCTAGTGAACCAACCTCTTCAAACACGAGCCCCCATTCCCACGCCCCCTGCTCACTTCCGGTCACGATGCTCTTACTGACTTTCCCAGGCAGTCTGCTGCCAATGGTCGGCTGTGGTTCAAACAGACGCAAGAAGGCTGCACAGTGAAGTTACAGGTGCTGCTGAGCAGGCAGGGCCTTGGGAAGTCAGGGAGATACTGGGGGGCTGGGTGGAAAACCCGCGGGCCATGCTGAAGAGGGACCCCGTGATTCCACCCAGGGGGACCAAAGAAGTGTGGAGTCATTCAGGAAAGTCACTGGATTCTGAGAACGGTCAAGAGAATGATGTGAAAACCCAGTGTCTCCACACAGCCAAAGGTGGCCAGCAGGATCCTGCCCTTGACCATCTCAAGCCTTACCGCCCAGCTCTGCTCCCACCTCAGGGCCCTGACCCTGTGGGTCCCCTCTCCTGCACAGCTCCGCCCAGGTATCCACCTGCCTGGCTCTGTCACTCGCGCCTCTCTCTACCCGAGTCCCCTCCTCAGAGAGCTCTTCTCACCACAGGGGGCCAAGTGGACGAGTCAGCCGTCCCATCACCCTGCGTTACTTTCCTCCTCACACTTAACCACCTGGGGAAACTCTCTCATTTCCTTATTTATGGTCCACCCCCCGGCCCACAGAGCAGGAGAGCAGGGCCTTGTCTGCCTTCACCCAGATGGAACTGCCCCTCCTGAAGCAGGGCTGGGCCCACGGGTGAGTGAAGGCCCCCAGGGCCCAGCTCTCCCCAAACAAGACCCCGCATCGCTGGCCACTTCAAAGTTCTGTCTTCCTTGGGAAATCCTGCAGCCGAGGGTCTCTCCTTTCCCCACACTCACTCACTTCTGAAAACTAGATTAAAAGGAGTGGAGAGGGGCTTCCCTGGTGGCGCAGTGGTTGAGAGTCCGCCTGCCGATGCAGGGGACACGGGTTCATGCCCCAGTCCGGGAGGATCCCACGTGCCACGGAGCGGCAGGGCCCGTGAGCCGTGGCCGCTGAGCCTGTGCATCCGGAGCCGGTGCTCCGCAACGGGAGAGACCACAACAGTGAGAGGCCTGCGTACCGCAAAAAAAAAAAAAAAAAGGAGTGGAGAGAGGCGGCCGCACCTTGAGCCGGGCCGGCCTCGCTGGGGCCGGGCCAGCGTGATTGCGAAGGACCGGCTGCTCTGCCTTCTGTTCTAGCCTCTTTCCAGAACAAGAACTCGGCCCAAAGAGGGTCAGACCCTGCCCTGCTCCTCTCCGTCCCCATCCTCGCGGCACGGCTTCCTCACACCCACCCGCCCACCCGTACAGGAGGCTGCGACACAAGAGCAAAGCTGCACCTACACGGCCTCTGCCCCTCAGAGGCCCAGCCAGGCACGGATGCCGCTCTCGGCCTCCAGAGACCACAGAGCAGACCCGGCTCCGGTCCCCCGGGTCAGTCATTCTCACGGGATGCCTGCCATGCGGACCGAGGAGACCCCGGGCACCTGAGCAGGTTATACAGCGCGTGCTCTCCTATACCGCAAAAGCCAAGCCCAAGGAAAGTCCAAACTAGAAGGACAGGTCCTGCTCAGCAGTGATTCTCTTCATAACAGAGACACTCAAGGCAACAGCAACTCTGCTGACGTGAGGACAACCAAGCAGTGATGACTCTACCCTTCATTACAAATCGAAGGGAAGGGGAGTCCGGGGCCACGAGCTCTGACAGCGCCGCCGGCGGGATGCACGGGGCAGGAGCCCCGCTCAGGCTGCCCTCAACCGGCAAAGCCCTGGTTCACGGCCCGCGTCCCTGGGATCCTTCCCTGGCCCTGTCTCGGGTTGAGGTAGTCGCTCCTCTGGGTTCCCACGGCAGCTGGTCCCTACGGTAGCACAGTGCTCATCCCACTAACCGTCTTTACCTTTGTCTGTAACTGTCTCTCCTGCTCGGCAGAGAATGATCCAGTAACCATAAAGGAACCCTCCATTATCCATCTGTGTGTTCCCAGGTCTTACCATGGTGCTCGGCACACAGTAAGTGTCTAAGAAATGCCTCCTGATTAAATGACTGTGTGGAGAGAGGCACAGACATAAAAGGCAGGGAGATCTGGCCCGCTCCGGGTGTCACTCACTTGAAGAGGTACGCGCCCGCAATATGGACCAGGTACAGGCAGATGTACTGGAGCTGCCGGGGAATCTCCTCCTGCAGACAAGAGAGGCAAACAGGACATGTGCTCATTCCCTAACTGGAGATGCAGGGGGAGGCAGAGGAACAGGGGGAGTGCAGAAGGACATGGCAGGCCTGCGGAGCGGGGCTGCCAGACAGCCCCAGGTCCCACCGGGGACACGCGCACCTGGCTGCACAAAGTCTGAAGGCGACTCAGTGGTCAGGGGGCGGGACTAGGTTGAGAAAGAAGAGACAGGGACTGGGGAACAGGGCTTTAGGAAATCAGCCAGAGAGAAGCTTTAAAAAAAAAAAACAAAACTGAAGGAAAGGCAAAGAACTCTCCATCCGCTCCCCCGAAGATGAGTCAGGCCCCCCAAAGCCACATGTCTCGTGTGGGAGTCTGACAAGGCAGCCCCCCTCCTGGAGGTCATCAGGGAGATTCCAACAGGCACTGGCTCAGCATCTCACTCAACCCGCCAACACACCCCCGTGTCCACCCCCACACGTGGGCGGCCAGAGGGAGGGCCAGCAGCATCAGAGGGGCCACCAGTACTCACCTTCCGTACCTTCTGGAAGTAGAGCTCAGGAAGTGCGTGCAGCCAGTAGGCCAGCTGGCACAGGTAGAAGAACTTCACCTGGAAGCTGGAGACAAGGGGGCCAGTCACCCAGAGGGATGGAGAGAAGGGCCTACAGGTGCTCGCCAAGCACAGGGTGGGGTGGGGGCAAGGGCCAGGCGGTGTGAGGAGCTGGGCCGAGAGGGAGGAATGGAGGGGCGGGGGCATGGTGAGCTCCACGCCCGAGCCCAGGACACTGCTCCACACACAAGACCATGCACGTGGAGGGACATGGAAAGTCCATGAAAAGACACAAGAAGGATGAAGAGAGCAGAGGAGGGAAGGCTGAGGAGGGGGCTGAATCCAGAGCGCTGTCGGGGCAGGAGATGGCAGGTGGCAGGAATGAGCTGAGGAATAAAGGGGTCTCAGCACCAGAGGGAGGACCTAACTCTGCTCAGTCCCCAGTGCTGCTGTTCTAAGGGCCGTGGTCTCTGGGGGATGTGGGCCCAGCTCTGCCCTCCCGGTGTCCTGTCGGCGCAAGAGAGGAGGGGCACTGCCTCCCGTGGAGGCCTGAGGGGAGATGTGTGCAGACGTGTGCAGGTGCCAGGAGGGCGCAGCCCAGAAAGCTCCGTGCAGAGGCTCTGCTTCCCCGCCCCTCCCAGGCGCTGTAGGAACCTGCTACAGACCCAATGTTTGCACCCCCTCGAAATTCACACATTGAAATCCTAACCCCTACGGTGATGGTACCGGGACGTGGGGCCTCTGGGAGGTGATTAGGTCACGGGGCTGGAGCCCCCCAGAGTGGGATTAGTGCCCTTGTGAAAGAGGCCCCTCTCTGCTTCTGCACGTGAGGACACAGAAGATGTCATCCATGAAGCAGAAAGCGGCCTCACCAGACACTGGGTCTGCCAGCCTCCAGAACTGTGAGGAGGGGATGTCTGCTGTTTATAAGCCCCTGGGAACCCTGCCACCTGCGGTGCTCTGTGAGGGCAGCCTGGGCAGAGACAGGACCCTGTGCCCAGGCTCCTGCAGTTGACGTGTCATTTCAGGAATTGCCCATAAGAACACGGGGAGGAAGCAGCTCCCAGACGTCTGCCTCCACGACACTGGGCCCTGCCAGGCTCGGGGGCGCTCTGGTCCTCGGGCTCGCCGGCCTGTGTTCTGCCCACATTGTGGGGCGAGAAGCCAGTGCACCAGCCCGCTCCTCCCTGGGGACCGAGGGTGACAATACTCACGGGAGGTACACATGCGGATAGTCTTCCCAGAGGCTCCTTGGGTTTGTTAAATATCCTTCCTGTAGTGGACGGGAAGAGACGGCGTTTAGAAATGTGAACGTGAGGCCTGCTGGGCGGGCCCGGGGGTCAGGGGTCAGGGTCAGGGTTGCACCTAGTCCCCAGCTGCCAGCATGAGGAAGGAACAGGAAACATGAACATGGAACCCCTCTGGCACTTGGCCCGTCTCTTTACTATGGAAGAGAGCCGTGATGTAGGAGGAAGAGCCCTGCTCTGGGGTCAGAGGACCCGAGTCTGACTGTGGGTCTGACACTGATCAGCTGCGTCCTCTGAGCGAGTCGGTCTCCCTGGGCTCCAGCTGGCTCCTCTGCAAAACGAGGATCAAAATACCCTCCAGAGTTATTGTTAGAAATAAATGTGACAGTTTATGTTTACGTGACAGCGTCGAGTGTTATGCCTGGCCTGCAGGCACTCAGGGAATGCTTGTAGAGTGAATGAGCAAATGGACTCCAGAGCCACCGTCCCCCGGAAAAACGAAAAGCCTACTTTGGCTTTTCACACCACCACAAATAAAAAGTATGGCAGGACCCCCCAGGCCTCCCCAACGGGCCTCACGTGTGACACGTATCACATAGCACCATCACTGCCGGCCGCCAGGGCTCTGCTCGTGCCTTCTTTTCTGGCTTCTTTTTCTGGCGCCTCCTTGCATCTCCAGTATCTAGCCCAGGTCCTCTTACAGAGTAGGGGAGGTGACCTGAAAACCCTCCTGTTACAAAACATCTGGACATGCTGGATGCAATCTAACAAATGTTCTTTTCAATGCAAAGCTGAGCTCACAATAAGAAAGGGAAAACCCGAGGGCCCAAGAGGGTAGGGAGCTAAAAGCCTGAGCGGGTGAGGCTGTAGGGCCAGAGCTTTCGCGCCTGCGTGGGAACAGAAGACCCTTAAAGGGCCAGCACCCCAGAGAAAAGGGAGACTAGGAAGGGTCCGACGAGCAAGGCAGGGAGAAGAGGACCATGTCTGCTCACCCGGGGCTCAGGATGGAAACAAAAATATGACCCCCTGAAAATCTGTAACTTCAGATTCGCTTTCACGTGGGTTTGGAGCTCAAATGGACATCACCTGTGTGTCTAGGCGCCCTCACGCTAAGAACTTGGTATTAACAGTATCTGTGGGCCGGTGAGGCCATCGGGACGTACTTCCATCCGAGAACGTACAGGGTTCTCACACACACAACCTTGCTAAAGATGAGTTTATAATCCAAGATTACAGAACATACGCGGAAACGGCCCACCATGAGCAAAAGGAGGCTGACGCCACGCGATGCTCAGAGAGGGCGGAGGAGGTGACGCCAGCCTGACCTCCTTTTAGAAACAGGGAAAGGAGGGAGTTCCCAAAACAAGGGGGCTTCTTGGCAGCACGACTGAATTCTGAGCTGCGCCTCAAGCCTCCTGGTCCAAGCGCCCCAGGCCTGGCTGTCCTGGTGAGTCAGAAATAAACCAACCGACTGGTGGCTTTGATGAGGAGGCCCAGAGCCTCAGATGTTCCCACCGGGACTGAGGACGGGGCTGCCCTGGGCGGGGAGGAGGCCCAGCAGTTCCCAGAGGAGCCTCCAGGTGACTACTGGAGCCTCAGTCATACTCCCACCCAGACCCTGAGTCCCTAAGTGCCCCTGGACACTTCAGATACGACCAGGGCCTCATTAGCACAATGACTCAACAGACGGGTCCCATCAGGCGCAGGCCCCAGGGCAGTCACAGTAACTTAGGTTTGAAGGAAAGGGTCTCCCCACCAGACCCTCCCGGCCACATTCCATCTCCCCCTCAGAGTCCGGCAGAGGTGGGAGGCTCTGGGGCGCGCGGGGGTGGGAGGAGAGGGCTTTTCCGCACCCACACTGGGGCCACCCCTCTCTGCCCCCCACACGCCGCCTGCATCAGATGCCGGCCCCGGGCACACAGGTTCACGGCCTTCGCCCTCCCTACCCCCCTTTTCCAGGGAAACCGAAGTGGGGAGGCCATTCCTTCCTAGAGGAAACACCAATGTATTTAAGGATGAAAATGGTACTTCTGGGATCGAAGTGGGAGAAGAATTTCCGCCAAAAAGACTGGCCAAGAAAAGCAGCCCTGACAGAAATCTAAGAGCTCAAAAAGCCCAGACGATCCTGTGATTTTAAACAGGGACCCTCCCCAGCTTGGCGCTTTACTTAGGAGACAAAGAAATCAGAACTGTGAAGCCAACCAGCAGAGAAAACGCCCCAGAACAATGCTGCCGGCCTGTGAGGGGCAGTCCCGGGCGGAGGGAGGCAAGCAAGGCGGCCAGAGGAAGAATGACTCACTGAGAACAGTCTTTTCCAGACCTCGGGCCAGGCAACCGCCCAGGGAGGCTGGGCCGGGGCCCCTCGGAGCTCAGCACAGCACACCGAGTGTGGGCTCGCCCCCAGATCCCACCCGCCAGTGGGCCTGCCGTCTGGGGGGGCGGCCTTTAAGATCCTCTGTTCTCTCCTGATTCTACAAATCAACCAGGAGCAAGGGAGGCCTCAGCGGGCTGGCACACCCCCTCCCCTCCCCTGCAGTCTTCCTTTCCAGTGGATGAACAAAAAGCACCACAGGAAGAGAGAGCAGTATCTAGTCCTGACACAGCCAGCTGCTGCCTGGACCCAGTGGTCCTTCAGGAACACCCACTGCTGAGGTTCTGCTGCAGGCAGTCTGTGTGTCAGAAGGCAGCCCTTACCTGAGCCCCTGCCTCAGAGGCGCTCCCGCTGAGCGCTGGGCTGCAGGTTTAAACTGTGAAGGGAGGCACCCTGGGAAGCCAGGCACCCTCCCACCCTGCTTTCCCAGTACAGCGTTTTGCTTCCCCTGAACGACGAACAGTAGCTGAGAGCTAGACTAAAGGTAGGAGGTCGACATTCTTATTAAATTATCAGTTGGC
Organism: Tursiops truncatus; assembly: GCF_011762595.2. Classification (NCBI taxonomy): domain Eukaryota; kingdom Metazoa; phylum Chordata; class Mammalia; order Artiodactyla; family Delphinidae; genus Tursiops; species Tursiops truncatus. The sequence continues at coordinate 24,650,662 of NC_047043.1, read as the reverse complement.
CCATCTACGACCCCATCACCCTGCCTGGATCAATGCAGAGAGAAATGTCTGAATTCAACACCAAGATCAAGCTGGTTATTTCGTGGGGGGAGGGGTTTAGGGTCAATTTTTACTTTCTTTTTCAAACTTTTATGTATGGCTTATTTTTTTTTAAATGATCATCTATGATGTTCATAAAAACAAGCAATTCATTACTTTAAAAACTGTTGAAGGTTGGAACAAGAAGAGGCATTCGCAGTCGACTTATTCCCTCTCAGGACAATATTGAGTGAGCACCTAGCGTGCACCAGGAACTGCGCTTGGGGGATAGCAGTGCGCACGGTGCCTGCTCCCAGCAGCTCGGGGGCTAGTATGAGGGAGAGGCAGGCAGCAGAGAACACACAGCTCAAGAAAATGCCACAGCAACAGGCGTGGTGCAGCAGACACAAGTGTGCGGGGAGTTCTCTGCGGAGGTTACGTGTAGGTGGAGACCTGGATGGCACGGGGTGTCAGGGGACAGAGCACTGCAGCAGAGGAAGCACCCCTGCAAAGCGCAGGAGGCAGGAGAGCCAGGAGAGTCAGAGGAACAGTGGGGCTGGGGCCAGCGGGCCAGACAGATAAGGCCAGCAGCACCCGGAGCACAGGAGTGAGGAGGGAGACCCACTTCAGCACGAGCGCGACAGGGGATTTGAGGCAGGGGATGCGAGACCTGGTTTATGTTCTAAAAAGATCTGTCTGGCTGGGCAGACGATGGATTGGGGTGAGCGGACACAGGAGTGGAAACGGCCTCCTTCCGGAAGTGGTCCAGCAAGAGATGCAGCTCAGGGCCTCCTGACCGTGGCACTAGTGACACCTGGGGCCAGACTGTCTTTACTGTGGGGACTGTCCTGGGCACTACAGGACATTCTGCTGCATCCCTGGCCTCGACCCACTAGATGCTGGTAGCATACTGTCAAGCATCCCCTGGAGAGACCCATGGGCCCGGGGGCAGAGGTGCAGGCAGAGAGCAGCGACAGACGCTCCATGTGCTGGTGGCAGTGGGTGGGGGAACCTGCCGATGGACTGACCGGAGAGCGAAAGAGAAAAATCGAGAACGAGTTCATCATAACAGAAACATAGGATTTAAAAAACTAGCTGTTTTCACTCCTTTTACAAAATGACCCTCTCTTCTTCAGTCACCTTCACTCCGTGCAGAATGGCCTGGAGGGAGCAGGTGAGGTCTGAGAGCCACACGATGTATCAGGACCTGGGGTCACTGGAACTTTCCAGGCTCCCTTGGTCTCTATTCTCCTTCTGGAGATGCTGAGTGGAGACCTGGCTATCACCATGGTAAAAGCCTGTTATAAACGTCCCCAGAAAAGCGTAGCAGCTCCAGACTAACGAGCATCATTTCTAAGCCCTGGACGGCCCAGGAGCCTTGCACACTCTGGAACTGGGGGGAAGTCCCTTGGCTGTTGGCCTGCGAATCTGGTGAAACTGGGTCACAGCTGGGGTGGACGGTGGGTTGAGGCAGAAAGGGCAAAAGTGATTCAGAGATGAGGCAACGCTTCTCCTGCAAGAGCAGTTAAATGTCCGTGGGACCCGAGGGCTGTTCTGCTTCAAGGCAGCTCGGGGTCTCCAGAGGCCGCGTAAACCAAACACCCAGTGGCTGGGAGAGGCCTGAGCCCAGCCGTACCTAGACTTCCCGGGGCCGCACGTGTGCTGCACAAAGGTAGGGGGCGCTACTCACACAGACCACACACAAAGTCTGCCCCAGGGGGAGTATAATGTGGCAGGCCTGCTCCAGAGCACAGAGGCCTTGGGCCCTGCATTTAAAATTCCTATTGTTCTGTGATTAAATGATAATAGAAATAAAGGTAATATACAAAAGGGCATGCTGAGTCCAGCTTTGAGAATATGGATTCAGCGTTCAGCTCGCAGACAGATAGGTTGGTCTTGAAGACGGGAAAGCTCATCACTGTTGCTAAGGAAGGGGAAGGGGGTGAGAGGTCAGGGGAGGCAGGGAAGGAAGCTTCTAGGAGGTCACAGGGTTGCTGAATTTTCCAAGCCCTGGCCCTGGATTTCTCACAGGACAATTCTAGCTCCTGAGGAAGAGACCCGGTTACAGACAGGAGGTGCTCCAGGTTGGGGGGGATGGAGGGGATTAAACACTTCCTAGGACGACAGGCTTGTTACAAAGGACCCCGAAAGGCTGTCCACATTCCTTTGTACGAAGGAATTTTGCTGTATCAAAGGTTGCTTGAAATAAGAGTATTCTTGTGCAAAAGGGGAGATGAGTCAACTGTCTGGTCCTCCAGGCATTCGTAGAAACAGCACTGACTCTGACGGGACCTGACATGCACGCAGGGGGATGCTGGCCGAGCCTCGGCAGGCCGGTGTGGTGCAACAGAACCAGACCCTCAAGTCCAAGGCCTGGCCACTTCAGAGCCACGTGACCATGGGGCCTGAGCTTGGATTTCTTCAATCCATAACACAGGTACTGGAATGAACATAAAACTCAGCTCAGGGGACAGCACCGTGCGAGGGCCCCAGGACGGAACACAGAGCTGTGGAGCTATACGCTGTCATCACCGTGACATCACATCATAACGACAACAAGTGTTTACTTCTGGACCAGAGGACGCTCCCCAGCTATTAAACAGCATCTAAACCACTGACTCCTCTCTCCCGGCGATAACATGGCAGCCCGGGCCCCAGCCATCAGCAGCCCCTAGGACCACTCACCGTGACCACCACGTAGAAGCACCAGATCACCGAGCTGAGGTGAAAGACGACCAGCTGTCCAGATTCGTTGAACTTGCTGTGCTTGACCTTGGAGAGGTGAAGCCGTTTGCTGATTTTCTAAAGAAGAGAATCCTGCATATTAACATGAGTGTACAGGTAACGGCAGGTTTCAAACTCCTGTTTTCTCCCCACAAAAGGGCTGAAGTTTGAAGCCAGCCTCATCCAAGTTATTTCATGGAAGCCTCGTGTGTGCGTATAGTGTTTAGTTTAAGGCAAGCATTTTGAGAAAGCGGCGAGATGAATGTCTTTAGCTGAGATGTAAAGAAAACATCCCCCAAGGGTTGCTGTGTTCGACCCCTGAGGACATCGTGTCGTCATACCTCAGGCAGCTCCCTCCCGTTAATAAACACTGTGGTCCCACGTGCTACGAAGGCTTTGAGGGGGACGGAGATCAAACTGTGGTGCAGGAGATCCGGTTGCTGTAGGACCAACCAGGGCCTCCAAACAAAGCGGAAGCCTCACAGCTGCAGCCGCTCCACCCGCCGAACCCCCCCAGCTTCCCATCTCGGAATCCAGACACGTCACTCACGTCTAAAATGTACTCCTGCACCACAGCGTGCAGGATGATGGTGATGAAGATGTAGAACAAGACTGTGACCAGGTCCTTCGGCCCGTAGTGGTAGTGCACCGTCTCGCCATCTGTGGAGGCAACGAGAGCCACGTCAGCATCCCTGGGTGAGGAAGTGCTCTGGGACCCAAAACTGAAAGGAGATCTGGAGCAGAATGTGCTATCAAACGCTTCCCTTTGGCTGTAACCCCAGACTTAGAGGATGTTTTTCCCGAGAACCCCACCCACCCTCTGGACTTGGCCCTTGGGAGCACCAGTGCAGAGGGGAAAGGAGAAGCCAGCACACGGCATATCATGACGATGTCTCCTGATCGGGGCAGGAAGGCACAGTGGCTGCAGCCAGCAACTGGAGACCACCAACCTCCATCATTCCCTGGCTGTGTGACTATAGAAAAGTGACCAACCTCTCTGAGCCGTAATCGCCTTCCCTGTAAAAATGGGATTGCAGTTATACTTCATCGAGGAAGCATGATGCAGGGTTAAGAGTGTGGACTCAGGACTTCCCTGGTGGCACAGTGGTTAAGAATCCGCCTGCCAATGCAGGGGACATGGGTTTGATCCCTGGTCCAGGAAGATCCCACATACCACGGACTAACTAAGCCCGTGTGCCACAGCTACAGAGCCTGTGCTCTAGAGCCCACGAGCCACAACTATCGAAGCCTGCGCACCTAGAGCCCGTGCTCTGCAGCAAAGAGAAGCCACCGCAATGAGAAGCCCACGCACCACAACAAAGAGTAGCCCCTGCTCTCCATAACTAGAGAAAGCGCGCAGCAATGAAGACCCAACGCAGCCAAAAATAAAAATAATTTAAAAAAAAAAAAAGAGTGTGGACTCAGAAACCTGAGCTTGTATCAAAGCTCTGCCATTTATTTCCTCCCTCTTTGTTTTTATTTTTTTGATATTGATGGTTTTTTTTTTTTTTTGCCAAACCACGCAGCTTGTGGGATCTCAGTTCCTGGACCAGAGATTGAACCCAGGCCACGGCAGTGAAAGCCCAGAATCGTAACCACTAGGCCACCAGGGAACCCACACCTCCCTCTTTTTCAAAAAAATTGAAGTATAGTTGATTTATAATATTGTGTCAGTTACAGGTGTACAGCAAAATGGTTCAGCTATATATATTTTTTAGATTATGTTCCAGTATAGGTTATTACAAGATATTGAATATAGTCCCTTGTGCTATCCATTAAATGCTTGTTGCTTGTCTATTTTATATATAGTCGTGTGCATCTATTAATCCCATACTCCTAATTTATCCCTCCCACCACCTTCCCCTCTGGTAACTAACTATAAGCTTGTTTTCTATGTCTATCTGTTTCTGTTTTGCAAACAGATTTATTGTATTATTTTTTAGATTCCACATATGAGTGATACCATATTTGTCTCTGACTTACTTCACTTAGTATGATAATCTCTAGGTCCATCCATGTTGCTGCAAATGGCATTATTTCATTCTTTTTTATGGCTGAGTGATACTCCATTGTGTGTGCGTGTGCAAAACTCCTTCTTTATCCAGAAAAAAAAAAGATGAAAACTTTAATTCAAAAAGATACATGCACCCCAGTGTTCACAGCAGCACTATTTACAAGAGCCAAGACATGGAAGCAACCTAAGTGTCCATCAACAGACAAATGGATAAAGAAAATGTCATTTATTTCCTGTGTGACTCTGGAGCACCTCTGACCTTTCTGTGCCTCAGATTCCTCATCTGTAAAATGAGGATAACAGTTCCTGTACTGCAGGGTTACTGTGAGAATGAGGTGACTTCAAAAGTGCAAAGCGCTTACTTAGAATAGTGTCTGGTGCACAGTAAGCGCTATACATGTATTTGCTATTGTTTTTGTGGTTGTTGGGCTATTGTGAGGATTAAACGAGATAATCTGTATGCAAGATACTTATCAGTGCCTATAACCATGGTAGGCATGCACTAAATAGTAGTTTAATAAAATATTATTTCGTAGTAATAAATTAGATGGAATCCCAGGTATCTAAGTTTTGTAAAGCTCTGCTACTACAGCCTCTCTCTCCGCGGACAGAGGAGGATTCGTGCCTTCGTTCCAGTTGGCAGGCCTGGATCCCTGGTGCTCTGTGGCCCGCCCTCCCCCAAGCAGACACATTGGCCCCCTTTCCAGCTGTGCTGCCTTCGTGCTGAGTCACACATGAGTCATCTCTCTTTGCTGGGATGCGTTTACCAGAAGGCAGGCCAGGGTGGGTGAGTTTCAGGGTGGCTGCAGAGCGAAGCAGAGCTGATTGGGTCACTCTGGGAGTCAACCCATGACCCCGCCACCCTGGACTGGGAGAATGCACTGGTGGTCGGGGGGTGGGGGTGGGGTGGGAGGGGGCAGTAAAGACATGGAGCGCATGAACTTTGAGATCAGACAAGCTTTCCCTTTTCCTCTCCCTCCTACCTTCCACAAAGACCCTACTCTGTGAGAGCCACTGGGCTAATTATTGAAACACGGAGATAAAAGATGCTGCCCTGGCTTCAGAGAGCACAGACCAGTGAGGAGACTGACAAATAAATGTACAATGACCTACAGACAGGCAGACAGCCACACAGGGAGCCAAGGCAATGGAGGGCCGACTCCAGCTGGGGCAGACCCTCAGGGTAAACAGGAAGATATAGAAACTTGAGAACAAGCTGGGGCAGTCAGGTGTGGGGAGGAGGGCATCCTGGGCGGAGGACGCAGCATCTCAAGGATGCAGGCAAGGAGGATGCAGTGCTGCAGGCAGCCAGGGTACCACGTCAAGGGGTGTGGACTTTATCCTGAAGGCAAGGTGGAAACATCAAAGAATTCAAACTCAATAGGAAAATGAACAAATCTGGGCTTCAGAAAGTTTACTCTGGCAGCAGTAAACAGCATCGTGCCTGGAGGTAGACACCAGTGATGCAGGTAAGGAACCACAGGGACCTGAATTAAAGGGGAAAACGGAACAGGGAGGGAGGAGGGCCATCAGCGGCAGAGACCTGGTAAGACTAGGTGACTGACCCGGGAAGGGACTGAGATCAGGGAGGGGAATCAGCACCGAGGACCGAGGAGGAAACATGCGAGGAAGGGAAGAGATGGGCATCAGCACCGAGGACCGAGGAGGAAACATGCGAGGAAGGGAAGAGATGGGCATCAGCACCGAGGACCGAGGAGGAAACATGCGAGGAAGGGAAGAGATGGGCGTATGGGTCAGCCTCTCCTTCCTGCCCTTCCATCATAGGGCTGGCATTACCCTTGCCCTGCCTTCTTCATAAGGGAGGATCAAAGGAGACTAATTAGATGGCAGCATATTTTGAAACTATAACTAAACACATGCAAAGTTTCACTATCGAGAGCAGCCTTATGAGGCAAAATAGGATTTATCCTCAATCAAACGAGCATGGTCCCAAAGCAGTTAAATGACGTGTCAAGACTTTGGATTATCCATCTTAAAGCCTCTTCAAATCACCTCCATTCGTCACCCCATATACTATGGTTCCAAAGAGATGTGACCAGAGCTTTGAAACCTTCTTGAAACAAGAATGGATGGATAGACTAATACATTCTCTTTTCCTTTGCTGATGAGAGCTCCTTGCATGTTTATTCATCCACTAATAAACCACGTGCAGGGCCCCGTGCTGGGGGACAGCAGGGTACGAGGGCATGGCCCTGCCCTCTCAGAGCTTAGCCAGTGCACACCAAATTCTCTACACCTAAAAACCAGAGGCCAACAACAACAGCAAAAACAAAAAACAACCAGATTGAAAAATGGGCAAAGATTTGCCGGAATATGGATGGACCTAGAGATTATCATACTAAGTGAAGTGAGTCAGACAGACAGAGAAAGACAAATATCATGTGATATCACTTATATGTGGAATCTAAAATATGATAGAGGGGCTTCCCTGGTGGCGCAGTGGTTGAGAGTCCGCCTGCCGATGCAGGGGACACGGGTTTGTGCCCCGGTCCGGGAAGATGCCACATGCCGCGGAGCGGCTGGGCCCGTGAGCCATGGCCGCTGAGCCTGCGCGTCTGGAGCCTGTGCTCCGCAATGAGAGAGGCCACAACATTGAGAGGCCCGCGTACCGCAAAAAAAAATAATAAAATAAAATATGATACAAACGAACTTATGTACAAAACAAAAACAGACTCACAGACACAGAGAACAAACTTATGGTTACCAAAGTGGAGAGGGAGAGGAGGGATAAATTAGGAGTTTGGGATTAGCAAATACAACCTACTATAGATAAAACCATCTCAAACCCATGAGAATAGCCACAATTTAAAACCAAAAAAACCAAACAAACAAAAAACAGAAAATAACAAGTGTTGACGAGGGTGTGGACAAATTGGAACCTTTGTGCATTGTTTGTGAAAATGTAAAATGGTACAGTCACTATCAGAAACAGCAAGATGATTCCTTAGAAAACTAACAATAGAACTACCAGATGGTCCAGCAATCCTACTTCTGGATACAGACTCAAAAGAACTGGAAGCAGGATCTTGATGAAATATCTGTACACCCAGGTTCATAGCACTATTCACAACAGCCAAAGGTAGAAACTACCCAAGTGTCTATCAACAGATGAATGGAAAGACAAAATGTGGTCTATACGTACAACAGAACATTATTCAGCCTTAAAAAGGAAGGAAATCCTGTCACATGCCACACAGAGATGAACCTAAAGGACATAACGCTAAGGGAAATAAGCCGTCACTAAAAGACGAATACTGTATGATTCCATCACAGGAGCTTCCCAGAGGAGGAAAATTCACAGAGACAGAAAGAACGGCGGTTGGCAGGGGCTGGGGGCAGGGAGGATGGGGAGTTGCTGTTTAACGAATACAGTCTCGGTTTTGCAATGAAGAGTTCTGGAGGTTGCACAACAGTGTGAATGTACTTAGCACGACTGAACCGCACACTCAGAGATGATTAAGATGGTCCATTTCACGGTGTGTGTATTTCGCTATAATTTAAAAAAAACACCAGGCCAGGTGTGATCAGTGCTGTGATGTGGCAGGAAATGAGGAGGGGCAGGGCCCTGGGGAGGAAGGGTCACTGAACGCAGGCCAGAGAGCTGGTGAGGGTGGAGTGGTCCGGGCGGAGGCATCCAGGGAAGGTCCAGCTGGACAGAGGATTGGCGTGACCTGCAGAGCAGGGGTGGGCAAGCCATGCCACGGGGGGCTCCCCCGACAGGTCGTGGTAAGTCACGCTTCCAAAGGCAAGGGAAGGTTCTGGAGGACTGAGTCACAGACGCGCTCTTCCTGCCAGGTGGATGGGCTGGGGGGCCGGAATGGGACCGGGAGGGCAGTCAGGAGGCACTCACAGGAGCCCGGGCTGGGGGGTGGGAGCGCCCTGCACTCAGATGGCGGCAGTGTGGTGGAGAAGACAAGTTGGGAGAGGTGTGGGTGATGGAACCAAAAGGACCAGCTGGCAGACTGGCCGTGGAGAAAGACCCTGAAGTTCCCTCTGGCATCTGTCTGCCCTCTGTAGCCCCCGAGCTTTCAGAATGCTTCAGCGTGCTGTCTCATTTGATCCCTGTAACCACCCACAGCGTGGGCAGAGGGGATGAAGAAACAGGGTTCACAGGGTAAAGGGACAGGGGCCATTTCTCAGATCTCCCAGTGTCCGGCCGCCCCGCCCCCCTGCTGGTAAGAAGCTGCTGCTTTGATCTCTCTCCCTACAACAGAACAAGCAGCATGGTATCCAGATACTCACGGGCTGTGCTCTGATGCAGGCAGATTACCTCTGCTGCTTGCCCCTTGTCTGCTGCCTGCCTGCTTTTCAACAGGGCAGGAAAGTAGATTGGTTTGGCCCCTTCTGCTTGCCACAGAGCTGTGGAGGTTGGAACTTTGTGTTTTTCCAAGAGGCTATACACAAATGGATATTTTGGGGTTTTTTTTCTTTTTAAATTTTTGGCTGCTCACTAATTCTTATAAAAATCCTCTCACTCCCCAAGTTAGAGCTCTGACCCTTTAAGCAGTGCCCCTATCCTGCATGAGGTCTCAGAAAGAACGGCGATGGTCTGGCAGTGAGCGACTATGATTTTTTAGAAGAGTAAGTTTCAGCACATCTCTGAGCTCTTAGACCAGAGAAGCGATTCTGGCCCTGAGTCACGGCAAAACGCCCGCAGAGACCAGGTGGGGAACGCAATGAGCAAAGTGGTCCGTGCGTCTTAAGATAAATCCTTTCAGCACAGAGGCCGCTGCACTAAACAGGGAACGGTCTTCAGTGCCACAATATGCTCCCCACTGTTTTTCCTTAGCTCTAGGGCCCGCTTGGTCTGTCTTCCACATTTCCACTTTGAGAGAGAAACAAGTTTAAGATCCACTTCCATTTCAACCTTACTTAAAGAAAAACAATTCAAACTGGGATACATGGTGGCTGCCAGGCAGTCTTAATGTTGGGAAGACATTAGAGAGGAGTGGAGACTGTGGCAAAGTGCAGAGTGCATGTCCCAAGGGGTGAAGGAAGGAGTGGGGAAGGCGCTGGGAGGGGCATGGCCCCATATTTCAAAAGCAAAGAGAGAAATCCCTACGTGAATCATCTGATTTTAAAATGCCGATGACTAATTCCAAAATTGTAAAAACACTTTATGGGCCAACACCAAACTGGCTAAGGAAAATACACAAGCCAACTCTGACCACAGGCCACCAATTTGCAATCCCTAGCCCAGACGACCCCTGACACCTCCCAACACCCATATTCTGTGAGCCCTCTTTCCTATGCAACACCATGGAGTAGGTCAGTATATTCCCCTGAAGGGTTAACCTCACCCTGGAAGGAACACCTTCAATAACGACCCACACTCTGTGGATGTTATCCTGTCTTCATTCAAAAGTGACACTTGCTTTGTTTATCTCTGATCAAAGTTTAAAAAGAGAGTCAACGTGATCAATAAGGGCCTGGCTGTCCTGACAACCTCAGGTGGAGCTTGCCCTTTAGGAGCAGCGCTCTTACTGGCCTCCTGTTTTTTTTTTTTTTTTTTTTTTTTTTTGGTACGTGGGCTTCTCACCGCCATGGCATCTCCCGTTGCGGAGCACAGGCTCCAGACGCGCAGGCTCAGCGGCCATGGCTCACGGGCCCAGCCGCTCCGCGGCATGTGGGATCCTTCCGGACCGGGACACGAACCCGTGTCCCCTGCATCGGCAGGCGGACCCTCAACCACTGTGCCACCAGGGAAGCCCTGGCCTCCTCTTTTGTTTCCTATGACTAATAGACATTTTCTTGTTTCCCCTGGTGTCACCTGTAAGCAGCTTCTCCCGCATGCCTTCACAGGTCCCATCTTGTCCGGATACAGCTGTGCAGTCTCTGACCTCCTCCCCGGGACCTCAGCTGGCCCGTGGCCACCTGTGGCTGACGCTCCATCTGCTCTTTACATCCCCTTAAAGTCTGGGCACCTGCCAACGAGGCTTCTGCCTTTGTCCGAAAACCTGGTGGCTTAAAGAGCATCACTGCACAATGTGGATGCCTCCTTTCTCTCCCGGCTTTCTTCCTAAGCCCTGCAAACCTGGATTTGTAAAAGTTACTTTCTATTGCTTTTTGTGCTTTTGGCCAACTCTGTTTTCCCATTATCTTGAATCTTTTACAATATATATAAATCCAGAACTTAGGTATGAAAAAATACCATAAGCAAAATCAAAAGGCAAGTGATGACCAAGGGGAAAATGTTTACAATTCGGATCATAAACAAAGGCTAATCTCGCTAATGTATGAAGAGCACCTAGAACCTAAGCATGAAGAGATAACAAACGCAACAGAAGAATGGGCAAAGGGTATGAACGGACAGTTCACAGAGAAACACAGATGGCCCTTATACATTTAAAAGGATGCTCAACCTCACACAGAAGAGAAATGAAGGGACTTCCCTGGTGGTCCAGTGGTAAAGAATCCACCTTCCAATGCAGGGGACAGGGGTTGGATATCTGGTCCGAGAACTAAGATCCCACATGCAGCGGAGCAACTAAGCTTGCACGCCACAACTACTGAGCCCGCACGCCTCAACTAGAGAGCCTGCATACCTCAACCTACAGAGCCCACATGCTCTGGAGCCCACGGGCCACAACTACAGAACCCATGAGCTCTGGAGCCCACGCGCTGCAACTAGAGAGAGAAAACCCACACAACACAACTAGAGAGAAGCCTACATGCCGCAACGAAGAGCCCACGTGCTGCAACGAAAGATTCCACATGCCACAATGAAAGACACCACATGCCACGATGAAGATCCCACGTGCCACAACTAAGACCCAATGCAGCCAAAAATAATAAACAAACAAATAAATATTTTTTTAAAATATGCCAGACTTACCCGGTGGCACAGTGGGGGTAAGCTGGGATGAAGTGAGAGAGTGGCATGGACATATATACACTACCAAATGTAAAATCAATAGCTAGTGGGAAGCAGCCACACAGCACAGGGAGATCAGCTCGGTGCTTTGTGACCACCTAGAGGGGTGGGATAGGGAGGGTGGGAGGGAGACGCAAGAGGGAAGAGATAAGGGGATATATGTATATGTATGGCTGATTCACTTTGTTATAAAGCAGAAACTAACACACCAGTGTAGAGCAATTATACTCCAATAAAGATGTTTTTTAAAAAAAAAAAGAATCCACCTGCCAGTGCAGGGGACACAGATTCCAGCCCTGGTCCAGGAAGATCCCACATGCTGTGGAGCGACTAAGCCCGTGCACCACAACTACTGAGCCTGCGCTCTAGAGCCCACATGCCTCAACTAGAGAGCCTGCGTACCTCAAACTACAGAGCCCACGCGCTATGGAGCCTGCGCACCACAACTAGAGAGAAACCCGTGTGCCGCAACTAAGACCCGAGGCAGCCAAAAATAATAAATAACAAATAAAATAAAATATATATTTAAAAAAAATATGCCGGACTTCCCCGGTGGCAGAGTGGTTAAGAATCCTCCTGCCAATGCAGGGGGCGTGGGTTCGAGCCCTGGTCGGGGAAGATCCCACATGCTGTGGAGCAACTAAGGCCGTGCACCACAACTACTGAGCCCACGTGCCACAACTACAGAAGCGCGTGTGCCTAGAGCCCATGCTCCACAACAAGAGAAGCCACTGCAGTGAGAAGCCCGCGCACCGTGACGAAGAGTAGCCCCTGCTCTCCGCAACTAAAGAAAGCCCGCGCGCAGCAACGAAGACCCAACGCAGCCATAAATAAATAAAATTATAAAAAAAAAATGCCACTCTTCTCTGTAACATTCTGCTTAAAAAAAAGAAAAAGAAGAGAAATGAGCTACAACTACAATGAGATACCATGTCATCCCTATCAGATTGGCAGCAATCCAAAGTTTGACACACACTCTTGCTGAGGCTACAGGGAAAGAGGCTCTCTCTCACACTGCTGGTGGGATGCAAAATGGACCACCTCTTCGGAAGGGCAATTTGGTAATTTCCATCGTGATTACAAACACATCAGCCCTTGGATGTGGCAATTCCACTTCTGGGAATTTATCACACAGCCGTACCTGCCACGTTCAAAATGACACATGCACAAGGTTGCGCACAGCAGCATGGTTTTTGACAATAAACTGATGGAAACAACCCAAGAAGTTTTCATCTAGGGAGGACCGGGTAAACAGACCAGAGTTATAAACACGGGGGCTTATAACACGCAGTTGTAACAAGCTGTGGCTGTGGACCACAGTGCCAGCCTCTCCGTGGATCCCAGGGGTGCACACTGCTGCATGTATGTCCACCCCAGGACCAGTGAATCAGAAACTTGGGCATGGCCCAGGGATCTGTGCTTAAATTCCCCAGGGGATTCTGACACACGTACTGATATAAACAGTGGAGCCATTTTTAAAAATCAGGGAGAAATGAAGGGCAAGAACAGGTAAAACTAAGCAGGAAACGTGAAAACAGAAGAGCGGTTGCTTTGGGAGGGGGTGTTGACTGCAGGGGCCTGAGAAGGTCGGGAGCGCTGTCTCCCCACCTGGTGCGCACAGATGTAAAAATTCATCACACTGTGCCCTTAAGAATGTGTGTGTTGTGTGTGCTTTACTATTGTATAAACCGCCTCGTCTGTGGTACTCTATCATGGCAGCCCTAGCAAACTAATACACACACACACACACACACACACACACTCCCTCCCTCCCTCCCTCTCTCTCTCTCCCAGGCTGCCCGGAGAATTAAAGAATCTGCAGAGCTACCATTTTAACCCCAGACTGCATGATTTGTAATCTATTTTCTCCAGTTTTATAGAAGGTAGGAAGACAGGGATATTTTTATGATGTAAAAATGTAGCAAAAAATGAGAGATGCAGCAAAAATGAGAGATGCACTAAAGAGAATTTGGAAATAAGAGTGCCCAGGCTCTACGTAGTTTTCCTGATGTACCATTCCCTTTTATAAGGCTAATATAACCTGGCCTGTGGCCTTCAAGAAAGAAATATCTCAGTAACTCCTGGTGCCAGGCCCACACTCAGCCCCACGGCTGTTTCTAAGTCTGAGGCTTCTACTTACAACCGGCCTGGGCAGACAACATGCAGCGCGTGAAGAGCACCTGCGAGGCGGAAGGTGTGAACTTTTTGTTAATTCACTGAGAGCCATAAAGAGGAAACAGCTCCTCGAGATCACATACCAAAAAATGTCTAAAGTCACGGCCTTTTTTTTAACTTGGATAAAAATAACATCAAGTTCATTGTTAAATTAAGGACAAAAAACTATTTCAGTAAGAACAACTGAGTAAGAAAAAAACATGATCCTGGCTAGACAGGAGAAGAAAAGATTTGATCAGGAGAAATGGGAGTGCAGGGCAGGGGAGGCAGCCGTTCAGAGATGCTACCGGCGTGGTCAGCTTCAGCTGGTTAACAATTAGCCACAGTGACTCAACTCAGTGGTTCTTGCTGAAACCTCTAGAAGCTCCACGTGGGATAAATTCTCCGGGCTGTAACAGGGGATTGGACAAAAATCAAGTCTAGGAGGGAAGGGGACACACTTCCGAGGTGCTGTTACCTGGAGGTGACCTCTTACAGTCCCTCCACTTTCCTGCACGACTGTTATACTTAAATAATAACTGCTATGGTCTGAACGTTTGTGTCCCCTGCCAAGTTCACATGTTGGAATCCTAACCCCCAAAGATGATGGTATTAGTGGGTGGGGCCTTTGGGGAGGTGTTTATAAACCATAAGCATGGAGCGAGCCCTCATGCATGGACTTAGTGCCCTTATAAAAGAGCCTCCAGGGATTCCCTGGTGGCGCAGTGGTTGAGAGTCCGCCTGCCGATGCGGGGGAAACGGGTTCGTGCCCCGGTCCGGGAAGATCCCACATGCCACGGAGCAGCTGGGCCCGTGAGCCATGGTCGCTGAGCCTGCGCGTCCGGAGCCTGTGCTCCGCAACAGGAGAGGCCACAGCAGTGAGAGGCCCGCGTACCGCAAAAAAAAAAAAAAAAAAAAGAGGCTCCAGAGAGCTCCCTTACCCGCCCACCACGTAAGGACACAGCAAGAAGTCTGTGACCTGGCAGAGGGTCCTCACCTGACCAGGCTGCACCCTGATCTCAGACGTCCAGCCTCCAGAACTGTGAGAAGTAAATTTCTGTTTATAAGCCACCCAGTCTGCAGTATTTCGTTATAGCAGCCTGAACAGACTAAGGAAGTTTAGTAAGTAGTTTCTGCTTACTGATAAAATAAAAGATCAAGTCCAGGTCTGGCTATAAGCCCCACTCTTCCTCAGATGCCAGCCAATACAGCGACGGCAGTGAAGACTCTGGTTTATTTTCTCTTATCCATATGGACAGGACCTTAGGGCCAAAGGGGATCCTGGCCGCTGTTCGGCCCGAGGGCCCAGGATGGACCCAGATCTCTGCCTTCCTCGTTGGGTCCCCTGGGCCATGCCCACCAGCCCGTTTGGCAACCCAACCTTCCCACAGCTACCCTGGGCCCTGGTGCTGCACGGGGTGTGAGGGGCCCAGCCCCCTCCTCTGCCCTTACTGCTGTATCCTTGGGAATGCCCAGCAACTCTCTCCCTTGGTATAAAAGGACAAGGCCAGGCTCTTTGAGTCTCAAGTCTCCTGTAGCTGGACAGACCACAGGTCCGGGTTGGGCAGCTTTCGTCTGTAATCAAGTCAGGTTTCCTCCTCCGGAGCCCCTGTCGTCCACCTGTCTCTTCCCTTTTTGTCCCCCACAAGCTCATCTTACAAACAGGGGCTCGGTTTGATATGTGATGCCAATCTTCCGAGTACATGATACAAGCACAAGACAAGACTAACTCCCACCAGCTAGCAAGGGAACAAAACACACTCTGAGCCCTGGACAAAGGCCTTCGCTGAATGAGGCTTTAAAACCACCTGTCTGGGCTTCCCTGGTGGCGCAGTGGTTGAGAGTCCGCCTGCCAATGCAGGGGACACGGGTTCGTGCCCCGGTCCGGGAAGATCCCACATGCCGCGGAGCGGCTGGGCCCGTGAGCCATGGCCGCTGAGCCTGCGCGTCCGGAGCCTGTGCTCCGCAACGGGAGAGGCCACAGCAGTGAGAGGCCCGCGGACCGCAAAAAAAAACAACAAAAAACCAAAAACCATCTGTCTGAGGTTGTTTTGATGGGGCCGTGTGTCTCATCTTGGAAGGGCTGTGAGAACAAGGGCCACGCTATGGTGTGGGAGGGTCCCGGGCTTTTCATTTCCAGCTGCTAAATGCTACACAGCAGCTGGTGGTGATAAAACCACCCGGACCAACAGAGCCAGGGGATGGGTCCTTGTCCCCTTTGCTTACTGTGAAACCAACCCTTCTCTTCAAGAGGCCCCTCGCGCCCAGCCGTCTCGCTCTAGGTGCCCATGACTTCTGGGCAGCAGCGGCCCAGCTGGAAACCAAATCCACCCAGTGACGGCACCCCCTCCCCCGCTCCTAGATGCAACAGTTATAGCAAAACCAAAACTGGACGAGAACAGAAAGATGCAAATGAGTTACTGGATTTACGGGGTTTCCCTCTCTTACCTTTGGGGTTGGAAGCACAGGGTCATCCGCAAGTCTACTTAGAGCTTTTCACCCAGGGCAGCAGCACTTCAAATACCTGGGGATCTTGTTACCATGAAGGTTCCGGTGCAGAAGGTCTGAAGTGGGGCCTGGAGTCTGTGTTTCTAACAAGTTCCCAGGTGATGCTGGTCTGTGGACAACCTGCGTAGCAAGTGCCTCCTGGACTCCTGGCTTAAGGAATTGCTGGAGTTGACACAGCGACCTCCACCCTCGATTTGACAGGTGGAGATGGAGACCCAGACGCTACACAGTTTGCCCAAGACAACTCAGCAAACTAGTGGCACAACTCAAAAGAACCTGGTACATTTTAGCCTGTCTGGGGTCACCTGTTCTACATCAGAAGGGGAGCCAGCAGGCCATGAGTCTGTCTGTGGGAAGACTCAAGCCTCTATTCTTTGCTGACCTTTTACAGTCTATATACTTCTGGCCATAACAGCAGATACTCTGTGGTATTTGAATCAGAAAGACTTGGAGTGTAATGGCAAGAGCAGACACATGACATTTTATTCCTTGCTGGAGCTGGGCTGGGTGTACGGTTGCAGATAAAATACAGGACGGTCAGTGAACCTTGAATTCCAGACAAACAGAGAATACTTTTCTAGTATAATTATGCCCCACATATACTTTGAGATATACTTACACTAAAAAAAGTACCTGCTGTTTATCTGAAATGCCAATTTAACAGGTGGTCTTGGATTTTTCATTTGCTAAGTCTGGCAACCCTAACAGGTGGGAATGAGAGACAGGATATGGTGACAAGAACATTTCCTGCTTAGGGACCTTTCTGGTGGTGCAGTGGTTAAGAATCCGCCTGCCAATGCAGGGGACACGGGTTCGAGCCCTGGTCCAGGAAGATCCCACATGCCACGGAGCAACTAAGCCCGTGCACCACAACTACTGAGCCTGTGCTCTAGAGCCCGTGAGCCACAACTACTGGGCCCACGTGCCACAACTACTGAAGCCCGCACACCTAGAGCCCGTGCTCCAGAACAAGAGAAGCCACCACAATGAGAAGCCTGCGCAGTGCAACAAAGAGTAGCCCCTGCTCACCGCAGCTAGAGAAAGCCCGCACACAGCAACGAAGACCCAATGCAGCCAAAAATAAATTAATTAAAATTTATAAATAAAAAAAAAACCATTTCCTGCTTCATCGCTGTTGACCTTAAAGAAAACCCCAAGGACGCCGGCACTGCCCCGAGATGCACAACTTCTGATTGCAACAACTGTGCCCATCTCCTCTTTGAGTTCATCTCTATGAACAGAGCTTAATCTTCTTAACTAGCTATTATAATGTGAGAGAATCATATATTTACAGCTAGTACTATGAGTTGAACCATGTCCCCACAAAACTCCCATGAGTTCCTAACCCCCAGCACTTCAGAATGTGAGCTTATTTGGAGTTAGGGTTATTGCAGATGTAAAGAGTTAAGATGAGGCCGTAGTAGAGTAGAATGGGTCCTAATCCAACATGACTGGTGTCCCTTTAGAAAGGGGAAACGGGACGCAGAGGCTACCATGGACACAGGGTAAAGACTGGTGTCCTGCTGCCACAAGCCAGGGAGCATGGCCCTAACACCTTGATCTTGGACTTGTACAATACGTTACATTTCTGTTGTTTAAGCCACTCACCTTGTGGTATGTTTGTCACCACTGGCCTATAAGCACATGCTGGGAGCCGGGAAGAAGACAGGAGAGAAGGAGAGGGAGGAAAGGAAACAGGTAAAAAACCTCATCAGCATCCCCACTGGCTATTTTCTATAGAACTTGAAAACCTCTGCTGAGGGAGGATGAGGGATTTAGAAACAGTAGATCACGTTGTATGAAAACCGTTACTGCTTTCCTAAAATTCACATTTTAAACACTGAGTTGAACGAGTTACAGGCCACTTAAAGAAGAAGCTTAGAAATCAGAATTGACCCTGGTTATACAAACAGGATCCATTCCCAGGCACCTGCAGCCTTAAAGCGATTTGTGGGGGGAGGGCTTTAAATTCGCAACCTCCACGGGCCTCGGTTATGAACCGCTTCTTTCCCGTGAGAAATCTGCCCTCCTCTGCAACTTATAAACCAAACATCACCACCCTGGGTTTGGTGATCAAGGCGCTCAAAACAAAATTAAACAGGCTACTCTGACTGCACCGTCTCTCTGGATGATTTGCTTGTCCTATTTCAAACAGCCCCTAATGGCAAGATTTAAATAAAAGTCAGGCTCCGTAGCAACAGTTGATCCTCTCTTTCAGTATGGATTTTATGTCCCTTCACCTCTACCCAGGCCTTCTTCTGGCCTGGAGGAGGATTCTAGGGGTAGACTTGCATCGCCCCACCCTAGACAAATGCCCAACCTTGCAGGCTCCTGTCACACTGGCCTTCCGTCAGTGACTAGCGTGCGCCAAGGTGTCTGTGCCTCACTTGAGGCCTCTGCACATGCCGATCCCTGTGCCTGGAACGTTCCTTCTTCTGCCCAGACCCCCCCCCAAACCCCCCTACACCACCTGCACACACGCTCGGTTCAGAAGGCAGTTTCCCAGAAACACCTGGTCATCACCCTTTGATTTTTCCTTATCACACAACCTTGTATATTTCCTTCACTACCCTTATCACAACTATAATTATTTATTGTTTGCTGTGTATTATCTATTCTCTCCCTAATAAACAGTAAGTTCCGTGAGTCACAGATCAGACATGTTTTATAATTACTTTATAGTCCAGGCCTGACACACAGCAGGCACACAGATATGTCTGTATTAATCAATTAATTAATTAGTTAAAACAAACTAATTGAGGGCATGATAGGAACTTGGGGGGATACTCCTGCTCAGAAGTTTTGGGCGCAGCCCTGGAGCTTCACGTGAAGCCTTTGTTTCACGCTACGTGAGAGGGAAGCGTTTAGGATATCACTTGTCTCCCAATTTCTCTGGGAAAGTCTTTTTTCAAACTAAAAAAAAAAAAAAATCAACCCTCTGGTCATGATCTGGCTTTACAAACAGGCCCTTCCTACAATAAAGGCATGTCCCGCTCACATGTACTTCAACTGCCATGGTCCCCAGGACAACACTTCCTCCTGGTAGCTAACAAAGCAGTGCTGGGCTATGATCTCGCATCCCCTCTAAATCCAGGGACTTCCCGGGCGGTCCAGTGGGTTACGACTCCGCGCTTCCACTGCAGGGGGCACGAGTTCGATCCCTGGTCAGGAAACTAGGATCCCACGTGCCACATGGCGTGGCCAAAAAAATTTTTTTTATTTTAAAAATTAATAAAAGGAAATTGACTTTGGTCAGAAATGTAATGAAAATACGAGCACAACCTTTGATAGGTGGCTATCTCTTTATCAATTAATAAACTGGCATTTTGGCATTAAAAAAAGAAGCCTATGCATTTTATATTTACCAAAAAACAGGATTTATGGGTCATAAGAAGATGACCGAGGGTATTTTGGCAATACGTATATAAAACCTTTAAAATGTACATACTACTCGACCCAGAAATTCCAGTAATAGGAATTTATCCTAAAAAATAATCACGGGGCTTCCCTGGTGGCGCGGTGGTTGGGAGTCCGCCTGCCGATGCAGGGGACGCGGGTTCGTGCCCCGGTCCGGGAAGATCCCACATGCCGCAGAGCGTGAGCCATAGCCGCTGAGCCTGCGTGTCCGGAGCCTGTGCTCTGCAACGGGAGAGGCCACAGCAGTGAGAGGCCCGCGTACCGCAAAAAAAAAAAAAAAAAAAAAATAATCACGAATGCAGGAAGTCACAAGAATGTTTACTGTAGCACTATAAAAGCTAGAAATATCCAACAATATGGGATTGAATAAGTAACTGTAGTAATCCCTATTAATAAATACTCTGTAGCTTTTCAAAATGTCTTATTGAATGGAAGAATACTGAAGGACATGGTAAAAGGGTTCATCATCTGCTAACAGCAAAAAACTGGTTATGACTCAAGATTCCAAAATGCTAACTGTAGTTTTTGGGTGATGGGGTCATGTGTGATTTTTATCTTCTCATGTTTAGCTGTATTTTAGAAATTTCCTGTGAGAGTCATAAATACACTTTGGAAAATGTTTAAAAATAAACTGCAACCAGTCACAAAAGGACAAATACTATATGATTCCACTTATATGAGGCCCTAGAAGAGTCAAATTTAGAGACAAAGTAGAATGGCAGTTGCCAGCGGGGGGGAGGGGAGAGTGGGGGTTATTGTTTAAGAGGTAGAGTTCAGTTTTGCAAGATGGAAACAGTTCTAGAGATGGATGGTGAAGGTACTTCAATGTCACTGTACACTTAGAAATGACTAAGATAGTAAATGGTATGTGTATTTTACCCCAATTTTTTTTAAACCAAAAAAAACTTAAAGAAAAATTTAAATCCGTAAATCATAAGTACAGCTGGGTCTAGAGGTGTCCTAGTTATTAGGATTTTCAAGAGACAGGAGTAGAGAAGGCTGAATTTGACCTTGGACCACACAGCATCAAACAAGACAGTGTGTGTGCCTGCCAGGCTGGCGTGTGCCTGGGGATGAGCTGGTGCTGCCTAGTCTCCTGACTACGGCGCTGGCCATGGCATTTCCTGTCTCTTCCTTCACGAGCGTGGAGTTTTGTCCCTCTCCTGCCAGCGTCCCTCGCTCTGATTCTAGATGAAGGGCCGAGTTGGCTGTCCCAGAGGGGTGACTTCTCCCGGAGCCTGGCTACAGGGACTGCAGGGGCAGGAGAGTACAGGAGAGACTCCGGCCACGTCCTGCAGAGACCATGGGTTGAGGGATTTGCCTCCAGCGACCTTTAGCTAGCCGCTGGTGGAGCCAGGCCAGGAAAGGAATCTGACCTCCAAGTCCAGACAACTCGCCTGTCCACTGCAGAATGAAGAGGGGAGGGCTGGATTCAGTGAAGAACATTCCACCTTTATTCACCGTGAGGGCACCGGCGATGCCCAGTTCCTGGAGGTGGACCCGAGAACCTCAAGCTTGCAGAGCCTCGGGCTGAGGGCTAGACGTGGCCCGAAGCTGCATCTTCACAGCAACAGGGAGTTGGATGCTGAGTCTAAGTATCTAAAATGATCATACACATACACAGGAAAAGGACGTTTTCCAAGAACTTGGGGGTTACCAGGGCCCGGGAAAGACAGAGACCAGTGCTTTTCTTACCTGCTGTAGGCACGCTAACATTATACTGAGGTAAAATAAATAGGAAGGCAGTCTTGGCGGTGACCTGTGAAATAGAGGGAAAAAGTTCCACGTTAGCTTCTTGTCCACATCAAAAGAAACAAGCAAAGCCTGCTACCAGCCCTCGGGCCACGCCTTTCACATCTCAGACCCACAGGCCTCTCCAATGAAGGGTTTCACCTAGAGCACAAGTTAGCACCATTTGTTTTTTTCCCATTTTCTTGAATGACATCCCTCCCAATACCTGCACTAAAAGCAAAAGAAACAATCCCAAGTCCTGGATGGCATCTAGACTTGTACTCGCTGCAGATGGAATACAACAAGATGTGCTCGGCCGGCCGAGAGCTCACCAGCAAAGGGTGCAAATCTGTCTGCCATTCATTCATTCATTCATTCAAGTGTTTATCAAGTTGGTTCTAAGTCCCCAGCATTGGTGAAGTCAGAAACTAACAGAAGATGAAGGTCACAGCCTTCCAGAGGTTTCCAGAACTTAGGACCTCGCCGAGGTTCCCCAGCACGCTGGCTAACTGCACCGTGGGCGGCAGCCCGCAAAGTTTCTGAGGCCTGAGCCTCAGAAACAGAGAATTCCAGCTGCTAATTTCACACACGCCCTATTGGGGGGCAGGACATAACACTCCACTCTGTTGGTCTGTTTATTTCGAAAGCGGCCTTTCAAATCTCGGTTGTGCTGTGGAAGAACTGAGGTCGTCACTTGGTTATTAGTAGGCAGCTCAGTCCTCTTGCAGTTCAGCCTGCAGGGGAGAGACTACAAGGTGCAGGATTCGAAGCTTGGACTCAAGAACCGACTGCCTAGGTTCAGACGCTGCCTCTGCATTTGCCCACCTCGCAACCAGGAGCCGTGGTCTTACACCTGGAGCCTCACTTCCCGTGTCTCTAAAGGCGGGATACTTGTGCTACTCCAGCTGGTCTGGGTGGCGACGGCCCAGCTGTTAGCATTGTTTAAAGCTCCCCAGATGTTTCTGACGTGCAGCTGGGGCTGAGAAGCGCCCCCACACGGTTCTGGAGCAGGTGCGGAGGCCAGGTGAGGGGCGGCCAGACCCCAGGTCTTTTCTGGGAGGCCCCTGGGGACATCTCATCAGTAGCGTTACTGGTTCTCCTCTAAACAAAAAGATGTGAAGGGTGCACTGTGGGTGTGGAGGAAACGCACTGGACTGTGGCAGAAGCAGCAGAGAAATGGTTGGATGATGCCGTCCAGCCCCTCCACCAAACGCTGTACATGCTCAAGGCACAATCTCTCCTTCAGTTTCATTCAGGAAACACACTCGTCTTTTAAGCTGGTGGGCTGAAGTGGACCTCTGTGGGGTTCTGGCTGAACAGTACCCCTTTGCCCCTTCCCAACATACCAGGACTTCCAGAGGAGACAACTCTCCCCAGCTGTGTGTTGTGAGGGTGTCACTGTAGTGACCACGGCCCTCCCAGGAGGATACAGGGAGTAGACCCTCTCCCCAGTCCATCAGACCCCCTCTCCTGGGCTCTGAATCTTGAGCGGGGATGGAGGAAGAGCTGGTTAGCCCTGAGTGCCTTCCAGAGTTTTCTGCTGGGGTTCCCACAGCCTTGCCCTGGAGCACAGACCCCATCACCTGTATGAACCCCAGACGGCCTCCTGAAGTTGGCCAGAGTCCATTCCTAAGAGACATCAGAATCCCGTGCGTAGAGCACATTCGAACCCCTGGGGGAGCTTCTAGAATCTCGACGCCTGGGCTGCCCCAGCCAATCAACCCTGCCCCTCAGGGGCATCAGGGAGTCGTCAAGCTCCCCAGCAGCCCACACGTAGCCCAGCCTGGGAGCCCCACCTTCACCAGCCTCGCAAAGCAGGCCTCTCTGGCCAGTCACTGTCTGTGTCCTCCAGAGAATTCATTTCATTTAATCAACTTATGTTTTAGGTCAATTTTTATTTTAACTTCAAGAGAAACATACTTTTTAAAAAGTGAAACAATTCAGAAATACGTAAAGTTAAAAACCAAATATTCACTCTACGGTCTTGGTTTTCCTCTCTCCACATGTATGGGGTCAGTTCTCTGAGAGCTTTTCCCATGCATTTCTACACTCGGAATTTATTTCATTTTACTCTGACATTAAAACTTGGATTGTGTTTATGCCACTTGACAAGAGCTACAACTTTCTTTTCTAATTTTTTTTAATTGAAGTATAGTTGATTTACAATGTTGTATTAGTTTCTGGTGTATAGCAAAGTGATTCAGCGATGTACATATACACATATATAAACATATACATACACATATATACTTTTTCAAATTCTTTTCCATTATAGTTTATTACAGGATATTGAATATAGTTACCTGTGCTCTACAGTAGGACCTTGTTGTTTATCTATTTTATACAAAGTAGTTTGTATCAGCTAATCCCAAACTCCTAATATATCCCCTTTGGTAACCATAAATTTGTTTTCTACGTCTGTGAGTCTGTTTCTGTTTTGTAAATAAGTTCACTTGTATATTGTAGATTCCACACATAAGCAATACTATATGGTATTAGTCTTTCTCCTTCTGACTTATTTAGTATAAGAGCTACAACTTATTAAATCTATTTAAATCACTTTCTTAGCTCTGTTAATCTAATGGTTGTTACAGGAACATAAAGACCAAGGCACAAAAATATTCAGAGTACATGAAAGTATTCAGAGTATAGTGACACAGAAAACATGTAGGTCAACCTTTCGCTTACTGATGTCAACGTAGAGATAAGTGGTTATATAATAAAAACTTCCTATACATACTAGTGCTTTTCATTACTGTTTCCCACAGGGCTACCCCTAATGTTTAACACCGAAAAGCTTGGCCAAATAAAACGGGCTCACTGTGAAAGTGTATACAGATGTGTGGACTCTTTTTTTTTTTTGCATCCTTTCTTTTTATTGAAAAAGATTTTAGAAGATGGCAGTTAACAAAGGGCACAAAAAAAAATTACAGGGATATACTAGTGGAAAACATAGACAAGATAAAACTAAGAATGCCACTGGCTTCTTTAATTGGTTAAAAGCACAAAATGCAACAGGCAGAAAGTCTGTTTTAAACAAATTAAAAAGCTGTGTTTCTAGACCTAGAAAACAAACTTATGGTTACCAAAGGGGAAAGCCAGGGAGAGGGGTATAAATTAGGAGTTTGGGATTAGCAGATACACACTACTATATATAAAACAGATCAACAACAAGGACCTACTGTACAGCACAGGGAACGTACTCAATATCTTGTAATAACCTATAATGGAAAAGAATCTGAAAAAGAATATATATAGAGATATATATGTATGTATAACTGAATCACTTTGCTGTACACCTGAAACACAACATTGTAAATCAACTACACTTCAATTTATAAAAAAGCTGTGGGCTTCCCTGGTGGCACAGTGGTTGAGAATCCGCCTGCCAATGCAGGGGACATGGGTTCAAGCCCTAGTCCGGGAAGATCTCACATGCCGCAGAGCAACTAAGCCCGTGCGCCACAACTACTGAGCCTGCACTCTAGAGCCCTCGAGCCACAGCTACTGAAGCCCGCGCACCTAGAGCCCGTGCTCGGCAACAAGAGAAGCCACCGCACCACACCGCGCACCACAACGAAGCCCCCGCTCGCCACAACTAGAGAAAAGCCCGTGCGCAGCAACAAAGACCACAGCGCAGCTGTGTTGTCTCAATTAGCCCCAAGTCAGATATATAACACCCACAAAAATGGTATGTGAAGTAATGCTGTCCTACACAAGAAGTTGTACCCTGAATTAAGGGGAACAGCTATTGACACAGGAGTTAACACAACAGAGCATCAGCCTGTAACTGCTGGAAGAATCATCCCCCTTTTTTTTAATGAGGACAGCCGTTTGGCATATGGGCTGGACAGATGCCCTTGGCCTGGCCCTGCATACCCAGTCAATTCTTGTTACTCCCAGTCGTTCTGTTCTGGAAGTTACCGTGATCCCAGCGACAAAGGACCCCTGCTCCTAGGGGTTAGGCTCCTAAAGGCCTCTGGTCCATTTCCATCAACCAATCAACATGTAACCTTGGTTTACGTGTGTTCCTGTTGAAAGACGCTGTATGGAACGCAGGCTGCTGAAGTGTGAACAATGAACCTGTGGCTCGCACCTGAAGGAAGCCCTTCTAACACGCTTATGTTCTCCGCCAGGCCCCTCCCGGCCTCCCCATGCTCAGGACCCCGAGGCGGCGGCCCAGCGCCACGCGTGAGGGCCATTTTATAAGCAGCCAAGTCATTGACAAAAGACACAAAGATGCAAGAACGTGGCACTAAACAGACGGCAAAAAGCCACTTGCTCACAGGAGGAGCTGGACCAGGAAGGCAGAGTGTCGCCGGGTTCCCCTTCATCCAGGGACATCTCGTTGGGTGAGCCACACATCTCACCGCCCTGTGCACGTCCACAGATACCGCAAAACCCGGAGATCAGGTTCTGAGGTCACATATACATGTCAGCGAGCAGCCCCAGTGCACACCCAAGAGGCGCGGGAGAGTGAGGGTCAGCTGCCCTGCGGCAAACCCAAAGGCCAACGAGGGCCGAGGTTTTTTCTTTTTTAACCTTTATTGAGGTGCAATTTACACACCATAAAATTCACCCTTGGTAAGTAGACAGCTTTATGGGGTTTGTCTTTCCTCATTTTTAAACTCTCCCTTCACTGGAATGTAAGTTCTAAGAAAGTGGGGATCTCACTCATCTTGATTAACTTCAACCCACTGCCTGCAACAGTGCCCAGAAACGGCCCATGCTCGGCAAGCACTTGATAAATGCAGACATGATTAAGCAGGGGAGCCAGTATTGCACTGTCACCTGACCCTCAGCTTGTCCTCTGCCCTCATTCATTCCCCTGTGCATGTCCCCTCTCTCTCCGTGGGGTCTGTCCCAGTGCTGGGCACGTCGTAGGTCTCTCATAAATGCCTATTTGATGAGCGAATACTGCAAGCAGCTATAATATTTAATAACCGCAGACGAATGCTTAACAAATGCTCTCTGAACATGATTCTAAGAGAATAGGACCTGGGACTCTGATTAAAGCAAAAAGTTTGAGATTCCAGCATTTTTCCATCCCTACGCCCCTCATCGTAGCGGGTGAAACCATTCCAAACCGTGCAACCTTCTTTCAGGCAGCTGTGCTCACTCCCAGGTTACACGTCTCGTTAAGATAATGTCCATTTCCCTGTTTTATCGATGAAGAGGCTAAACCTGGGGCACAGAGAGGTCCCCTCCCCAGCAGGACCTCACAACTTTACAAACAGAAAAGACAACATTCAATTTGATTTTTTAAAACTGTGTTCCAAAAACAAATTTCGGAGACACACAATACGGCACATAAAATAGAACGGTGACCTAAAACAGAAGCAGGAGAGGACAACCAAAAATATATATTGAAGGCAAAGGAGCCGGAATGAGGCTGATCCACAAAACCTCATTCCAGAAAGTCCAACTTGTTGGCTAAAGGTCCCCAGAAATTTGGCCCTAAGCTTTCTCAAAGCCATCAGGAGGCAGCCCGGATCAGCTCCTGGATTCACCTCGCCCATTAATAAGAAAATAAGAAAGACTGCCCTAAAAAAGCAACTCTACCTTTCCAGCACAAACACCATTCTCTGTGCTTTAAAAGGTCCTCTGGCACCCCGAAACTTCACTCCCAACTCTTCCCAACCTCAGACCAGGGACGAAACGGCCAACAAGCCCCCCTCTGCCAGCGCTGGCTGGGTTTGTGTAACACAGAGGGCTGAGAAACAGGAGCCCATTAAAAATGTCATTCCAATTATTTCCCATACCTCTAAGGCTATTGATGGAAACATTATTGAGTTTAATAGCATTTTAAATGCCTGGATCAGTGGGTGAAAGGTTAAAAGTGGAAACATGCTAATACACTAATGCAAAGGAGAACACTAAATTATGCAGCAGGGCCACCACACACGCATGCATGCACGCACACATACATGCACGCACGCACACACACACGCACGCGCGCACACACACACACACAGAGGAAGCCTCACTGAACTTTTAACTCAAACAGGGCATCAAGCACAAAGGCAGTGACACCGAGCATGCTGTGTAGCCATAACAAAACCAAAACCGTTCCACATGCCATGTTCTATTAGGGGCACATGAATCTGAGCTCTCAGTTGCAGCTAGACCAAGGATGCCAGAAGAGCACAGTGGACTTGGACTCCAGTCCCAGTTCTGCTGGGGCAGCAGCTGGGAGACCTCAGGCAAGGCATTTTACCTCTCTGGACCCCAGTCTTCTCATCCATGAACAACAAAAATAATGGCCGTGAATGTTATCAAGGGTTTACTCAGTGCCACACACGTTTCTAAGTGCTTTACAGAAATTACTTCTGAGGCGGTTCTCACAACCACCCTAGAGGCAGACACTCGTAACATTCCCATTTTACAGATAAGCACAGAAAGGAGCAGGTGGTCAGAATGGATGTCCTTAAAGGTCCTCTCCACCTTCAGCTCCAAAAGGCTATCATTTCCTGGTTCCACTCCCTGTCAATGCCAAAAACACAGCCTCACGCTGACAGCCTGCTGAGAGGTCTTCCCACAAGTTTAAAATATATTCCTGCTTCTGCAGGCTGTGAAGATGAGGCCCAGGTGTCATCTGTATACAACAGCGAGAAAACAAGGCCTCTCAAGTCAACCTGCCAGCCCGCAAGCCCAGATACCGGGCACACCTGGGCTTCCCAATACCCCAATCTGCCCTTTTACACTGCAAGCTGATATCTGGGCACCAAAGATAAGAAAGGAAAGATGTCATGAAGGCAGTCTCATGGTTTTCCTGGTAAGCAGTATTTGACCTTTGGTTTGGTTTATTGTTTATTTCTTGGCCACATTCACGCACTGGTCCTTGCAAGGGGCTGCGCTGCAAGACGAGCCACCAAGGACAGGAGCGGGGAGGAGGACCCCTGTTCAAGGCAGCCCTTCTCCACACTGCTCGGCGCCACGAACAACGCCTCTCTCACCCCAGGGCTGAAACACAGTCCAAGTGGCTGACCCGGAACCCCTCTGACTGAGAGATGCTCATGCTCTGGTCCTCAGGGTCACAAGTAGAGCCAAGTGACCTGTCCCCCTCTCCCGGCCCAGCCTGCTCTCAGGAAGCCAAACGACCCCCACTCAGAATTTCCCAAAATTGATTTTGCATCTTTCTGCCCAGGCGGTGGATAGAAAAATTTCAGTCAGACAGGAGAACATTTAAAAGTCATGCCTCTCAGGTTTCCCTGGTGGCGCAGTGGTTGGGAGTCCGCCTGCTGATGCAGGGGACGCGGGTTCGTGCCCCGGTCTGGGAGGATCCCACGTGCCGCAGAGCAGCTGGGCCCGTGAGCCATGGTCGCTGGGCCTGCGCGTCCGGAGCCTGTGCTCCGCAACGGGAGAGGCCACAACAGTGAGAGGCCCGCGTACCGCAAAAAAAAAAAAAAAAAAAGTCATGCCTCTCACAGGTATAGAGAACAAACTAGTGATTACGAGCAGGGAGAAGGAAGGGGGGAAGGGCAACACAGGAGTAGGGGATTAAGAGGTACAAACTATTATGTATAAAATAAGCTACAAGGATATATTGTACCACATGGGGAATACAGCCAATATTTTATAATAACTATAAATGGAGTATAACCTTTAAAAATTGTGAATCACTATACTGTACACCTGTAACATAATATTGTACACCAACTATACTTCAATTTTAAAAAACTGCAAAAAAAGAAAAAAAGATTAAAAAAATAAATAAAAGTCATGCCCGATTGACGAGGAAGGGTTTTTTTGGCTTGTTTTTTCTTTTTTCTTTTTAATAAAAGAGTCTTTTAGCCCTTCTCTCCTGAAGTATTGGCTTTATGAGTTGGGCTGGTCACCTGCACACACCTTTTTAGGGCCAGTACTTGAGGTATGAGGTTTGCAGCCCCACTGTCACTCAATAAAAGGCAGATACAGCTGAGACAAAGATGCTTTGCATGCTTGCTTTCTGAAATTTTCCGTCTGGATGACCAGGGGCTGGCGGGGAGGGCCGAGTGCCTGCAGCCAGGGGCAGGATGCTGACAGGACCTTCTGGGTGGCTTTTAGCAACGTTTGGAGATTCAGTTTTCTCACTTGAAAAACTGCCTTAATGTAAGAACTAGGCAAAGCTACCCAAACACACAAAACAGATTCTCTACAAGCCTGCGTTCACCAGGCTGAGAAGACTCCCTATTAACGGTCACGACTGCAGTTTTGTATCGGATTAAAAAACGACACTGTATATTTATGAGAAAAACCTGTATCATCGGAGCAGCTGCAATGCAAGGATAGTGCTTGCTTTAGGACATTCATTGGTTCCAAGGTCTAAACTTTATTTTGGGATCAAGAGGAATTTAGAAAGGGTCACTTATAGAGTTTTAAAAATCTCTGAAGTTGAGATTTTTTTTGGCCTCGCCATGGGATCTTAGTTCCCCACCAGGGATCGAACCTGGGCCCTCAGCAGTGAAAGCACCGAGTCCTATTGAACTTGACCTACTATGTGCCTTACCGATAGCCTTAGATAAAATACCTACATTCCATGTAATAAATATACTTCTTCTCTGGAGGCCTTAAGATATATACACTCTCATCTGCTCCCTCAAAAAAGAGCCCTGGGTCAATATTTCAAATACTCTTACTTGATTATATATTTCACCCCCAACCCCAGGAGCTTTCCGCTTGTTTGGGTGGGTCAGCATATACTCATAAACCATTCCTCACAGAAGCTAAAACCTAAAGAAAAATAAAGAAGCGCTTGGTCATTAGAATTTTTAAAATAACAACAAAATAAGGAAGTGTTCACACAAAGTAACTTTTTAGAATGTCAGTGTTCTTAAAATGTGCTTCTCTTGCACCACATAACAGAGTTCAGATTCTTTGTGGCTATTCCTAAAACACCCACATGGGTCAGGACAAAATATCTTTACCTTTTGGGCAAAAGCCACCTGTTCAGATGCAATATGATCTTTAAAATAAATTTAAAATCAACAAAGAAAAAAGAGAGTTTTGGAGTGTAGAATTTTAGGCTCCGAGTGATTTTTGGAGGGCTCCAATTAAGTAACATTTTAGATTTCATTGCAGAAAAGGAACCACGGCACCAATACATCACAGGTTGTCTGAGTTTCAGTTTCTAAAGAAGCTTTAACTCCATCAGCACAAAAAGCGGGGGGGGGGGGGGGGGGGGGGGGGGGGGGGGGGGCGGTGGCAATTCTAACCAGCACAGGTGTGTCTGCAACGGCCAGGCACTCATCACTGGCAACTGTCAAGGGAGGCTGCCCGGCATGGGGGAAGCGAAAGGATTATCCAGGAGCTCTGAAGAGCCAGGTAGCTGGACCAGGCGGGGCCCAGGTGGATTTGCCTTCATTTGCTTATTTACAACTTAGGAGGAAAAGAGCAGGCAGACAGTGACCAACGGCCACCGTGTTTAATTATTCTCCACCGTCTGGAAAGTTTCCTACTCAGAACATCAGCACGTCCATCCCCAAGTTCTAACGGAAGAGCCAGGCGTGGGGAGCGGCGCTTGCTAGAAAAACGAACTTGAGACAGCAAAGAAGCGTCTCCAGGGGCCACCAACCAGGCCCGTCAGCGGGGCAGAGGCTGATTCCCACGAGAACCCTCAGATTCCTCTCTGGCTTGTGTCGGGCACAGGAAGGGAGGGCCCTGACCCAGGCTGTCCACCTCTGCCCACGCTCAAACTGAGCAAACTACGGCAAATAAGCGAGTTTCTACAATACGCCATTCCTCTGGCGTTGAGGATGTGTGATCTCTGCCGTCCCGTATCTGCACACCCCTACCCCACCGAGGGGTGAGGGATTAGGTGACGGGCCCCAGCAACCGCCTCTGTGGTGCCACCTCACACCAGCCTTACCTTCCACCCTCGCAGGAAACTGAGGCCAGGCTGGGAGCTCTGCTCTGCGCATCCTAATTCTGAACTGCCTCTTTCCCACTCTCGCGGGACGTGCCTTATAACCCCGCCCTGAGCGGGCATCCAGACTATTCTGCGTGAGTCTACAAAGACCCCCTGCAGGAGAGCACCTGAGAGAACTTAACGGATGATGATTCGATTCAGGTGAATTCAATCAAGGCCATCAAGGTGAATAAGAAACACCCAGCACTCAAACAGCCCTGTTTGTCAGCCAATAATATTCACAAGGGGATGCCCCAAATCGTCTTCAAAGTGGAGAAGGAAAATAACAACATAAAAGGCAAGAGTTCCCAGAAAAATGTGCTACAGATAAACAGAAAATACAAATCGAACCCCAAAGGCACTGCTTGAGGTAAACACTACCCACACTTTGCCGCAAGAGTCCCTCCACACCCCTCAACTGAATGAATAAAGCCCAGGCAAACGCTGATATCTAGGTTACATGCTGTATTCTAAGATACTTTCTCTCTCTCACACTCACACACATACGCACACTCAGATAAAGCTATATATGTTAGTACAAAATCTCATTTTACTAACTGAAAGTGGTATTTTAAATGACAGCTAAAAATGCGTGGTGTTTCTTCTCTGCCCCGGAGGCCAGCCTCCATCACAGCCTCTCAGCACCCCAGGAGGCTGCCTGTGACCTCACACAGGCGAAGGCAGCCCAGGAAGAAAGCCACACCGCAGAGGGAGAGGCTGGACCGAGTCTGAACTCACAGTGGGTCCTCAGAGGTTGACGGGAGGCTGCAGGCACCCTCATCCGACGCTCGGTGTGCAACGCCCCGCCCGCACCTGCTGGTGAAGCCAGGCCTTGGAGCAAGAGTCAGGGGCCAGGTGTGCCCCACTCTATTCCAGGGGAACACAAGAAGGAACAGGAACCGCCAGGGCCACCAGTGACCTTAAGCTTTGGCCGAGAAGCACAGATGATCTCCTTGCAAGACAACCACACAGCAAGAGGCAGGAGGGGAGGACGCAGCACACAGGCACACGCAAGGGGGCGGGGGACTCCTCCCTGCCGAGGCCTGGGAGGGGGGACAGCTCTTCAGCCACTGCTCTGCACCCACACCCTATGGTAGGAACCAAGGCCACGGCCTGCAGAGGGGAACCACCCTGGGTACTGTTTCGCCGCCTCCCTGACTGAGAAAGACCACAGATCTGCCTTCCTAGAATACCACAGGCCCCGCTCCAGAGTCCTCCATGACTCCCTGGTGCCTACAAAGGAATCAGGACCCCTGCCTGGATCCCAGGACTCCACAGCTACCCCACCTCAGCTTTCTAAGCTTTGCCCCTTCAACTCCCAGACACAGGAATGCCCCCGCCCCAAACGCCAACCCAGGCAGGAAAGGCACTACCCAAATTTGGAGCCCAGCCAGACAAATCAGTATGGAAAAGCTCATTTGGAACACAACATGGTCATTATTAGAGGGTACCTTACAGCAGCTTGGGAGACCAGAGGGGGGTCCCACCTGCCGTGGAGCACTTCAGCCAGGAGGTTCTGCCCAATCTGTATCCTAAAGGGATGGACAGGCTGAAAGAAGGCAGGAAGGGGCTGCGTGCAGGCAGGCAGAGAAGCAGAAGAAACAGGACTCCCGGGAGATGGTCTGTGTGAGGAAGGTGATGAGGCGGGAAGGCTGGCAAGAACCAGGTCCTGTGAAGGGCCCTTTATGGCAAGTATAAAAACTGGGCTTTATCCGACTTGCAGGGGGCTTTAAGCAAGGCATAGCACGATGAGGTCTCCACTGCAGAGAGCTCGTGCCGCTCCGGGCGCAGAGGACAGGCTGGGGAAGCGTGGGAGCAGGAAGCCAGTAGGAAGGAAGGATAACACAGGCCTGCATGAAGGTGACGGCCACACACACAGGCGGCGTGGGGTCGTTCTCCGAGGGCTCGACGGCACAGTAAGTTCAGGCGGGGAGTAGCCAGGAGCAGTGCTCTCGTCTTGCTCAGGAAACGGTCGTAGAAACCTATAGCGTCAGTGAGACGTGCTTGGCGTTAGGATGGCTATTCCGAACCTTGCGCGTGGTGGGATCATCAACTGAGAGGGAAAACAGCTGTGGTCCAGGGCTGGGAGGGGGAGGGGAGGGAGGGAGTGGGCCGAGGAGGACCAGTCACAGAGGCAGGAGGAAGCAGAAGGGGCCCAGCAGCCAGGGCAGGAGAGCGGCGGAAGGAGTCCGGGCTCCGGGAGGACCAGTCAGCCTGGCGCTGAGATGCCTGCTGCAGGCGGCAGGGGTCTTAATTTTTTTTTTTTCCTGATGGATCCAGAGCAGCTGGAACAGCGAAAGCCCAATAAATATTTGTGGAATGAAAGAGTACATGAAGAGTCTATCCGATCTGGGGATGGGAAGGTCATCAGGGACCTTGCTGAGTAAATGTTGCAGAGAAGGAGGGGGCAGAAGCTGGTGCACGGGGTGAGTGTGAAGGGGAGAGAGAAGGGGAAATGAGCCTGCACCGCCTGTTCCAGCGGTCGGGAGGTCAGGGAGGGATGCAAGAACTCGAACCTCCGTGTGGTGAGGAGAGAGACCGCTGGAGGAAAAGGGACTGGATATGCAGGAAACGGGAGAGCTGCAAGGAATACATCTACTCAAGGGGGCTCTCTTCAGGGAATGAGCTCCAGGACCACAGGAGAGGGATGGCTGAGGGGAACACCGGCCCTGGGCAGCTCCCCCCTCAGGCCCCGCCCCCTCTGAAGTTCTGACACTTGTCTAGATCCAGAGCAGAGGCTCCACCAGCACGCCTTGAAGTGATGTAATTCAGAGGGGGAAACAGGAAGTCAAAGGGCTGTGGAGCACGTGGTGGGAGAGGCAAAACCAAAACTAACACCTCCTCCCCGTCCGGCGCTACAGGGCTGGGCACCATCTCTGTCTCGTCAATCGCTTCCTCTGCCCCTCTCCGAGGCCATCGCTTCACCTTCAGTCATGGCCCGAGAGGGAGAGGCAGGGCCACCTGGATGGACTCACAGGACGATGGCTGTTCCGCGGGTTCCGGGGGGATCGTGAGGGTGCTGGCCACAGGAGGCCTCCGGCTTCCCATCCCTCCGTCAGCCTTCACCATCTCTAGCCGGGCAAACGGGGTTCGGAATCAGAGCCCTCAGACACGCAGATAAGCATCTGGCCGCGGGCCAGGGTCCTCGTTCTGAGGCCTGCAGTGCCTGTCACTACTGCCACGGAGGGGACTCCTGGGGCCTTCTCCTGGATCTGCCAGTGGTCCCACCGGGGTTTCTAACGGATGTGTCCAGGAAAGCATTAGAAGTGCGCGTGTACGCGCGCACACGTGTGCACGCAAAGCAGGCTGGTAAGACTTTCACACCCCAGAAACGTACCTTTGGTTAGAACTGAAGAATTAAAAATTAAAGAATTTTAAAAACTTTTAAAAATGTAAAAGCAACCCGTCAATCACAGAATATTTACTGCATGCATGCCCTGGGCAAGGCACAATGCCACTGGAGATGAAAAACATTCTAAGACCCACTTCCTTCCCTCAAAGGCTCAGAGACCAAAATCAGAAGCGAAGCTGTCCATCTAGCGCAACTCCTCAATTTCAGAGGTGACAAAACTGACCGCCCTTTATTGAACATTTACTGCAAGTTGGACCAGGTTGAGGCATTTTATGTGATTACCTCAACAAGTCTGTAAGGAACAACATTGAATGTGTGAGATCTCATTAAAGGTTGGGCCCTGTGCTAAACACCAAACAGCTGCACCTCATTTCACCTCCAGCTCTAAGAGAAACTACTACTGCTGCCATCACCGCCACTACTACCACTGCTATTTACCGTGCTCCTACTACGTGCCAGGAATCACTGTGAACACTTAACAGAAACTCTCTCATTTAATCCTCCCAGAAGCCCTATTATACAGAACAATCAAAGCTCAAAAAGCTTAGGAAGCTTGCCCAAAGGCACACAGCTAATACGCCCCAGAAGTGGGACTGGAACCCAAGGTTCACCGGACTGCGACCTGTGGACTCCTAACCACGTGCACCCCTGAACAGTGGGCCTGAGAACTAATGATGGAGACTTTGCCGAGTGAAGAATTATTTGTAAGACAACAAGAAAAGATGTCATGAATCGGGACATGAATAGACAAAGGACAAGTCGGGGCTCTTTCACTTTCCCAAGGCAGAGACCATGGCTTCATTCATCTCTGCACCCCTAGGGTCCTTGGCACAAAGGAGGGTCTCAGTAAATATCAGTAAGTGCTCTGGGTATGGAGATCTATGGATCTCCTCAGGAAAGACTTCTGGGACGGGGTGAGCTGAGCCAGGAAGATGTACAAGACTGTGGTAGAGGGGAGGGGGGAGGGTGAGAAGAATCACGATTGTGCTGGGAAAGTGCGGGAGGCCTCCACATAGAACCAGCTGGCTTAGTGCGTCATGGCGGCTTTGGGGGGCCATCTACTGCATGGGCCAACTTCAGAACAGCTGAGATCCCCTTGTGTTTCAAACAAGCTAGTCTAAACCGGGAAGCGGAAAGGAAATCTGGCCCTCAGACCCCTTGGAGCTTGCATGCATCCATTCATTCTAAAAGCTACCGGGCTCCAAAGTCAACTTTTTGCCTACTGAGTTCATCAATGGGATGCTGTCCATTCCAGCATCGTGGGCATTTCAACATCTTGCTTCCCCAAATAGCCAAGCCCAGATGAAAAAACAACTGCTTCCTTCAATTAGGGAGGCAACACTGTCACATAAAAACTCAAACTCCATTTCCAGCCACAACACTCTACAGGCTGTCCCGCATTTCATAATTTACCAATTAAATTTTATCAGTTACCTGAGGGTCTAGTGAGTCTGAGCTCCTCCACTTGAAACTGTCAGGGAAGTAATTTCCCAATGGATACAGATATTCCAAGACTAGTGGTAATCGGACACATGATCAGAATCCTATTAGAATCCCTGGAACCTCCTCTTGGTCCCAGAGGGCCCGAGCACAGAGCACTCACTGGCCGAGAAGGAAATGGGTTTAAGGGGGTACTTGAGTATTGTCTGAACTGGGGCAAAAGAGGGATGCGGAAGCATTTGACGCGCTGCCACTTTTCAGAAGCCAGGACAATTCTGGTCTCACCAGAGATCAGGGTAATAAGTAGCTTAAAGTAAACACGTTACATGGTTTGGCTTATTGCAATTAGGAAACATCTGCCCCAAAGGGCTGTTGTCAGCGTTTGCAGTACTTCAGGAGCACCGGTCTCGCTTCGCCCCAACCCACCCCGTTTCTGACTGCCCGTGGGCATAAAGGAGGCAGGACTCAAACAGGAGATGGAAGAGAATCGGCAACTGCTACTGGGCTGCATGAGTCTCCATCCTGGCCCGGGGCCCAGAGCAGAGGGCGGATGACCTTTATGGAGTGCAGCAATGGGCTTCCTGGACCCCTGGCTTCGCTTGAATCCACAGGAGGTGAGAGGGCACCAGGAGGGGGGTCACTGCCTGGCTCCCTCCCCACTGGGCGATGTGGCAGTGGCTAGATCCAGTACCAAAGGTCCAGCCCCCCTCCTGCAGCCACAGCTCCCATGGCCATGACCTCTCCCTCTCCCTCTCCTTTACATCTCAACAAGTTCTGCATCCACTCCATCCCCGGTCTCTTCAGGTTTAGGGCTATCTTCCACGACTGCAAGCCCTGGAGGTTTACCATCCCTAATCTGTCTTGCTTCATCCCGTCCCCACCCTTGTTAAGAATGCCTTCAATAACCTTCAATCACCCCATCTGTTTCCTGTGGGACCCTGATGGAAGCCGATTGGCTCCTCAAATAAAAGGCTTAATACTAACACCACATGATAATCATTAACCTCATCAATACAACCTCTGGCAACAGGGCACTTCCAATCAGCAAAATGCTCTCCCATCCACACATGCTGGGAATATTACCCGGGAAACTAGGGGGAGGCAGGCACAGTCACTCTCTGAGTTCCCAATGACCGACGATGCTGACAACCAAGAGAAACCGCTTTCTTTGTGCAGGAAGCCTTGGGACTGGCTTCTCACAAACTCCCATCAAGACAAGCCCCCGCTGTGGACCAGCGACCACCCGCCTGCATGTTCGGGGCCTTTACTGAGGACACCACTGCCCTCAGGCTGCAGGAAGGAATCCCAGGCCACAGATATTCGACCACAGAGCTTCTAGCCCTGATTTTGGAAAGTCACACCCACTCTGGGGTCTGACTTTACACTGACAAATAAGGTCTCAATAATCCAATCTGCTCCAGACAGGAAGTAAAAGGCTCTCGGCTTGCATGTGCTCCAAGCGCTGCACGAAAGTGGGTGGAAGGGGTGAGCCGGGGAATCCCCAGCCCAGCACCTCCTCAGACACAGGGGATTCTTTTCCCTTTTACTTTGTGGGGATACAGTGTGCCTTGAAGGAGGGTGGGGGAGAGGGGAGGGGGAGAGAGGGAGGAGGGAAAGTCTGCAAACAAACTGGCCCTCAGCTCTGGGACGTCCTTCTACCTTTTCCTCCAGCTGAGCACCCTGGGGGCAAGTTGTCTGCCAAGCTTCCCCGTGTAAACACTCTGGCACCAGCTGGGGTTTGGAATCTGCTGAGTCTCTGCCAGCTGGCGACCTGGAGATGGGCCGGATTAAAGGAATGCGTAATGAGCGAGGTGGTGGGAGACAGGGGCTGTATTTACCCAGAGGGGGTCTGCAGGGGTCACTGGCCAAAGGGGGCTCTGGAAGCGGAAAAATCCGAAGGGAAGAGGAAAGGGGTTCCAAGGTGCCCAAGCGCCGTGCCCCACCCAAACGGTCCAAGACTGTTATGCTCATTTATTTTTTTCCTTCTACAAACTGGCTTCTTTGTC
This sequence comes from Tursiops truncatus, assembly GCF_011762595.2. Taxonomy (NCBI): domain Eukaryota; kingdom Metazoa; phylum Chordata; class Mammalia; order Artiodactyla; family Delphinidae; genus Tursiops; species Tursiops truncatus. The sequence continues at coordinate 24,612,517 of NC_047043.1, read as the reverse complement.
CCCATCTCGGTGCCCCTGGCACCCACCACATCTCCCAAGCCGGTTACACACGGCCCTTTGGAAGTTCCACAGCTGGTTGCTCCAGAAGGTTCAGCGCGATCAGCCAGCTCGACACTCGATCCTCTGCAATCCCCACGTGGGAACGTTAACGCGGAAACCCAAGCCACGTGCTGACAAGCAGGCCCCGGGCCACACTGGGCCCCAGCCCGAGGCCAGGCAGGCAGGGCACAGAGAGTCCGCAGTCCCAGCGGCCAGCTCATCTCCAGCCTTAAAGACAGAGGTTTCAGCCGCCCCCATGCGAAGTCCAGAAGACAAGGATTTGGAGGAGACGGGCCACTGGACGAGACCACAAGCCCACCAGAACCTCACTCCCTTCTGCTGCCCAGGGGGAGCGTGCGGGGGACAAGAAGTGACCCAAGTCCAAAGTCCTGGTGGGTACCGGTGGCCACACCTGCAAGGAAGCCACCCGCAGCCCTCCTGAAGCACCTGCAAACATGTCACCACAACGCAATACACACCACCAAGAAGAGGAAGCAGGTGGCCCTGCAGAACAGAAGGAAAACAGCACAGGGCGGGGGGCTGTTCCTAGGAGCTCAGCCACAAACCAGATGTGAGCCTCAGGCTACTACCCCGCTCACAAGGCCTTGGGGGGGGCTCCTTTTTTTTTTTTTTTTGCAGTACACAGGCCTCTCACTGTTGTGGCCTCTCCCATTGCGGAGCACAGGCTCCGGACGCGCAGGCTCAGCGGCTATGGCTCACAGGCCCAGCCGCTCCGCGGCATGTGGGATCTTCCCGGACCGAGACACGAACCCGTGTCCCCTGCATCGGCAGGCAGACTCTCAACCACTGCGCCACCAGGGAAGCCCCATCTCCTCTTTTAAAGGGTGTTCTCTGAAGTCCCTTTGCTCCCTCGGATTCCTTCACACACAGATGCTTCCAGGACAGAGATTCACCCCCACCCCCCCACAAGGTACAGGGTTCAAGGCTTGGCCCTTCTCCCTTAGAAATCCTGCCCCAGTGACCACCTCTATTCCAGTGACACTCAAATCTACTTTTCCTACTCAGATCTTCTGCTGGGGGACATTCCTGCATCTTTACCTAAACATCACACCAACTCCATTCGGCATGCCAAAAATCAAGCTATGCATCTTTATTCCAAAAGCTGGTACCCAAGAGACATCCCTATATCTGCCCATGTCCCAGGCTGCAGGCAAGGAGTCCCACCGTCCCTTACAGCCACCTGCTGGCTTTTTCCTTTATTATGTTATTAAATCCATTATTTCCAGTCACACCCTCATCTCTCACCAGCCTACAGAAGAGGCTTCTAACTGGATTCTCTCCCTTAGGACTCAACCTTCCTCCCTCTCCTCCCACCATCCTAGATAGAACAGCCACGCTATATATAATATGAACAATATAAACCCCCTTCCAAGCTCCCTTCTGCTTTCAAGATAATGTCTAACCCTTCAATCTGACAATCCTGAACCTCCTTCCCTTTCCACCCTTGATTATCACAACTCCCCAAACTCAGCACAACAGCCCCAGATGTCCTAAAAAATATTCTAGAATATTACTCCATGAAATACTCTCCAAGGTCAACAAATATGTTTGGTGCAGGTATACAAGACTCCCTACTGCTTACTACTACATTAAAGGCTCTGACAAGTCCTGCGGTAAATAAATCTGTTTAGCCTCACATTTCCCAAAACTACCCGGCCCCAGGAACTTTTGTAGCATTTCCTCTATTTAACTGCTCTCTTCGGTTCTCTGAACGCCTTCTCTTGCCCAGAACGCCAGCCCTCTGTTCTGCCTTCCATTTGTGTCTCTGCCTCGACTTCCCTTTGAGGGCCAGCTCTGGCCTCACCTCCTCTGGAAGCCTTCTGCCCACCCTGCCGTCCGTGCTGCTTCCTTCCGTCACCCCGGAAGCCCGCACTGCCAGGCCTAGTGAAGAGCCTGGGCTCTGAATTCAGAGAGACTGTGTTAAATCCCAGCTCTGCCCTCAGCAACTCAGATGGAGCTGTTCGGCTTGCTCTGTGTAGGCAGAGATAACAGGATCTATTAAAGAGAACTGTTACGGGGATTAGTGCAATTAGAAGGTCAGATCTATCACAAGGCGGGGCACACCACACATTCACTAAGTAACAATTAGCCATTTTTCTTCTAATTTGTTATCAATGCTTTGTCATTTATCATTTTCTGTGCGTCTTTTCCATGGGAAACCACTGAAAGCCCCAAGGCTTCTCCCACCACCCCCTCTACATAATCAGGTTTAACAAATAATGTGTTGATAAGGCCACCACCACCAACAGCTCCCCTTCCACCAGGTAGCAGGTGAGTGCACCCCTGGGCAGGGAAGAGGACTCAGCAGCCCCGGGCTATGAGCACTGAGGAGAGGCTGTCCAAAGAATCTTCAAGGCAGTCAAGTCCCATAACTTCCCAGAACCCCTCCCCCGAGGCGTTACCATCCTGCCCTGCCCCCCACCACCTGTCCACCTTCTGCAACCCTGGAAGGGTGGGGAGGCGCTCAGGAAACCAAAGCGAGTGGGTCTCACCCAAAAAGCGGACCAGGCGGCCCCTTTCCACAGGCCCACGCTGGGCAACAATGGGCTGCCGTGCGGGTTAGGGTTTAAACTTGAACTTTTCAACTGCTGTTTTTAAAAGCTTAAATTTTCACCACAGGCCTTTTCATTCATGTGACTTGTTCAGTTAATAACTGGAACTGAGAAGTTTCATTTCCACTTCTGGTCAATCCCGACTTGTGTTTTTCTTAATGCGTTTGTAGATGCTTCTCTGAACGGTTTAAAATACCCCCATTTCACCCTCTGAGCCACTCTTCAAAAGGCTTCTGAAAAGCAGATGTTTATTTATAGCAGGTGGGAATGACATCTCTAAGATCCAGGCACGAGCGTATCTTTACAGCATCCCCTGGCTACTCTGCGGACACCCTCCTCCAGCTTCCCCCCCCCCACACACACCCCAATTCCACCTCCAGCCTCTCTCCCATTTCTCCATTCGCCTTTCCTGCTCTCCAAGCAACAGGCTCTGCACCAATCCAAACTTTCCTTCTTTCCATCTACAAAATGATAACAGCCTTAATGTGCCTTTTCTGATTAGCAAAACGATATATATTTCGTTGAAAATATATACATGTATGATAGATACGAGCGTGGGAAAAAAATTAAAATTACTTGAAATTCTACCACACGTAGAAAACAAAACCACTGACTATATTTTGATCATTATCCTTACAGCTGTCTTTTTATAAAAATAAAACAAATCCAAACTTTTAGAGAGGACCACACTGACATGACATTCTATAACCTGCTTAAAAAAAAAGCAAAAAAAAAAAAAACCCACACACCCATACGTTATGGAAATCCTTCTGTGACACTGCATATAGATTTATGTCACCATTTTCAACTGATCTAACCAATCCCTTGCTGGTAGGCATTTAGGAACAAGCTCATCTTTTAAAAATGCTAATGTCTCAAAATATTTGGATATACCATTGAGTGGGGGAAAGGTCAGAATTTGGTCTGTGCATTTTTATTACAATCATGAAAAACCATAGTGTCCAGGCATAATTAAACCAACTGTGCTAAGTGGGAGAGCGCGAAGAAATGTTTATAAAAGTGGTATTCAAACAGCAAAGAAAGTCGTTCAACAAAAATAGCTCGTAAAACGCAAACGCCTCATTATCTTAAAAAATGCTATGATAGGTCACGCCTTAGTATAAAATATTTCAAGCAGCTGATCTCCACTTCATTGGACCTCACAGTTTTCTTCCCAAGGGGAAAAGGAGACCGTGGTCTGAAGCCGTATGATCTTTGAGAAGAAGGGGAAGAGGTGAGGGGTAATTCTGAGGCTTGAGCACTTGAGGGAGCCCACTGAACCACGGGCTGGGGGCTCAGAGCCCACCCAGGAGAAACCCTCAGCAAATGGACTCCACGTCCACATTTCTTAGCAGTCCTGGTGGCCCTGGAAGCAGCGTTTGAGCGCACATGGCGTGTCTGGTGTGGCATGGATGCACCAGGACTATATATAACTGTAACATGAAAATGAGAGGCACAGAAAAGTAGCTGCCTAATGACGGCTGCGATGGTCATGGAATTAATTAATATTCACGAACAACAATCATCGATGGAGTCCTTACTTGATATCAAGCTCTGTAAAAAAAAACACTATGTACAGGCACTATTAGCTCACTTGATCCTTCCAAAAACTCAATGAGGTAGGCACAATTACTTTCATTCCCATTTTACTGACCAAAAAAATGGGGTACAGTTGAGTAACTTAAATTATCTAGCGAAGTGTGGGAGCTGGTAAAGGACCAGTCAATGTGAACGCAAAGCCTGCACCCCCAACCTGTACACACTTCATGGTATTTACAAGCCCGGCACGATCTAGCAACGTGACATTGGGAATCGGGGTGCCCACCCAGACGTCGAGGGCAGCCAAGCCTCACACCTGCAGTCTGTTTTCCAGGGGGAGGAGAGCCTGGGAGCGAACCATCGTAATAAACCTATACAAGAAATCCACCACTGCCTTTCACTTCCAGGAGGTCACCATGGAAATGCACAAACCCAAATGCGCCCTAGAGCCAGTCCTCTCCGATCTATTTAGTTTAGTTTACACGTGCCCCTCGTCTGGGACTTCGGCCACGTCACCATGGTCATTTTTTAGCAGTAAAGTGGAGCGAAGGCACTCATGACTAATCACAGAGGTCATTCCTGGAGGCAGCAGAGCTTGCAAGCTGAAACACAGTCTATTTAACTTAAACGTGCCGGGTGGAAGGGCTAGGATACGGTATTTGGGCAAACCGTTGACTGGGGGTTTGGTAGAGCTCTGGCTTGGGCGGCAGCGCCCTTCTCCCACCCGCCCCATCCAGGCCGCGTGGCTCTAGGGCTTGGCTCTCACACAGGCACAATCCCCGACTCTTCCCCGGGCTCTAGGGAGCAGAGGTAGTACCACCACTCCAGGGAGTGATGGGGTGAGAACCAACCAGCACGGAGCCAATAGGAAGCCAGGAGGGAGGGAGCCCTGCAGCACGAGGTGGAAACGTGGCCCCATCCCCAGGCACAGAGCCCCGCAAGGATTCAACCTGTACAGAGCCCCTCATGACTATGGCCACACTGAACGGTAACCACTGGTTTTCTTACCCCTTCCCTGCCTGAGCCCAAGCACGGAGCCTGTCTCAACCATCTCCAGGTCCCAGGCACCTTCAATTAGCAGGCGCTCAATAAATATTTAGGGAATAAATTTCAAAGAGTTCTGGTGGTGGTTGTACAACAATGTGAATGTCCTTAACACTACCGAACTGTACACTTGAAAATTGGTAATATAGGAGTAGGGGGAAAAAGGTTATTATGGGGTTATATGAAATCATGAGTGTGAAACTTCTGAATATTGTAAAGCACTACAGAATTTAAAGAATTTTTCATTCAATTAAATATAATTAAAACCTTTTAAAATGGTAAGACACTTTTATGTTATATATATTTTACCACAATTTAAAGAAAACGATAATAGCACGTATTACAGAAAAAAAACAGTGGTGGCACTCAGATACTTCTAATACTCATTGTATGAAATCTGGCATTGTGTGGGTTGAATAATTGGAGTTTAAGAAGTATGGGGTGGGTTTAATTAGGTAACTGTTATCAATGGTGAATCATGATTCATTGAAACAAAATGTCACAAACAGATGTCAAATACGACACTCAGTAGGTCCTTCCTGGTGTCCTAAGGCATTAGCGAGGAGGCCCCAAATCCACCCAAGAATTTGGACTCTTCCTCACAGCCTGCCAACCGCAGACCTTAGAGGTGGCACTCTCACCTGTGACGGGAGAGAGAAAGCTGTCCACAAACCTCCCTCACTCCCATCTCCCTATAGGATGGAAGGGTGGCGTTCCACAGAGCAGATCTGTGGATGTTACTAAATCCTACTGGAAAGAGATGGCCGATAGGTCTGAGAGGTTCTGCTTCTTTAATAAGTATATGTGGTGTATGAATCTCCAAGGAAGGGGGCCTGGAAGGAAGAGTTTCACGTACCTCTGTGACCCAGAACCTTACAGCCTCCTGTTACCACCCCTGGGGATTTCAACAGCCTGGAACTCATAACAGGAAACATCAGTGTCACAGACGTGACGGATTATTCGGAATATCGGTAAGCGCAGACCTGGCTCCCCGGTTTACTACCTGTGTGATGGCCGGCAGTTATTTGAATTCTCTCAGCCTCAGTCTTTTTCCCTTTAGAATGGAGTAAGGACTCGGGCTCTGAAATCAGACAAGTGGGCTGTGAATTCTGTCTCTGGCCTCTTGACCAATGGAAGCTTGGTCAGGTTCCCTGGTCTTTCTAGACCTCAGTTCTCTCACTGTACTATGGGAGCAGTCACGGTACCCACCCCAGGGGTGACAGTGAGGGTGGGATGACAGGATACAGGGAAAGCGCTCGCTGCAGTGCTCGGCACAAGGTCAGCACTCAACACACTTCATTCTTTGACCCTAAACACTGTAAAGTGCTATATGAATGTCAGCATCCTATAAGGCCCAAGCCAAGTCCCACTCTTCTCTTATGAAGCTTCCCTTGCGGGAATCTAAAAGCGTTCTCACCTCCAGGCTTACGCGGTGTAGAAGACCACTATATTCACCACAAATGTATCTGGCGTTTAGGCATACACTGATGTCTAGTATTATATCCTACATTGGTATCTAGTGATTCAGATAGAAGAAATCTTATGTCAAGTTCCTTTTTTTCCAAAACATAATGGGGGGGGTTAAATGAATTTAAAAGCTACAAACGGGGCTTCCCTGGTGGCGCAGTGGTTAAGAATCTGCCTGCCAATGCAGGGGATACAGGTTTGAGCCCTGGTCCAGGAAGATCCCACATGCCGCAGAGCAACTAAGCCCGTGCGCCACAGCTACTGAGCCCATGCTCTAAAGCCCGTGAGCCACAACTACTGAGCCTGCGCTCAAGAGCCTGCGAGCCACAACTACTGAAGCCCGCGGGCCTAGAGCCCGTGCTCCACAACAAGAGAAGCTACCACAACGAGAAGCCCACGCACCGCAATGAAGAGTAGCCCCTGCTCGCCGCAACTTGAGAAAGCCCGCGCGCAGCAACAAAGACCCAATGCATTAAAAAATAAAATAAATAAAAATAAAATAAATTTTAAATAAAAATAAGTAAAAGCTACTTTTTTACCTACTGTAAAAAAAAATTTTTAAGGGAAAGATATAACATTGAAAGCTAAAGTCTTCCATAAACTACCTCCTGGAGACAATCAATGTTGACAGTCTGCTGTGATCTTTCCAGATTTTGCATATATAAACATAATTTCTTTATTAAAATGGACTCATGCTCTGTATACTAATCTATTTTTTTCCTCAGATATCAGTCCATGTCAATACATAAAGATTGACCTTATTCTCTCTTAAACAGCTATAGAGTATTCCAGCATACGGCTATACTATAATTTACTTAACTGGTTCAATATAAACGGATACTTAGGTTGTTTCAAATGAATGACGACTTTGGGGCAAGATCTGTGCCCTCTATTTCCGCATCTTCATAGAGGTGGCACTGTGCACATGGTGAGAATTCAGTAAATCCTACTGTGTAAACTCCAAAAGTATTTGCCTCTGGGTCGCAGATGGTCACTGGGATGCAGTCCACCTAATATAAATTTCAAAAGCCAGCGCTGCTGTGTGAAGCCTGGATAGTAGTGGGCAATATTTGCAGTGCTGGCCCTGAGATTTAACTCTCAGACCAAAAAGACAAATAGTTCAATACAGTTTCCATGCCGGCTGCTTTCCCATATTAAAATTATTTGATGACCCAGCAATTCCACTCCTAGGTATATACCCAAGAAGACTGAAAATATTATGTCCACACAAAAACTTGTACACAAATGTCCATGGCAGCATTATTCATGTGATGTGATGCAAACAGCCCAAATGTCCACCAACTGACGAAGGGATAAAGGAAATGCAGCATTTGCACACAGTGGAATATTACTCAGCCGTCAAAAAGAATGAGCTCTGATACACACTACTACATGGATGAACCTTGAAAACGTTAGGCTAAGTGGAAGAAGGCAGTCACGGGCTACATGTTGTATGATTCCACTTACATGAAACGTCCAGAACAGGCAAATCCAAAGAGAAAGAAAGTAGATTCATGGCTGGGGTAAGACCAATGGGAAGTGACTGCTAACTGCTTTGTTTGGGGGCTGATGGAAACGTAGAATTAGATAACGGTGATCGTTGCAAAACATGGTGAATATACCAAAAAAACCACTGAACTATACACTTTAAAATGCTGAATTTTATAGTATACAAATTATATCTCCATTAAATATGCAAAAAAGATTCTTTCAAAACTGGTTATCAGTAGGTGATTCTACTTTACCACTTCCTTACTGAAAGAATACGACGTGCAAACCACTGGAACGCCAAGTGCTGGGCCGGGTGCTGGAGACACGTGGTGAGCAAGCTCTTCTCCTGCCCTAGTGATGAGGTCCCATACGGTGGAGGTGGGGCAGTAAGGGCCGAGATGGGGGGGCGCAGGGGATGAAGCGCTGAGGCAGGAGCAACGACCCTGCCCAGGGCAAAGGGGGGGCTTTCCACAAAAAGGGGGCTGTGGCCTGAGGATCGAGGACCAGCTGACCAAATGCAAAGCCAGAGTGTCCTAAGGGAAGAATTTGTATGAAGGGACAGAGGCGAGAGAAACCTCACAGCGGGGCTGAAAGATAACCAATAGGGAAGGGCCTCGTTACTCAAACGTGCCAAATGATGTAATTTAAAGATCCAACAAGTACTTGACTCCTGTTATGTACCAGGCATCGGGCTAGATGCTGAGAATACAACAGGGAACCAGATCTATGCAGACACTGGCACAGCTTTTAGTATATAACGTGTATTTTCACGGCTATAGGATAAATAGGCCACGGCTAACTGATTCCTTGGTTTGAACATGGTATTTTAAAAGGACAAGGACAAATCTGTCAATATCTATCAAAAATACAAATGAACTTATGCTTGGAACCAATCATGCCACTTCCGGGAAAATATGCTACAAGATATGCCTGTATAGGTACCAAATGATGTGCGTACTAAGATATTCACTGCAGCATTGTTTATAAGAGCAAAAGACTGGAAACCACCCAAGTGTCCATCTAAAGGGGACTGGTTAAATGAAGTACAGAGAATCTATACAATGGAAGACTAAGCAACCCTGGACACAAATGAGGAAATTCTCTGTGTGCTGACATGGAAAGATCTCAGGGATATTGTGCAAGCAGAAAAAGGCAAGGCATGTAAGAAAGGAGGCAGGAATACGTATACATATACCTCTCTCTATATATACGTATGTATGTGTATACACACACATATACATACATACACATATAACATACACATACATATATACATGTGTGTATGTGGAAAATCTATCATATATTTATAGCTGCTTGTCCCAGACGGTGGAGGTGGGGCAGTAAGGGCCGATATGGTGGGGGCACAGGGGCCGGAGCGCTGAGGCAGCAGCAACTACCCCACCCAGGGCAAAGGGGACTTTCCAGAAAACCTAAGAAGGATATGCAAAAATTAATAAAAGTGGTTACCTGGGGGCAGGGGAAGGGAGCTGGATGGGAAGAGGTAGGGGAGGGACATTTCTCAATCTATTCTTCTTACATGTTTTTGATTTTTGAACAATGTGACTGTATTGCCAAATATCACCTATTCAAAAACATTCTTTTTTTAAGCTTTAAAAGGCCAGGATTCTAGGTTCTCCATCTGTACGCACACGCTAAACTAGCCAGCATTCCTAGTGAGCTCAGGAGCAGCTGAGAACCCAGAGAAGAAAGCGTGGATGGAAAGGCTGCAAACGACCACCAGCAGCAGCAGAAAGGCAGCTCAAGACGCACTCCCCTGTGTGTGCGCTGGCCCAGCCTTGATCGTTTCACGCCAGCTACGTGTCAGGCACAGAGGGGTGGGGGACACCGAGAAAATGTGAAGCAACCCTTCCCTCCGGGGGGCACTCATAGCAAGTGCAAGGAGCCAGTCTTTTCCCTTCTGCCTGTGACTCTCCTGGTACAACTCTGATGGAGTCACTCCCGTGCTCAGGAATCTGCAGTGGCTCCCTATTACCTAAGCCAGGGAGCAAATCCAAACTTTGGGCCTCCGCGGCCCTGCCTGCCAGTCCAGACGCATCTTCCATAACTTCCTTCCTGAAGCACCTCCCCAGCTTTGGCAACACAGAGCCACTTTCCACCCCCTTACCTCTCTGGCCTTTACACAGGTCCCTCCTCTGCCTGGAACACCCTCTCCCCAGCCCATCTGCCCGGCCAGCATCCCTCAGGCCTCCAGGCCCAGCGCAAACTTCTCCTGTCTACAGTGAACTGTCCCCAACCCTCCGGGGGCTTCTGCGCCCTCCTCTGACTCACACTGTACCCGTGCACATGAGAGCACCGACGATACCGCCCCCTCCCAGAGGACTCCGGGCTCTGTGACGGCAGCATCTTTGCCTCGTCATCTGTGACCCTGGCCCCAAGAACAGTGCGTGGCAGAGAGCAAATGCTCAATGCGAGTCGGGCTCAATGAATAAACGAGAGAAATACAGAGGCAGGTGGCAAGGAAGTGTGAACTCTGTTAGGGGCCAGGAGAGCGTCTGAGCAGGTGGTGCCAGTGCAATACAGGAGGTGGGCATCAAGGGAGAAGCGCGAGTCAGTCCAATGAAAGGGGGAGAGGGAAGATGGGGGAAGGGTGCATAAGCAAATGGGAGGCATGAAAGAAAAGTGTTCAGGAACCACTAGATGGTTTGTGACAAGGGGTCAGGGCAGGGCCGGGCCGAGCGTGGAGGACAAAGGCTGCTCAGACTCCAGGGGAGCCTTGAATGCCATGCCGAGCAGCCCAGACTTCGGGTGGGCACCACCAAAGGGCTGTAAGGGAGGGAGACCCAGGCCCAGCTCCGAGTCTGAGGACATCAGCGGAAGCTCCGTGGAGGAGGGGCCAGAGGGGAGGCCAGACAACAGGCTGAGGACCAAGGTAGGACTCACTGTCACTGTTCAGGTGAGAGAGGCCCAGGGTCTGAGCCAAGGCCGAAGAGCAGCGCTCGAGCGGGTACACAGAGCAGCGCAGAAGGTCAGGCTGGTGGGACTTAGTGACCAGATGCGGGGGCGAGGCCAAGGGAGCAGTGACCGCGGCGGTCTGCTCTGACACATGCGCTTGCTTTGAAGCATTTCCCTCCTCTGCACACCACGTAAACTACAGGCACTGGGGGTGATCACCCACAGGCCTCGGGAAGAAGCCTCCCAGGGTTCCACCAGGGGGCGAGAAATCAGACAAGGGGCAAATCTCCTCCTTCTGTTCCCAGGGGCCTGGCACCAGCTCAGAGATGGAAGGCACGTGGCAGACCAGGCAGCCCTCACCTTGTCCAGCACACGTCAAAGAACGACGACTGACACGTGTCAGCACCGCCTGGCAGAGCGCGGGCAGCCCCTCATGTACAGCGAGGGCAGCAACTCTGTGAACGGAGCTGCACACAGGCCAAGACTCCCTCCTCTGTCCCCAGTCAACCCCCTGCGGCCCCATTCCCGCCCATCCCTAGGAAACCTCCCCAGAGGAGCCCCCCCGCCCTCCGCATCCTCTGACACCGGAACAAACCCGGCTTCCTCGGGTCAGGCCGCCATACTTGAGCGTAAGCCTCTTCACGGCTTATGCAGCCGAAAGATAAAAGCGGGCGGCGGGGGGGAGACGTTCCACCTGGCTGAGGCCCGACTTCTTAAAAAATCAGAAATCACATTAGATGCAAAACATACTGTTTGAATAAGTCTGAAGGACACTTTGGTGATAAAGCCACGCGAAGCCGGCACCACACAGTGGCACAGAGACACCGGAGTTCCAGGACAGCCCCGCACCGGGCAGCCTCGGGGTACAGCGGCTCCCAGGCGGAGCCCTCCCCCCTCCCTGCCCCTCACCCCCGCCCTAGTCCGACCCTCACAACTGCCGGGTCGCACAGCGTGCCTGCCACACCGAGTGGACACCAGGGAGTTCAGGTGTGTGGGTCCCGGGGCATACTTCTCAGTTGGGGTGGAGACTGAAATTGTGTCGGGGGTTTGGGGGAGTTCTCCTGGGGGTCAGTGCCACAGCCTCCTCACCAGACTCACCTCCAATCTCACCTCCATGTATCTCCGGAACAGGGGACACAGCCTCACATCACTGTACTGCCGAAGCTCTTCAAAGACCCCCACTGCCTCCGGGAGAAAGTCTCAAGCTGTCGGCCACCACCACCCACCTGCCCCAGCCACTGCTCCCATCTTAACGTATTCTTTCTTCTGTAACCTTGGACCAGATACCCAAGCTTGCTGTAACTGTACGTAAAGTGAGTGCAGGTGGCTGTCAGCAAGGGCCTGAGTGACTCGCCCGGTGTGGAGGTCACAGGACAGGGCACAGGGCTGACCTCTCCATGCATCCCGTTCCCAGCTGCGTTCCGAATGCTGAGGGAGCCCCACACGGTCGAGGCATCGCTCCAACACCTCCCGAGTGTAACAGGAACGATGGGGAACACGCACTGGGCTCTCACCCTGCAACAGGCCGTCTTCTGAGCGCTGTGTCTGTATTAAATTTCGTATTTTGTGTTGATGTTTCTAATCCTCCCAACGACTCTCAGACATAGTATTATCCCCATTTAACTGATGGGGAAACTAGGGCACAGAGAGATTAAATAATTTACCAAGATGACACTGCTTGGACATGGAAAACCAGAATTCAGACCCAGGCCATGTGGCTCCAGGCCCACGACCTCAGCCCTATAACCCATGCCTCTAACAGTCCCTAACAGAACCGCACCACAAGGACCCCTCATTACCTATTACTACACAAACGAAAACCAAACTCTCGGGAAGCGACGTGGAGACCAGTGCTGTCCAACAGTACTTTCTGTGATGATCAAAATGTTCCATCTCAGCGCTACTGGGGACTTGAAATGTGGCCGGTGTGACTGAGGAACTGAATCTTTCGTTTCATTTCGTCTTGACGAGCTTATGTTTAAATAGCCAGGTGTGGGCTTCCCTGGTGGCGCAGTGGTTAAGAATCCGCCTGGCAATGTAGGGGACAGGGGCTCAAGCCCTGGTCCGGGAAGATCCCACATGCCGCGGAGCAACTAAGCCCATGTGCCACAACTACTGAAGCCGGCATGCCTAGAGCCCGTGCTCCACAATGAGAGAAGCCACCGCAATGAGAAGCCCGCGCACTGCAATGAAGAGTAGCCCCTGCTCGCCGCAACGAAGACCCACTGCAGCCAAAAATTAATTAATCTAAATAAATAAATAGCCAGGTGTGGCTTGTGGCTGCCTATTGGATGGCACAGGTGAGGCCTACATTTGGTGAGTCCAAAACTGTGACATTTCAAACGTTAACCATAGCAGATAATTCCTACTTGAAACTAGGCTTCAGGAGGATGTCACTAAGTGCTGATGCATCTCCTCACATCTCTCCCCCTCCAGTACTGGTGTTAATTCCCTCTCATAATTTCGAGGCAGAAAGCATGCCCGTGGGTAGAGGAGCTGCAGGCCTTGCAGATGGAGTGGGAGTGTTATCAGCTGGCTGGGCAACGCCTTAAGCACGCTGCTGTAGGTGCGGGGTTGGGGGGCGTTTCACACTCTAGGCTCACCCTACTGACTGAAATAAACCGGCCCCTAGGGGCGCGAGGGGTGGCGGGAACGAGCGGGTCCCTGAACGTGCACACACGCTCCAGCCAGGGCCCCGGACCACCCTGAGCACCAGCGCGACGAACGCTGAGCGGGCAGGGCAGGCGCTGGCCGTGCTGCCCAGGACAGAGACCTCTTCTAGCTCTTCCCGGGTCCCCTGTCAGCCTGGGAGGGGCCACATGGCCTCTGACTCCAAAGTCACAGACAGAGCCCACCCCCTCTCCCATCCCTGGTGATTCCTTTCTAACATATGGGTTTTCTCCTCCCTCACCACCGGTTCCACTAAGCTCCATGACATGTCAAACCCAAATTCAGGCTAGATTTCAACTCAAATAAGAAATGAAACCAAAAGCAGAAGTTGAGACCACTACCTCAACTTCAGAAGGTAGTGGAGGGCGTTTTTCTCATTAACCCTGAATCCGTGTGGCTGTGGGGAAGGTGCTCCTTCAACTGGAGTGTCACCCGTATGTCCCAGCCCTGTTCTGCATCAGCATCTTAGGAAGGCATGACTGAGACGCAGAGCAACTGACACTCCCAGGAAGCAGCAGGGCCCAGACCGGAGAAGGGACCGCACAGCTACTTAGGGGCAGAGGCCCCGGGGTCCAGTCCTCACCCCTCCACCGCACAGCTCCCTGCCCGGGCTCTGTCGCGGGGACCCTGGAAGAGGAGCTCGTGCCCGCACGTCATGCCAAACCAGAGACCAAACTGCAATTACAGAAAAGAAAAAATCAGCGATCCCTCATTCCTTTCCACCTCCACCCCCTCTTCCAACCAGCATACAAACAAGTTATTCCCTGCCCATCGAGGTCAAAAGCTGACCCGGTACAAAGTCAGAGAGCAAACCAAACACTCTGAACTCCAGAAGTGTTGGGTCTGAAAAGCCCCATCCCGTCCCAAGTCCCGAGGAAGAAGTCCCTCGGAGAGGAGATCCTTCTCTGCAGGGCATCGTGAAGGGACGCCGCGACTTCCCGCAGGACTCCGGGAATCACGGAGCGAAGGCCTGCCTATCCTGGGATCGCTCCTCCAGGTCAGGAGCGCCCAGACTGCCCTTAACCTTCAGGAAAGGAGCTGATAATACATGCCCTGTCACCTCTCACCCCAAAGCCACGTTCTCACTGACCCTCAATGCTATCTTTTCGAAGATGCCAGCACTGCGCTTGGGCATGCACAACAGACCAGAAACACTTGTTAACTAACCAGTGAGGTCGCGGGCTTTCCTCAAAGCAAGAGGGCAGAGGTTAACAGAGCAGGAATAGGCATGTTGCTATATGTTACGTCCCCACGCTTTGCCCATAGGGAGGCACATCCTTCTCCCTCCCCAGAGCCACGGAAGTCTTCATCATTAAAAAGTCTCTTTTTAAAGTTCTCCGTGAAAACAGAGAGTATCTGCGCCTTTATGATAAAATCGAAAGAACAAACTGATTAAACTAATGATGCTCTGTCCTTAAAACTTAAGGAGCTTTATTAAGAAACCCTCTTCAAAGGCAGGACAACTGAGGCTCTGAGGATGATGTCCTTTCTCACCTCAGGTGCGACTCTCACCCCCACTAACCCAAAAGGCACATCACAGATCCCGCTGGGGTTTGATGTTGGAAATCTTAAGAAACCCTATGGAAGAGTTCTCTGAACCTCAAGCAAGGTTCCAATCAATGAAGGCCTCCGAGTGCCAGAAATCACACCTTGCACACACATACACACTCACTGCCTTTGGTCAGTTCACTCATCTGCAAGGCTGTGACACACGAGATACCCAGGAGTCACCGCCGTGCTTGTCTTCTGCCTGCTGACCACTCAGCGTGTTGGGTCTCTATTCAATAAACTCCTCCCTCCACCAACGGCAATGGCTTGAGGGTGAGGCCCAATGATCTGTAAGTTGCACCTGCCACTTTCATCAAGTTCAAGACCTCACTTCTATCCACAAACAGTCTATCAGCTTTAAGCTACCACATCGTGACCTCCTTGAAGACAGGGACCCCACCTGGTTCCTCTGCATTCCCAGAGCTCCACACAAGCACACGGCAGGCACCCAGTCCACAAACGCAGCACATTTAGGAAGAATCTGTCAATTTCGAGGCTTCTGCACACACAACGGCATTCAAAGGCAGCGTCGGGAAAGCCAGTGAGCAGATGTGTAAAAATGCACTGGGCTTGAGTCAGATGACGTGGGTTCAAGCCCCAAGTTTACCAGAAATTCACTCTGCTACCCTGGGCAAATCACCCAACCTCTGGGGTCTTATTTCCCTCTTCTGTAAACATAGTAGATGATATCTAGGTTTCCCTTTAGCCCTTAGACTTGTAAAACGTGAAGAAAAGATGTGCCCTTGAGCTATGGCCATGATATTCACTTGATGAGACGGGCAATGAGGATACAGCAGGCAGAAGCAGCAACTCCACACAGATGTGGGCTAACAGCAGACAGTGACTTTAACAGGAGGTAAAGCCTCTGCCCACTCGCCCACGGTCACACGTGATACACACGTTTGGGTCACTCTCTAGAGCCTTTCAGGGAGTCACTGCAAATGGCAACGACTCTTCCAGACAGAAAAGCCTCCAAGTGGAACAGTGACCCGCAGACATTACTTCCAGGTAATAAACAGATTCCACTCAGACAGAGAAAACTAAAGCGGCCTGTGGCTACGTTCTGTAGACGCCCCATTGGTGGAAGCATCGGGGCTGAGCTCTAAATGCGAGCCAGACGTGGCTGACTTCTTGTTTTGGCTCCAACTCTTAACTCGGAGCGGATGGTCCCTGGCCAAGTCTCTCCTCTAGAAGCCAGGCTCTGGATGGGTATGACAACCCCCATAAACCATCCAGATTACAGGGTGAGGCTAGTAAAGCATTTCGCAGACGCAAAATGCTGCCAACCCCTCGAGACAGATGAGGGGAGCTGTCAAGAGGCAACGTGGCTCGGGCGGAGAGCCACAGAGCAGCGGCTCACCTAACCCTGCGTGCCCCCAAGTTCCCTCCAGGGGCCTCCCCATCCCCCACTCCCAATCGGGCTCCGCTCCTTCACGCAGGAAAGCTGTGTGAACCTACACTGTCCAGGAGACCTGCCTGCAGAGCTCTTCAAACTGCAACGTCAACTCCCAATGTTAACCAGTGGTGACTAAGCTGGGCTGGGTTTCCTTCCACTGGGGACACGTGAGACATTGAGGTAAGTCAAGGCAAAGCAACAGGCTGTGTGAGAGACAAAGGTCTGCTCGGGAAACGAGACGGGCTGTGTCAGGAGCCGTGGTAGTAGCTTTACTGTTTTCTTTTCCCTTTTTTTGCCCCCTTTTCTTTAACCATTAGGTACCAATGGACACCAGATACACAGTGCTGGATGAAAAGGTTAAGAGATCGTATCAGTAAAGTTTCCCACCAAAGCTTGCTAATAGCACTCTGGCTGATTAGAAAGCACTTCTGGAGTTTGGGAACTCTAATCCGCTCTTATCAACCCTCCAGCTTAGGCATTTATCAGGGTGGGAACGGGAGATATATCAGCTCTGCCACAGACTGATTTCTGGGGCCCCTGCCCACGACGAAGCAGATCAGAAAGGAGCTCATGCCTGCCAGAGTGAAGTTTTCTCCATAGCAACACATGCGACTCTGCAAACAGGCAGGACTAGACCAGGCCGGACAGTGCCCCCAGGAAGCAGCGGCCGAGGGTGCAGACAACAGAGGGAGCAAGAGGAAAGTGGCACCGACGGAGCGGGCGGGGCAGCTGACAGCGGCAGCTCTGAGACCCTCCAGCACCCCCAGCCCACCTTCCAATAAGATGGATGGCACAGGGACAACAGATGTTCTCTGTGGAGCAGGGGAAAGAGGCACCCAGGGCAGAGTGATCGCCCGCTTTGGAGCAGACAGCTGGCACTGGAGAACTTGGGGGAAAGGTCTCATGGAAAAATCAGGTCCTATCTAAACTGAAATTCAAGCCAGGCTGATGGCGGAAGGTGTTCTCACACACCCAGCAATGACGCCAATAACAGGGGCCACCAGCGTGGCTGCTGAGACCAGCAATTAAGCGCCCGTGTGCCAGGCCCAGTGCGGGACACCTGTACCTTCATCGTGCTGTGAGGGTTAAAAACTCACTCACTGATAAACACCACCTTTCTGGATGTCACATTTTTGCCAAAAGAAGAAACGGGGATCACCGAGGTGCCCTTACATCCCACAGGACAGGGTTACTTACACTTGAGGCTGGACCAGGAGGTACACTAGTTCCAAATCTCTGCTCTTTTGTTCAGATCACTGAAATGCGGGTAAAAATCCAACCACAGAACAAGGGCACCTAAGAGACTAAGTGGCCCTTCTCGGCTTTCCCTGACTCATTTCTCCAGAACGCCACTGATGAGCCACGTCAGAGGCTGGAGAGGAAGATGCGTAAGTCAGGAACTGTAACAGCTGGCAGAAGAACATCTTCAAAAGCGATTAGGAATTAAAGTAAAAGCGACATCTGCCCTCAGATGTACATCTGTGCCCTGTGCACGGCTCTTTGTAATAACAGAATGTAAGCAGAGCTGTCTTACAGCACTAATGCTAAGGGGCAGGACCAGCAGCCTCCCTTCAGGTTGTGATGTCTGCAGGGATGCCTGGGAGGATGTGCACTGGTGCCACGGAACCCGTGTCCTGCCAGGTCGTGACACAACGGGCTCCCACCGTGCACACTGCAAACACATCACCCCGACAAGCTGACCGTGGTGTCAGCAACCGGGAAGAAGGCAGTTCCTGGAGAAAAGGTGGCTCCACCACATCTGCCTCCAAAACAATCAAAAAGCAAACACCAACCACTACCCCCAAAGTTCTCTGGGCCCTAAATTCTTAAAGTCATCACAGACCAAACAGGAACCCAACCTCCAAGTGACGGGCCCAGAATTTCAGAACCATTTCCGTGCTGCAGAGCCAGCAGCGCCTGCAAATGAGCTTTGCAACAAACAGAAAAAGTCTGTCTCGAAATGACATTTTGTAGGTAATGTACAAGTGGCTTCCTCTCTGCTGGATGTGCCCCCTTGTTCTCATTCTCTGTTCTCGCTAATGAGCGCCTTTTCCTCTCTCTTCCCCCTGCCTGTTTCAGTTTGAAACGTGGCACTGTGGCACCAAAGGAACAGGACATTGGAAAGGGAAAGGAGAGGGGAGGCGGCTTTCAAATCTGACACACACCCCACTGGCTGCCCACACCCTGAAGGCCGCTCCGGCCGGGCTCCACCTCAGACAGGCCTGAAGGACCAAAGTGTGGAGTAGAAATCCCCCTTGCACCACCTCTCCCCAGCAGAGTCAAGAAAGAGAAAGCTGGAAGGGAAGGAGGGGGGAAAATAAAGCTCCACATTCCTGACATTTTTTAGCCAAGTGCTGTGGCTGCACAGAACAGCTCTATTCCAAACAGCCGCAGGATGGAAAGAAAACCTGGGCTCAGGGGGAAGAGCCTGCCCCTGGCCTCGGAAATGGGAGAAGGAACCTCAGGAGGGTTCAAAACTGAACCACACAGAGGTGGGAGGGCAACCCTTTCATGTGTGTTCCCCAAAGGAAGTGATCCCAAGGGAAGGAACTTGGAGTCATCATCTCCCAGGGGACAGAACTAAAGTCCTGGGGTTCCTGCGGGGGAACGAAAGCCCCTCTGAACGCTGGTAAGCTGACCAGTGAGTTGGGGAAGGGGCGAGGCAGGGAAGAAGTGGAGACCAGTTAAGATGCAAGGGCCAGGCTGTGGCTGGCTGGGGTGGGGGGGAGAGGGCCCCAGCTCATTGGCAGAGGCTAGGCAGGGGACCCCAGAGGGAGAAGTAGCCAGGAGACTCGCTCTTTGTGGGAAGAATTATAATTGAGTTTTCCTGATTCAGCTTCTGAATGAAGGCATCCTAGCCCTGCCCAAGTTAGAAACCCAAAAGCCTGCCGTCCTCTCTCCCTGCCTTCCCCTCCCCTTTCCATCTCCTTCTGTCCTCACTCCTAAGAAAAAGTGAGTCGTGTTAAGTGCTGGCCTGCCCCCCACCATCTGCATCCCTAGATACACACACACATACACACCACCCCTCCAGGGAAGAACCCAGATGACCCTGAGTGATAGCTTGTAAGTCCCTGGCTGGTTTACCCCAACTGTGAGGATGCCCACATGTGTTTCTCTGAGGTCCTGCTCTCATCTGGTAGGGAGAGCAGAGTTCCAGAAATCTGAGTCCCCCCCGCAGATACCTGTCTCTGTGGAGAGTCAGTTGGTAGGTACAGACAATGAAGACCTACTGTGTGCCTAGTGCAGCAGAACACACGTGATTCATAAGGGAGGTCTGGACACGGCCCTCCTCCTCCCAGACCAGCCTGCACCGACCCACAACGTACCTCCAGTGCACCTTCCTGAGGAGACAACCTGTCCTGTACGTACAGATGCCGCGGGGCGAAGGTTCTACCAGAAGAGGGTGGTGGGACAGGGAGCCGTGAGGCAGGCATTTCAGCCCTGGCCCTTTCCACACTCCCCAGTCCA
This sequence comes from Tursiops truncatus, assembly GCF_011762595.2. NCBI lineage: Eukaryota > Metazoa > Chordata > Mammalia > Artiodactyla > Delphinidae > Tursiops > Tursiops truncatus. The sequence continues at coordinate 24,592,369 of NC_047043.1, read as the reverse complement.
ATCCCAAAAGGGGGAGGAGGGCAGGGCAGTTTTTTCGGGGTTTTTTTCCCACCCTGGGCCTTCCTCTTGTCATGTACTGGAATTAAGGGCTCCTTGCACTTTCCACCTCCCATGGACGGCCAGGTTTAACCAACAGGACTTTCCACCAGACCAGAGGCAGCGAGGGAAGGAGGTACCGAGCTCAAATACTCGGCAGCTCTCTTTGAGCAAAGGTAAAAGCAGGTAGAGCCACCATCCTTAATGAGTGCCAGACACACAGCAGAGAGACCCACCAGGCTATGCAAGAGACGTCGCTGGCTGTGAGGGCTACAGCTGTCACGTGTCTTTCCAACCACACCCTCCAAGTCTGGTGACAAGGCACTGGGAGGCCTCTTAGAATGGAGGACAGCAAGGAGACACTGAGAGCACTGGCTGGACCAAACAAATTTTCTCCTACCCCGCTAAGCTATTATGATCAACAATAACAGGGTTTCAGGAGCAAAGGACCTGATTTCACATTGGTAGAACCTGTTATGGCTTTTGCTGCTCACATGATCTCAATTAAACCTCACAATAACCCTCTGAGGAAGACAGGTTTTACTCATCTGTAATGATGGGGAAACTGAGGCTGCATCTGTTTTTTATTTCGTCAAATTAGTGACAGAGCAGGGACCGTGACACGGGGACCACCCTGGCTTGACAAAGCCCTCGCCGCCGATACATCACGAGAGCTGTCGGGGTGGGTGGAAGGAGTAAAGGAGGCCTGCAGACCCTGAAGCCCAGCCAAGGACACATGCAGACATCCAACGCTGACTCGGCCGCCACAAGAATGTCCCCAGCTTGAGGGCAGCTTCGCTGACCAAGCAGGGCCCTTGTCATCCTTAGAGAGGAGATAGGGAACCCAGAGACAGAGGCACACAGAAGAGGTGATTAGCCACGCCGGGAATCTTCCATCTTCAAGGCAATTTATAGAGAGTTACAGCTTCCTAACCCATTCCTGAGAATGCAGATAAGCTGCCCACGAAGTGTCACTCACGTATCTGACCCTTGAGACAAGACAGACCACAGCAAGTCCTATACTCAGCGTTTGCCAGTTCTCCCTACTTGTGAATATCACATTTTTCTGGCTGTCGGGAGTAGGGAATCCTTCCCATCAGCCCCCTTGGATTCTGACCCCATTCGGGCTTACTAAAACTCCCTGCTCTATGAGGCCTGCCCCAGCTGTCCTGAGCAGGACCCCGTGGTCTCCCCCTACCCGAATAGCTTTGAGAGAATCACCTTTCCCCTAAAAGCAGAGGGTATCCCTGGCCCACGCCTTGCTCCTGTCACAGGAGAAGCTCTGGGTCCACCACAGCTGGATCTGAATGAACAGTTCACAGAGTGAAACAGGGTTTATGAAAACTGGCCTTTTGGGCAAGAGTAAAAAAAAAAAGGGGGGGGTGGGGAGGGTGGCGGGAGGACGGCAGAAGTGCACTGCTGGGATGGGGTCAGGGCCACACGTGAACACCCCGAGTCTGGCCCAGAGCGGAGGATGCAAAAGACCCCGAAAATCAAGTGGGAGGAGGTAAAGGGCAGGGGTCCCTCCCACTGGAAAAGCCCAGAGGAGCTAGCAGCCACGGCTTGGGAAGGGGAGTTGTGCAATGACTGCGGGTCTGGGAGTCTCCGGGCTTGGCTCCCGGACACCAAAAAGGAACCCGCGCTGGGCGGGCCGGGTGGCAGCTCTGCGGTTGGTTCGAGGCCAGGCTGAGGATTCGGGGCTGCAGGGAGAGCTGCAGGGTACGGTAGGTGCCCAAAAGGGCGGCAGGGCAGGCGGGCACGGCGCGGAGCTGGCGGCGGTGTCTGGGCTGACTAGGAGGCCGAGGGGCGCACAGTGCACAAAGCCGGGGGTGCGGGGGACCGACACGGCGGCCGGGCGCCCAGGCGCAGACGCGGACCCCGGAGACCCGCAGGGGGACGCCGGGCGGCGCGCGAGAGGGGCGCTCACCGCCCCGCTGTCGCTCACCTCGAACATAAGCCCGATGAGGACGCAGAGCACCAGGCAGAAGCCGATGTCCGCATGGTTGTGGATGACGAACTCCTGGCTGAAGAGCGGGTAACTTTTCGTCCTCCGGCGGAAAGCCATGGCAGCGGGCGCGCACGGCCGGCGGGGCCCGCACCCGGCGCTCACCAGCCGCCGCGCAAACTTCTCGAGCCCAGGCCCACTCCGCCCGCCGGCCCGCCGCCCTCTCGCCCTCCCGCCGCCGGCCCAGCGCCCAACAACTTCGGGGGCCCGCCCCCTTCCTCCGCCCGCCCCCGCCCCCGCCGTCCGGAACCGCCCCCGGCGCAGCCCCCTCGCCGCCCGCGGCCCGTACTCGGTGCGCCTGGCTCGCTCGGGCCCCGCCCCCCGCGCGGTTAACCCTTTCGCCGCCGGGGACGCGAGGGGGCGGGGCCGGGGCGGGGCCGGAGGGCGGTGCGCCAGGCTGGGTTCCCCTTGCCCGGCGCTCGCGCCCCGCCGCGTTCTCCCGGCCGGGAGCTGGCAGAGGAGCGCAAGGACGCAAGGCCCTACCCGGACAGGAAGTGGGTCCGGGTTTCCCACTCCTCGGCGGCCGCTCCTTCCTCCGCGGGAAGGGAAGGGCCGCGGAGGCCGCGGGCTGGCCGCGGGGTGGGCAGCTCAGCTCGGTGCTTCCGGAGGTGCGGGCTGTGGCCTTGAGGGGCTGAGAGCCGCTCAGGTTCGGTGCTGGCCGGCATCCTCGTTGGCCACAGCGGCCTGCACGGATGATAATGAATGGACGGTTAACCAAGTATTCACTGAGAGCTAGAGAGGGTTAGGCACGGTTCAGATTGCTAGGAATATGCAGCAAAGACCCTGCCCTCGGGGAACTTGCTTTCCAATGGGCGGGAATGGATGGATCGGTGCAGTTGTGCTCTCTTAACTTTTGAGAACTTTGTGCTACTATAAATTAGTTTTACACGTTTTACCCAAAGTCTACCTTCGATGTTAATTGATCCGAAAAAGTGGAAGAATAAACACTGAAGAAGAAAAGAACTTTCTCATTGAAAGTTTCTGTTTAATATTAAGTTTGAAAAGTACTCGTGGAGGGCTTCCCTGGTGGTGCAGTGGTTGAGAATTCGCCTGCCAATTCAGGGGACGCACGTTTGAGCCCTGGTCCCGGAAGATCCCGCGGAACAGCTGGGCCCTGGGCCCGTGCGCCACGGCTGCTGAGCCTGCACTCTGGAGCTCCCGAGCCACGACTACTGAAGCCCGGGAGCCTGGAGCCTGTGCTCCGCAACAAGAGAAGGCACCGCAATGAAGGACCTGAGTGCCCGAACGAAGAGTGGCCCCCATTCTCCGCAACTGGAGAAAGCCCGTGCACAGCGACGAAGATCCAATGTAGCCTAAAATAAATAAATTAAAGAAAAAAAAACTACTCATGGAGGACAAAAGGTATTTTTCATAAATTAAATTGGCAAATATTGGATTTAGTCCTACCAGTAATGAAGGAGTCAACTAATCACTTTCCAGAGGTACAAAATGAGAAAAGAACTATTTAATTCCTAGTCCCTTTTTTATTAGGTCCACAGCTATTTCACTTCTAAGTAAATACAATTTCTTAGAAATGGCACAGTGTATGAAATGTGATTGAGTCTGGACTTATCTGGAGTTCCGAGATAAATTTTCCATCTTAAGTTTCTTGACTCCAGTATTTAGTCTTTGGTCTTTAATTCCTTTATCTGACATAAGGAAATGAGAAAGTAATGCCTATATCGGACTAAAGCTAATTTAACTTCAAGACTGACCTTTCTTAAAGTTGGACCTTAATCTCCTGAGGAATAGAAAGATCCAGAACTCTGGAACATCTCAACTTTCCATCTGTGAAAAGGTGTTCAAATCTTCAAACTGCAGCCATATCTATTAGGTTGAACCCTATGAAACTGACTTCTTTATAGGTCAAAACTAGAACACTAGCATTTCAGATGGTTCAACCTAATAGTTCCCTTGTGTTTCCACATGACCGTTTGTAGAGGATGTGGTGGTGGGAATTTCTTGCAAAGGTGGGATGCTAAAAAGAAAAGAAAAAGGTGGGATGTTGCTATCCCCTTAACATTAAGAGTTTAGTTGGGAAGTCCTGGGACATAGTTAGGTACTAGAACCTCCACATTTATAAATGAGAAACATGAAATAAAGGGGATGACTTAGGGCTCATACTGATGACCGCCAGCTCCAGACCCTTCCAAAGAACCCCAAAGACACGGGGTTCTTAGCTGTATGATTTAATATTTCATTACCTTGAAACCCCAAGGAGGAAGTCCTAGATGCCTACTTCATCCATCGCAACCATCTCTTAAGTCCTAGTTTCAAGACCTTCAACCCCAAATGGATCTCTTCCCAACCCCTCTCATGCAATCGGTCATGGAGTCCCATGAATTCTTACCTCAGAATCTCTCCCACCAACTCTCACCTCCACCACTCTTCACGGGGCCCACACAAATTACCCATGGTTACACTGCCTCCAGTATCTCCCCCTTCAACACATCTTTCCATTAGAAACATCTACTGAGCACCTGCTAAGTGCCAGATGCTGTGCTAGTTACTGAAGACAAAGATAGGACAACCCCTGTTGGTGGTTTTAAAATACGTCCTCAAGTTCTTTGATATTCCAACCTTCAAGAGATAGCAATTAATTCCCCTCTTCCCCTTGAGCGTGGGCTGGATTTAGTGGCTCACTTTTAACAAATAGAATAAGTTATGGTGTGTGACTTCCAAGACTATGTCATAAAGGCATTTTGTTTTTCTCCTTTCTCTCTTGTCTTGATCACTTGCTCTGGGGAAAGTGGGCTGCCATGTTGCGAGGATACTCAAGCAGCTTTAGGGAGAGGTCCACATGGACAGGAACCAGGACCTCCAGCCAACAGCCAGTGCTAACTTGCCAGGCTTCTGCATGAGCCATTTTGGAAGCAGATCCTCCAGCCCCGGTCAAGCTTTCAGATGACCACAGCCCTGCTGACCTCTTGACTGCAACCTCATGAGAGACCCCCTAGCCAGAGCCAGACAGGTAGCCACTCCCGAATTCCTGACACACAGCAGCTGTGAGCTAATAAATATCTGCTGTTTTAAGTCACTGAATCTTGTTGTCACTGGTTATGCAGCAAGAGGTATGCTGGAGCTTACAATCTATTAGAAGAGACAGAGACATCATTACAATTCAGTGTGATGATGGTGACTCTAAGAACAACTTGAAATACATACCCTATGAGTGCAAAGAAAAGGTAACTTAATTCTGTCTGGGGTAATGGGAAGAGGACATTTGGGCTGGACCTTTATCTGGTAGGATCTTACTGATAGAGAATGCAGGAGCAGGGTGGGAGATGAATTTTGGAGGCTTAAGATGGAGCTAGGTTGTAACAGGTTTCAAATGCCATAATAAAGAACTGTGACTTTCAGTGTATCATAAATACCTTACAATTTTATTTGTCAATTATACCTCAATAAAGCTGAAAAATTTTTTTTAAAGAATTGTGACTTTATTCTGCAAACAATGGGAATTTTTTAAGCAGGACCAAATCTGTCTTTAAAGAGAGAACCATCAGGAATGTGAAAGATTGTTTTGATTTAAAAAGAGTGGTATCTTGGGCTTCCCTGGTGGCGCAGTGGTTGAGAGTCCACCTGCCGATGCAGGGGACGCTGGTTCGTGCCCCGGTCCAGGAAGATCCCACATGCCGCGGAGCAGCTGGGCCCGTGAGCCATGGCCGCTGAGCCTGCGCGTCCAGAGCCTGTGCTCCGCAACGGGAGAGGCCACAACAGTGAGAGGCCCGCGTACCGCAGGAAAAAAAAAGGTAAAAAGAGTGGTATCAGGAAGACCACTTGAGAAACTATTAGAACAGCCCAGTTAAAAACAAAGCAAAACAAAACAAACCCCTTCTCAAAGAATAGTGGCGATAAGAATAAAAGAGAGGTGAATTATTTCAGGGACAATTGTACGGGTTAATTAATTGGATTTGGTGATTGCTTTAATATATGATGTATAGGAGTTGGAGGAGTCAAATCTTTAGGCTACAATGACATAAATGATGGTGGGACCATTAAAAAACATATATGGGGAGTTCCCTGGTGGCACAGCGGTTAAGAATCTGCCTGCCAATGCAGGAGACGTGGGTTCGAGCCCTGGTCTGGGAAGATCCCACATGCCATGGGGCAACTAAGCCCGTGCGCCACAGCTACTGAGCCTGCGCTCTACAGCCCGCAAGCCACAACTACTGAAGCCCTCGTGCCTAGAGCCCATGCTCTGCAACAAGAGAAGCCACCGCAATGAGAAGCCCGCGCACCACACAAAGGGTAGCCCCTGCTCTCCACAACTAGAAAAAGCTCACGTGCGGCAATGAAGACCCAACACAGCCATAAATAAATAAATAAAATTAAAAAAAAAAACACGTATATGGAACAACAGAGAAAGAACAGTCACAAGCGAGGAGAAGCTGGCCTCAGCTTTGCACAAGCTGAGCCTGAGGAGTCTCAGGATGTTCAAATCGATGCTTTGACAGGTCAGTTGGAAACCATTGGACTGGATTAAGGGAGAGAAAGTCAGAATTAAAGGTATTTGTGCTTCATCTGCAAGAGGACTGTGGAAGCCATGAGGTTAACTAAGTGTTCCCAGCAGAGTGTGCTGAGTGAGGAAAAGCCCGAGGTCAGCAGAATCTGAGGGACCCCCAACTCCGAGAAGGGGGGAGAAGGAAAAGGAAAGGGGGGCGGGTTGAGGAAGCCATAATGCAAGCATTTCACCAGGGCAGGTTAAACCAGGCAGGATAAGAGGATGAAGCCCCTAGGTGCTGGCATTATGGCCTTTGAGGGCCCACTCTTTTAAAAAACTTTTTTTTAATTGAAGTATAGTTGATTTACAATGTTTCAGGTATACAGCAAAGTGATTCAGTTTTATATATATATATATACATATATACTTTTTCAGATTCTTTTCCATCATAGGTTATTACACGACATTGAATATAGTTCCCTGTCCCATACAGTAGGGCCTTGTTTTTTATCTATTTTATATATAGTAGCGTGTATCTGTTAATCCCACATCCCTAATATATCCCTGCTCCCCCTTTCCCCTTCAGTAACCGTAAGTTTGTTTCTATGTCTGTGAGTCTATTTCTGTTTTGTAAAGAAGTTCCTTTGTATCATTTTTTTAGATTCCACATATAAGTGTTATTATATGATATTTGTCTTTCTCTGTCTGACTTACTTCACTCAGTATGATAATCTCTAGGTCCATTCATGTTGCCACAAGTGGCATTATTTCATTCTTTGCTATGACTGAGTAATATTCCATTGTGTGTATATACAGCATCTTCTTTATCCATTCATCTGTCGATGGACATTTAGGCTGCTTCCATGTCTTGGCTATTGTAAACAGCGCTGCAATGAACATTGGGGTGTATGTATCCTTTCCAACCATGTTTTTCTCCAGATATATGCCCAGGGGTGGGATTGCTGGATCATATGGTAACTCTATTTCTAGTTTTTTAAGGAACCTCCATACTGTTCTCCACAGTGGCTGTATCAATTTACATTCCCACCAACACTGTAGGAGAGTTCTGAGGGCCCACTCTTAATTGGACATTGGAGGAGGCATAGTTAACAGTGGGTAGAAGATGAGAAAAGGTGAGAAAATAGTCTATTCTTTTAAGAAGTTTGGTGAGAACAAGGGAAATGGATAGTGTCTTAGGAGATACAGAAGATCCAAGGAAGGATCTTTATTTTTTAAGATCAGAGCATATTTGGAGACAGAGAAAAAACACTCAGGAGAGAGAGAGGGAAATACTTAAAATACTAGAAATATGGGAGATCATGGATGAAACCAAGGAGGAGGCCTGAGGGTCACTCCTCTGAGGCTGGGGCAACAACCTAAGATGGGTGAATCTATAGTTAGGTCTGGACGTGGAGGAGATAATAACCTTTCATGTTTATATTGTGCTTTACAGTTACCCTGTGAGGGAGGAAAGACAGTGATTACCAGCCCCTTCTTATAGCTGTTCTGAGACTCATGAAAGACAAAGGGCCACATAATTAGCAGGTAGCTGAAACAGGACTCAGACTAGAGACCAGCACAGGGTCCCCTCTGCCCACCCAAACTGGAGCCTTTCAGGCTTCCTAGAGCATGGCACTGATCAAGTGAGCACCATTTGTCTCTCCCCACCTGTCCCATCATGGCAGCTGATAATTCTGAAACACCAGTGCTTAACTAGATTGGAGTAGCCCCTCTTTCCAGAACAGACCCTGCAGTTTCCAATCTCTGTGTCTTTGTTCCTCTCACAAGGCCCTTGTGCTATGTCCCTTTGCCTATAAAGGTAACTATCCTTGAAGATAAAGGGTGTGTACCTCTTCCTTCACAAAGCTGTCTTCAGGGCACTTAGGCTGGAGGCGTCACATAGCACCTGCGCACACCTCTCAGGTAGCAGCAAGTTCTCCTGCAATCAGTGGATTTGTCTATGAGTTTTACACACCCTTTGGATGGTGTCATCTTTTAGGGCAGGCATCTAGCCATTCGCTCTCATATTCCATCAGCACCAAACACAATAATCCCACGTGGTGTGTTCTCACTGAGTGTTGTTTTAGTGAATAAACGATTGAAAGAGAGATGCTGTTGCCATGGCCGGTATAAGAGTGACCACTAACCCCAGGAAATGGAAAATGTCTTTTCTCGTATAACAAGAAGTCCTGAATTAGTTCATTCCCAGGGGTAAGTGATTCATCCAAACCTGGATTCTCACTGTCCTGCCATTTTGCCACTCTGTGTTTGCTTTTGTCTCAGACTTGTCCCTCATGGTTTCAAAGGGGCTGCAACAGCCCCAGGCATTCTATCTTTCATACAACAAGACCCAAAATTCAGACAAGAAAGAGGGGGGCATTTTGAAGAGTGAAGAAAACTTTCCCAGAAATCCCAGACTTTCCCCTCATGCCTCATTGGCCAGAAATGCATCACATGCCCATTCCTAAACCAGTCATTGGCAAGGTGAGTGGAACTGACATGACTAGATTAACCTTACCAGGAAGGCATCCTCAGAGGAGCTGAGGAGACTTTCAGCCTGCTTTGAAGATCCTGACTAGGTCCTGGCAAGAAAAAAGGTGGGGACCTAGTATGGAGCAGGTATCCAAAAGCATCTGCACCATAATTTTTGTCAGGGCTTTTTACTCTATATATTTTCACCTCTTTTCCTCAAGGGACTCATGGCACTCTTGCCCAAAATGAGTCTTGCTTTCTGGTTTCCGTACAGTAGACACATGAGCTTTGCAAATGTCACACACCTACCAGTCACTGTTGAAGTGTCTCGCTGATGGAGCTCCAGCTTGACAAAGTGTAGTGTTGGTGCTCCGAAGGTCCAGCATATCATATCACATTCTTGCCTCTGATACCACAGTGGTTTAGTGGAATCAGTGGTATACTAAGGTCAGGGCAGTGGAAGCAGTCAGCCCTGGGGGCACGCATGAAGGCGTTGCATGATCTATAAAGAATTTTAAAACAATGATAAACCTCTGAAGGCAATGTGGTATCCTGGATTTAACCCTGGAACAGAAAAAGGACATTAGTGAAAACATGGCTGAAATCCCAACAAAGTCTGTAGTTTGGTTAATAGTATGGTACCAATGTTAATTTCTGTGTTTTGAAAAATGTACCACGGTTACAGAAGCTGAGTGAAAGGTTTATGAGGACTCTCCATAATATTTTTGCAACTTTCACGTAAATCCAAAATTATTTCAAAGTTAGAAACAAATTTTAAATGACAAAAGTGACTAAAATTCTTTGTTTTTTAATTACCACCATGGCAATTCTAAACAATGTTAGAGGTAAAAATACTTCCCCAAATCTTTTGGTCTAAATTCTAAACAATTGTTGTTGCTGTTGAGTTTTAATAATATGTATGTAAATTTCGACCTTGCCCATTTTTACTATTTATCTTTTAATAAACACTGCATCCTACATGAAAGTTAATTCTAGTAACTCTCATATATACAGCCGACTCCTAATACACAGGGTCTCAGATGCACATATTTGTTTCCAGTAAGTTCATACCCATCTGGAATCAGCCTAGCTTGTTTCCAGCACAGCCAGGTCTCCATTGTGACAGAAGCTTGGGTTTGAACCACAAATTGGAAACAAACAATGATAACAGTGATTTTATAGATGAAGAAACAGAACTTGTTACTTTAATTCTGTCATTCTTTGTGACCACCGGCAGCCCTTATTTTTGTTTAAAATGTAAAGCAGTAAGACAACAGTAACAGAGTACAAAATGCCTGCTTGCCACACTCACTCACTTTCGGCAGTTAGGCGGTAACTCCGAAAAACCAAGTCGCTTGTCCAGTGGCAGCAAGTGACTCAGTGGCAGAGTAAGACATGGGAACCAGGACTCCTGACCACTCAGGGCTCTAACCACTGCCCCCTATTTCCTCTTTCCAAGTCTCATTCAGCTGGAGACAGACTTACTCCAGACGACTAATGAGTGTGCCACCTGACATTCAGAAGGGAAGTAGGGGGCATTTTTAAAAAGAGACACAACTCAAATTAACATTAGAAATGAGTACATTTCAGGGGACTTCCCTGGCGATGCAGTGGTTAAGACTCCGTGCTTCCAATGCAGGGGGTGTGGGTTTGAACCCTGGTTGGGGAACTAAGGTCCCACGTGCTGCACGGCTCGGCCAAAAAGAAAAGAAAAGAAAAGAAATGAGTACATTTCAGTCAGAATTCCTGCAACCAGGAAAATACTGGAATACAACAGTTGGGGAGCAAAGGAATGATTTCAGATCTTGATTTCCACCGAGTTCTCCAATTTGGGGGGCATCTTTCAATGGAAACTCTCTGGGGAACTTAGCCTTAGTTTGTTTAAGAAGAAAGCAAGAACTATCAGAATGGCACCTCTGTGATGCAGTGGGCATCACTGCGAGGAAAACTCCATAGCAAGAACTCTGTGGAAGGACAGTTTACACGAGCCTCTGCCTTCCCCGAGCAGCTCTCGCCCAGTCTGGGGAGAAAGGCAGACACTCTTTTGATTAAATTTAAGCAGCTCCCTGTGAACCTTTGTAATCAGTCCTTGAAATTCATCCCATCTCTCTTTCTCACATCACAGCCCAGGATTCAGGAACCATTCACTTGCGAGTTGTCAATCATGAACACTACATGCAACTACTGGGTGTGTCTTTGCCTAGCTCCCAACCACAATAATGGTTTAGGGGTGCCCCGCTCCTCACTGAGCTGTTAATTGACCTCCTACTGCATGCTTGGAAGGATGATGGATGCGTGGAAGTGTGGGTGGATGGATGGATGGGTGGGTGGAGGGGTGGGTGGATGGATGGATGGATGGATGGGTGGAAGGGTGGGTGGATGGATGGGTGGAAGGGTGGGTGGATAGATGGATGGATGGGTGGAAGGGTGGGTGGATGGATGGATGGATGGGTGGAAGGGTGGGTGGATGGATGGATGGATGGGTGGAAGGGTGGGTGGATGGATGGATGGATGGGTGGAAGGGTGGGTGGATGGATGGATGGATGGGTGGAAGGGTGGGTGGATGGATGGGTGGAAGGGTGGGTGGATGGATGGATGGGTGGAAGGGTGGGTGGATAGATGGATGGATGGGTGGAAGGGTGGGTGGATGGATGGATGGATGGGTGGAAGGGTGGGTGGATGGATGGATGGATGGGTGGAAGGGTGTATGGTTGGATGGGTAGGTAGATGAGCAAATGGACGGATGGATTAATGGATCAACGTGAGGGAATTCATACCACTCCATCTTTATACTGGTGCCCAAGGTAATTGCATAGTGAAGGGGCCCCAAGGGGATTCTGCTTCCACACAGGAGGCACGTTCAAGAACAAAGATATATCTGGGTTGGGTAGAAATTAGCCGTGGGGTAGATTTAAGGCCCTGGGAGACGGGAACCATAGCTTTCCATCTGTGTGCCTTAGCAACCAGCTCATTCCCTACTGCAGAATAGGTGCTGAGAGACTGTTGACAAAAATGAATGAATGAATGATCTGAGAAACACAAGGAAGGCTCCCCCTGACCCTGATACTCCCCCCCACATTCTGATTTTTTGTTACTATATTCCAACGTGAAAATTTCATCCCTTTGTAAATCAGTCACGTATCCAGAAAGTGTCCAGTTATGATGCAAAATATTCCTGGATGCTAAATACATTAAGCCCTTTCCATCTGTTGTCTCTCTGGCAGAAGTGAGCTGGTCACACTGCTGTCTCACTTGATTCTTTGCTGATGAGGTTGGGCACAGGGCAAGCCCAGAGGTTTCTCTGACGGGGCAGAAGGGCTCTTGCTGGGGAGTGGGAGAGGGCCCTCCAATGCAGGCGGCCCCAGGGTTCGGAGGAGGGACCCAAGACCCCTCTCCCCTGATCTCGGCAGCCAGCCCCTGGCCCCAGCGCCTTCTCAGCGGCCCCTCCTCCATAGGAGAAGAATTCCTCACTTTGTCCCCTGGGTTTCCACAAGCTGGGTGGGGCACTGAGGTGAGGAAAGAAAGAAAGAACAGGAAGAGAGAGAGCAAGAAAATAAACACGAGAAGCGGAGAGACACAGGACAGTAAAGAGAGAAGAGTGGAAAGAAAGTGAGGCTAGATATAGGCAGGGGGTAGGAGAGAGGAAAAAAATAGATTCTCTTTGCAGCACAATGCTTCTAGTAATAATATCATCATTATCTCGCCTGAGCAGATGTGCGAGGACTCTGTCTACTCATTATACAGCATGAAAATGGAACGAGTTTCCATCAGCCTCATCGGAAATCTTGGCAGATGCTGTCAGCAAGTGGTGCTGCTTCTGAGATGTGATTTTTCAATAGCAGATACAGTACTTTTTGACTGCGGTTGGGAAAAAGAGAAAAAGGGAGTTGATTGTGCTTTCTTTTTTTTTTTTTTAATTTTGAAATTCTTTTCTCCAAGGAGGTTTCGCCTTAGACCACATCGAGCTCCTTGGACCAGCCACGTCGGCATGACCAGTGGTCTGGGGCTGGCCTGCGGTCTTAGGGCCACGCTAGACCCTGTGCCAAGCCCTGTTCCTTGGAAACAGCCCCTCTGCTCAGCCTCCAAGGCACGCCCTGCGAGGCCCTGACCTCCCCTACTCCCCACTATTCATCGTCTCCAGTCCCCTCTTCCACTTCCGCCTGGACCTCAGTGTCCCTGTCTTGCATGGAGACGTCTGAAGTGTGCGGTTCAAGCAAAGAGCCTTTTGTTCCCAGCTGAACAAGGCCCAGGGAGCCCGGCAGCGCCAGAGACAGGAGCGGACACCCTCCGTCCCTAGACGGAAGCCTCGCAGTGTGCAAGCTCCTCATGACCAGCGCCACCTTCCCCGGGAAGGCGGCCAAGGCCTGCGGCCCCGGGTAGGAAATCCCCAGTGAGAGGCCCTTCCTGAGCGCCACAGAAAATGCTTCTTTTCATCGACTCCAGTCCCCTTCCTTTCTAGCGTGAAGGCCCAATCACACCCCCCTTCCTGGCCTTCCACACTCAGTTCACATGCCAAGTGCCCCACCCAGCGCTTGTTGGCTCCTGCACCCTCAGCTGGTCTCCCCCAGCCCCTGGAAAGCCTCCTCTTTCCCCCAGTGGGGCTGCCCACTCTCCCTCCGCCCAGCTCCCTGGGCCCTCACACCAAACTCTTCCATGCCATGACCTAACATCTCCAAGAGGCTCCCGTCAGGTTGGATGGAAAGGGTTTGTTGACTTTGCCAGATTAGCAAGGGGAGCAAATTCCACGGATGCCTCAGTTCCAAAGTCTCAAAGTTCAGACCTCCAGTTTGATAGCAGGAGTTAAGTGATGGAGGCGGCCTGAGATAGCACAGAAGAATAACAGCAACAGCGATCGCTCTGGGTGGAGCAATTACTAGCTGGCAGGCAATTGTCTCTGCCCTCTCACGAACTTCTAAACTTAATCCTCACAACAACCTCGGCTACAGGTACTGCTGGTAGCCCCAACTTGCATACAAGGAAATAGAAGCCCAGAGATATTAAGTAACAGGCCCAAGGCCCCAGGCCAGTAGGAGGCAGAGCAGGGTGTGCCTGGGGATGGCACTCCTGTCCCCATCCCTGCCTCTCCAGACGTGCCCTGGGGGTGGCAGGAGATTTGGATTCCAGCCTGGTTCTGCCACTCTGCAGGTGGGTGACCTCAGGCCAGCTGCACTCTTTCCCAATCAGAAAAATTAAGAGAATGAGGTGATTTCTTGGGGCACTTTCAGGTGGTAACGCTGTGATTTTTTTTTTTTTCCTAATTATAAAGGTAGTCAGGTATAGCACAGGGAACTCTGCTCAATATTATTTAACAACCTAAATGGGAAAAGAATTTGAAAAAGAATAGATACATGTATATGTATGACTGAATCACTTTGCTGTACACCTCAGACTATCACAAGATTGTTAATCAACTATACTCCAATATGAAATAAAAAGTTAAAATAAAATAACGGTAGTCAGAAAGATCTCCAAACTTCCTGGATTCGGGGCCAACCCCAGGTAAAGGGATGGATTATGTGGCAAAACTGATGCTTGGTGACCCCTCAGGGCTCCATCTGCAATGTTTCCCTCTGTCCAGACCAGGCCTCTGGTGCAATCCCTCCTACCCCTCCAGGCCCCAGAGTCCTGGGGTGGGGGAAAAGAGGGTTTGTCCATCACCTAATAACTCAGAGGACACACAGACCATGCACATCAGGATGGGGAAACCCAAACTCCTTATTAAAAAAGAGCTATCCTTTGAATGCATCCTCACTTGTGCCAGGGGTGACCAGTGCTAGTCAAAGGTGAGCTTAGAGGTTGCTCTAGGCCAAGTCTCTTGGGCAAAAGGGGAATGGTCTCTCATGCTCTGCTATGAGATGGAGTTGTAAATACCGTTTCAGAAACTAGGGGCCGTGTGACCAGAGATGTCCTACTCCCCTCCTTCCTGCCAGAAGCCCCTCAGTGACTGCCCATTGCCTACAGGGGGAAGCCCGCATCCTTTGTCTTGGCTTCAAGGAACACCATAGGCACACTCTCACCCTCCCACCTTGGCCTCCATCTTCCCTAGAAACTCATAAGTACCACCCCTGCCAATTTTGACTGAGCTGGCAACATCATAAGAGTTAACTCTTGGGACTTCCCTGGTGGTCCAGCGGATAAGACTCCGTGCTCCCAATGCAGGGGGCCCGGGTTCGACCCCTGGTCAGGGAACTAAGATCCCACATAGCACAACTAAACCCATGCGCCGCAACTATGGAGCCCGCGAGCTCTAGAGCCTGTGCCCCGCAACTAGAGAAAGCCTGCACGCCTCAACGAAGACCCAGTGCAGCCAAAATAAACAAATAAATAAATAAATTTGTAAAAATGAATAAAAATAGAGAGGTCTCATTTAAAAAAAAGAATTAACTATTACTGTTGGTGGCAGATTTGTAGCATCCTATCTGGTTGATTCTAAGATGCACCCTTTTTCTCATTTTAACAGCTTACTCATTTAACACTGATCATGCAATCGATGACATGTTGTTGTTTATCTGGCAGCACTGTTTTCTTTTGTTGGTTCACGGAATAACGACGTAGCTTACAAATGAAGGCATCTCGGGTTTGATGAAGTATGGTAAGTAGCATTTTCCAGAGTTGAGCTCTGGAAGCTGCTTGCCCATTCTCTGCATCTTTTTCCCCCAATCAGGCCTGGGTCCTGGTGTAATGGGGGTGATTTCTGGGGGCCTTTATGGATCTCTGGTTGCAACCACGGGTGATCCTTAAAATGTTTAATGACTAGACCAATCAAAACAGAAGGCTGAAAACCACTGGCATGTCTGTCCTGGAGCTTACTTGATCCCCACCCTGGTTGTGGTACTCTTTCCTGATTTTATGGACCGTTGCCTGCACCCTCAGGGAACGTGGCCTGTCACCCAGGCCCAGGGGAAATCCCCAACTGGATTAAGCCAGGCATAGTTATCTCAGTTTCCTTTGCCTTTACTGGCTTAAGGGATGGGCATGTATATTAGTTTAGTCTTGCTGCTGTAACAAATGAGCATAAAACAATACAAATTTATTATCTTATGGTTGTGTAAGACAGAAGTCGGGTACATATCTCACTGAGCTAAAATCAAGGTGTCTGCAGGGCTGAGTTCCCTTCTGGAGCCTCCGGGGAAGAACTGGTTTCCTTGCTCTTTAGGTATTGGTAGAATTTAGTTTCTTGCAGCTGTAAGAGTGAGGTTGCTGGCTGTCAGCAGGGGGCCTCTATTAGTGTCTCGTGGCCTCTCTCCAGGTCTTACATATAGCTCCCTCACTCTCAGAACCAGCGACAAATCCCCCTCCTGCAGCCATCTCCGTCACTCAGCTGGGTTTATGTGATTATGGTTTGTTTTTTTTGTTTTGTTGGGGTTTTTTTTTGGCCACTACATGTAGCTTGAGGGATCTTAGTTTCCCGACCAGAGATTGAACCCATGCCCCCTGCACTGGAAGCTCTGAGTCCTAACCACTGGACCACCGGTAAGTCCCATATGTGATTATGTTGAACTCCCCATCTCAAGAGTCTTCCTTTGGGACTTCCCTGGTGGTCCAGTGGTTAAGACTCAGCACTCCCAGTGAAGGGGGCCCGGGTTCAATACCTGGTCAGGGAACTAGATCCCAAATGCTGCAACTAAGAACCCGCACGCCACAACTAAAGATCCCGCCTGCCGCAACGAAGCAACTAGGACCCTGTACAGCTAAATAAATAAATATATTTTTAAAAGTGGGGACTGGGACTTCCCTGGTGGTGCAGTGGTTGAGAGTCCGCCTGCCAATGCAGGGGACATGGGTTCATGCCCTGGTCCAGGAAGATCCCACATGCCGCGGAGCCACTAAGCCCAAGCGGCACAACTACTGAGCCTGCGCTCTAGAGCCTGCAAGCCACAACTACTGAGTCTGCGCGCTACAACTACCGAAGCCCGCGCCTAGAGCCCTGCTCCGCAACAAGGGAAGCCACCGCAATGAGAAGCCCACGCACTGCAACTAGAGAAAGCCCGCATGCAGCAACGAGGACCCAACGCAGCCAAAAATAAATAAATAAATAAGTAAAACGAAAAAGAAAAAGAGAGAGACTCTACCTTTTTTTTTTTTTTTAAAGAAGATGTTGGGGGTAGGAGTTTATTAATTAATTTATTTATTTTTGCTGGGTTGGGTCTTCATTTCTGTGCGAGGGCTTTCTCTAGTTGCGGCGAGCGGGGGCCACTCTTCATCGCGGTGCGCGGGCCTCTCACTATCTCGGCCTCTCTTGTTGCGGAGCACAGGCTCCAGACGTGCAGGCTCGGTAGCTGTGGCTCACGGGCCTAGTTGCTCCGCAGCATGTGGGATCCTCCCAGACCAGGGCTCGAACCCGTGTCCCCTGCATTAGCAGGCAGATTCTCAACCACTGCGCCACCAGGGAAGCCCCCGAGAGCCTACCTTTAATCTACAAAGTCCCTGTGGTCATGTAAGGTAAGAAATTCACGGCCTCCAGGGGACAAGAGTGTGAGGGTCTTTATAGGCCATTGTCTGCCTGCTACTGCATGTGACCCACTCTGGCCGATGAGATACAAGGGGAAATCTGCTGGGGCTTGGGGAAAGATTTCGCTCCCTGATATAACGATTCTGAGGCTTGCCGCACTCTTACCTGCTTTGATTGAGGGGCTATGAGCTATGGCAATCATTGTGCCACACTAGGCATCAACACCAAGAATAAAAGCTGACACACAGAGAATAGTAGTGGGAATATCAGAGTGAAAAGAGTGCTTGGCCTTTTGATGACAGTGTTGTACCACTGAACCAACCTAGCATATTTAACCTAGCTCCTACTGGCCCCCTCTTTAGGGCTGGAGGAGGACCCTGTATTTCCAGTTACGGCTGGGGATTCGTCTTAGAGGAACAGACTGCCCATAGTGCCTGATGCTGCCTGCTAGACTGCACCTCCTGGTTGAGAGGATTGTCTGAATTATGCCTGAACCTGCTGTATCCTTCAAACTTGGTGGCTTGGACTGCTGGCTGCCCTCCCAGTGGCTCAGTCTCCCCAGCCCTGCCCCAAGGAGTCTCAGCTCTTTCCTCCCTGTTAATCCTGCATTTCCAGGGTCACATCCTACCTGTGCTCTTCCCACTTTGATGTTTCTGGTGTATCGTAATATCCAAACATCCTAGACTGCTGGCCATTCTCTGAATAGTCCTTCCACTTTCCTGCTTCTACGCTGTTCCTTCATGCTGGTCCCTCAACTGGAAATGCTCTTTCAACACTCTCATATTTTCACCATTAAATCCTCGCGACCATCTTGTGATGCTATTATTCCCATCTGGCAAATGATTCAAAAACATTAGGTAACGTATTTAAGGGGATGTGGCCAGCAAGTGGCAGAACTGGGATGCTGATGTAGGTCTCTCTGACTTCAATGTCCATGTCCTCTGACTCCCCCATTTGACATTTTAGAGAAGACACTGCCCAACTCAAGTCATGAAGGACTTATCCCCTTCCATGTATTATAAACACCCTGAGGGCAAGGAGTGAGTCATCCCTTATTGACCCCCAGAGTCAGTGGTGTGCAGGTCAAGGTCAAAAACTGGCTTGGGGGTTGGAGGTGGGAGCCCTGATTTGTAGTGTTTTCTATGGGGTAAGTACCCCATAGTGGCTGATTTCAATGTCCCAATGTGACCTTACTGAACCAGGGGCTGGGAAGAGTGAACAGTGCACAGTGTTATAGGATGTTTCCACCGTACAGATATACAACAGATGTGAGTAACCTCAAGTGCACAGATAGGGACTTCCCTGGTGGCGCAGTGGTTAAGAATCTGCCTGCCAATGCAGGGAACATGGTTCAAGCCCTGGTCCGGGAAGATCCCACATGCCATGGAGCAACTAAGCCCGTGCGCCACAACTACTGAGCCTGTGTGCCACAACTACTGAACCCCGCACACCTAGAGCCCGTGCTCCACAACAAGAGAAGCCACTGCAATGAGAAGCCTGCGCACCGCAACAAAGAGTAGACCCCGCTCGCTGCAACTAGAGAAAGCCCACGCGCAGCAACAAAGACCCAACGCAGCCAAAAATAAATAAATAAATTTTAAAAAATTAATAGCTTTAAAAAAGAGAGCACAGATAACAGCAAAATGTAGTAAAAATCATTAGGAAGTGAATGAGTTTTGATCATTTATTACCTTTGTTTTAAATCCTGTTGCTTCTATTTTAATTTTATGTAACTTAATCTTTAAAATTGTTGTGTTTAACAATCGGCTTGCAAGTTTCCTGGAAACTTAACAATTAGGTTCCTAACTGGTTAGAGCCGGCTCCAGCGTGCCACTGCTGGAGTCTAGTCCGAGGCTTTGCTTTTAATTGGTTCTAGGATGGTGGTGGGTATGCTAATAAAAAGAACATGCTCATCCACTAATGAGTTTGGAACAGAGCTGGTAACCAGACTTCAGCATTCTTTCCCATGTCTGAGAATGCCTTAGTTCCACCGCTCACACAGAAGGCCAAACAAATAAAAATTAGCTGAGGGTGGAGACCAAAGAACAGCCAAGGCTCCAACTAAGGTCTGTGAAAACTGATCTCTGCCCAGTGCCAGGGTGGGGCCTTGTGACTGCTTCCAGTTCAAAACAGTCCTGGCAACTGGGTTTGAGCAACTGTCCTCTCTCCGACTACACCCACAGCCAGAGCAGTACTGAAGAAAAAGCACCAGTCATCTTGTTATTCTATCACATTCCAGAAAGTACAGCACCCCCCCCCCCCCCCCCAGGAACTGGGGAGCCTAAAAAGAAGTAACAACTAGATTGCTCCTCCCAAAGGCACAAAGAAGTGCTGCGCTGGGACTGCCTTAAGGTTTCCTTATGGGTACAGCGCTGACATCACTGGAAACTGGAGTGGGCAGGCACAGCTTAGGGAGGGAGAGGGCCAGCTGGAGAATCAGCTGTGCTGCACTGCACTCAGCACTATCCCTGTCCCGGTTCAGAGATTGCACCATATATGGACTCAGGCTCAGGACGGCAGTCCCGCTGATTTGCATTGGGGCTCCCTGAAAATTGCATTTTGGGATTAGGTCATTGCTACCAGCAAAAGGGAAGACCCCAGTAAGGCTTGTCAGCATAAAGAAATCGGGCCAACTGTGGTCTGGCGTGGACCGA
Organism: Tursiops truncatus; assembly: GCF_011762595.2. Lineage (NCBI taxonomy): Eukaryota > Metazoa > Chordata > Mammalia > Artiodactyla > Delphinidae > Tursiops > Tursiops truncatus. Next base: position 24,572,306 of record NC_047043.1, on the reverse strand, counting down.
GGAGGGAAGGGGGTGCCGCCCCTTTCCAGCCAAGCTGCTCTTGGGAGCAGGCCAGAGCCTCAGCAAGCTGTGGGAGTGACTCTCGGCCACGGTGCACTCAGTAACAGTCTAGGCTCCCAGTTACTCTGGGGTCAAGATGGGTTCACCCAGGTAAACCCCAGCTAGTGAACTCACAACCTCATCCCCTAGGTCCAGACTGGGTCAGCCCAGGGTGACACAACTGGGCCTTGGGAATCCAGGGAAAGGGGAAAGGAAAGGGTGGGTTGGAAGTGATCTGGGAAAGTGGCTTTTAATAAATGGCCAATAAATTGGATCCAATTTGTAAAGATTAATTAATTTGTTTTGCTGTTGTTTCAGCAATTGGATGGCTTTAACTTTTTTCTTAAAGGACCAGTTTGAATTATTTCAGGACACTTCTCTCTCTGTGCACCTCTTGATTTGATTCAAAAGACAAGAAGCATGAATTACTCTCTGGCAGTGAGAATGAACTGCTCCATATGCGAGATGCAGAGAAACCTCACAAACATAAGGTAGAGAGAAAGAAAGCAGACACAAAGGAGGCCTGTGAATCCCATTCATATCAGCTCGAAAACAGGCAAATCCATCTGTGTTGCTAGAACTCGGGATAGTGGTTCCTTTGTTGGCGTTAGTGCCTGGGAGGGGCAGGAGGGCTTCGGGGTGCGAGTGATATACTCATTCTTTGTCTGGGTGCTGCTTACACAGATGGAGACACACTGAGATGTCCACTTAGGATCTATGACATGTCTGTATGTCTGTAATATTTCATTCAAAAGTTTCATTAAAAAACCCACAAAAACCAGGTCTTCCAAGATGGCCCACACTGTCTATGGAGTGTGTATCTCCCTAAATAAACCTTCGTTTGCTTTAAACACACACACACACACACACACACACACACACACGCACGCACGCACAAACCAGAATGTAATCTTATGAAGTAACTTGTAACAGCAAAACAGTGAATTCCTCTGTGCCAACCAAAAATAAGCCCTGAGGGTCAGTGCAGCACAACACGCAGAGCGACACTGGCTCTGACCCCAGTGCTGCTGTTCACCGCTGAAAGGGTCTTGGGAACCCAGCTCCCCACTTCTCACATCCTCCACTGCAGAACAAAGGGGTGGGATTCGATGAAATGCTCTCCCAGAGAAGACTCCTCTTCCTACCTGCTTCAGTGGAGATGGAATAGATTTAATGTTTGCTTTGCCTCACCTGTGATCTTGTAGACGAAAGTTCTGCAGGCTTGGTGAGCCCACAGATCAGATTTCACAGTCAAGGCGTACACACGCCTGTGCTCACACACACACAGGCACACGTGGGAGTGTCGAGCCCCTCTCAGCAGCCTCTCGTCACCCATCGTCAGCCTTGACGTTCCCATTCATCTCCATTCTCGCCTCACCTCCTCCCCCTTGATCTTAGTGTTATTTGTCTCCTAGGGCTGCCATACAAAGTACCACAGACCGGATGGTTTAGAACAACAGAAAATTGTCACTTCACAATTCTGGAGGCTAGGAGCTTAAGATCAAGGTGCTGGCAGGGCCACGCTCCCTCTGCAGCCACCGAAGGATCTTTTCTATGCCTCTCTCCTAGCTTCTGGTGGCCTCAGTGATCCTTGACTTGGGGATAATCACTCCGGTCCTCCATCTGCACGTGGCGTTCTCCCATGACCTCACGTGGCCATCCCTCTGTGCACGTCTGTGCTCAAATTTTCCCTTCTTATAAGGACACCAGGCATATTGATTAGGGCTCATCCTAATCAACTCATTTTAACTTGATGACCTCTGTCAAGACTCTATTTGCAAACATGGTCATATTCTGACGTACTAGGGGCTAGAACTTCCATACATATATTTTTTGAGAAGGACATAATTCAACTCATAACATCCAGTGATTAAAAGGCTTCAGGAAAACCTCAAGTAGCCCCCAACTCTATGCCCTGCCAGGAAAGAGTAAGGATTCCAGATGAAGACCAAACACCGAGAGACTTGAATTAATCTCGTGTTTGTATCATACTTCCCACGCCCAAAGCACTTCCATAATCAATATATCATTTGATTCCCCACAGTAAGAAAGGTAGAAATGCAGGCTCTGGGGCCAGACCGCCTGGGTTGGAATCTCAGCTCCATTTGTTACCAGCTGCTTGACCCTGGGCACGGGACCTCTTTGCCGTGGTCTCCTCGTCTGTCAAAGAGGGATGTGCCGAGAATCAAAAGAATTAACACGAGAAGCACTTACAACAGCGCCTGGCACACAATTCGCATGGATAAGCCTTAGCTACAGCAAGATCAGAACACCAGACTGCGTCATCCCCATCTTACAGATGAGGAAACTGAGGCACACAAGAGTGATTCTAGGCAGATCCAGAATGGAAACCCAGGCCTTGTGGGTTACAGCACAGACTCATTGGGTTATCTGGCCTGACTTGCTGTCCCTTTTAGGTAATAGTAACAACAACAACGACAGCTACCTTTCACTGAGCACTCAGTAATTGCCAGGCACTGTGCTAAGTGCTTTCCATCCAGCATCTCATTTAATCCTCGTGTGAGGTCTTGGGATCCCCATTTTAGAGCTGAATCACCCAGCTAGTGATGGGAAGCCAGGATTTGAGTGCAGGCCTCTGCAGCATCAGGGCCTGAGTTTTCGACCCTTTACGTACCATAACCTCTGGAAAGAAGATGACCACTGTAGTTGCTTGCTTTATAAACCAGGTGTTGCCAGGATGGATCAGGTGATATTTGTAAGCTCAGGAAGAAGCCATTCCTAACCATCCTTCATCCTAAGTGTCCCATGTGCTCCCATGGAAGGATTTGCAGATCTGATACCAGAGCTTAGGAAGCCAACCCTGGGAGAGGAGAGACGCCAGATGAGAGCATTATAGCCAAGGCCAGGCCCGGGTGCCAGCGAGATTGTCTGATGCTGCTGAACAGGTAGAGGAGAACCCGATGCCAGAACCCAGAGGGAACTGCAGTGCCCGGGCACAAAGGCTTCGTGACACCTTTCATGTCTGTGAGGAGAGAGAAGAATGACACTTCACTTGGGTGCAGGTAGTCCTGGGGCAGCGGGGATGCTGCTCAGACGGCCACCTGGGAACACCTTCCTGGTTGGGGATGTCAGGCAGAGACCTAATGGAAGCAGCCACATGGGGGCTTTGCCCAGGCTGGGCTGACACACATCCTGATGCACACACGTGGTTGTGTCTGGTGACGCAGACAGACACGACTGTTTGGGCTTTTGTCGTTTCTTCTTCTCCCTCTATCAGCAGCATTGCACTCAAAGTCCTTGATCCCAGTCGGCCTGATTAGGGTCGTCACGATCCCTGGGCCCTGCCTGTGCCTCCTGGGGCCCCCTGGTGGATGCACCAAGGTTAAAGGAACCAGTGGAGGCCGAAAATAGGGCAGCTGTGGTGTGCAGAGGGGAAGGCGGGGTACAGTGGATTTTTTTCCAACAGAATTTACAGAGCGCTGTCCTGAATCTCTCTTGCCCCCCTGGGTGAATGAGTTACTGTGACAGCTCTGCCCCTGGAATGGACTTTGAGGGGAGGGCAAAATAAAAGGTTGGCCGCCTCCTTCGATTTCCATTTGGAGCACTCCGCAACTCTCCAGGGCATTGAGAAGGCAACACACTTGGAGTTTTCCCAGAAGAATGTGGGCTGTGGCCTTAGCAAAAGGTGTTTACTCCCTTGGAGGTGGGATTTTTATTGCTAGTTTCAACATCAAGGAGGTGTGAATGTTACATACAAATCCTGACAATCAATACCACCTGAGGAAGGCCAGAAAGGGGTTGCACAGGTCACTGCTTCTCGAAGTTCAGAGGCACAGTTTGGAAACAGCTGGGACTCTCGTGAAAATGCAGATTCTCAACCAGTAGTTCTGGGGTGGGGCCCGGGAGTCTGTGTTTCTGACGTGTCCCTGAGGCTTGTCCTCTGGATTAAGAAATACTCCTGTACCGTCCTGGCATTCTCCTCCACACACACCACCCCCGCCAAAAACCTAAAATAAAACCGGGGAATTGCATTTCCTGGAAGTGTCTTACATGACCCCAAATAACTGGGAAAGGACTGCCGTACGGTATTTAGGGTTTTAACTGTCCCCTCTGCTCCCGCCCACCAAGAATGGTCTTACACTAGAGCAGGCCAGAGGGTAGCGCAAAGGATGAAGACGATTTCACGGACAGTCTCCGGCAATCTTAAAGAAAAAACAGAAACAACAGTATTAAAACTACCAGATTTTGCTCTACAAATACATTTGCTCTACAAATACATTCTTAAAGGTGGCTTGGACTGATATATAAGCATAACAACAACTAGAAAACATGGTTAAAGGCAAATTTTATTCTCTGTGCTTTTCTGTATTTCCCAAATCTTCTACAAACGAACGTATGTTGCTTTCTTTTTTTTTTTTTTAAAGGCTACGCTTGAAACATTCTGGACTGTGGAAGTGCACAGGCCTTTTCCCTGGTACTGGGAACTAGAATGGAATCTTTAACATTCAAGAGCTGATACTGTCTAGACAGGTACATTCTGCAGATAACTGAACCTTTGGGGATGGAGGGAGGGCTAGGATCTTCTGGCGTTGAGGAGATCAAGCTGGCAAGGCAGGTGGGCGTTGAGCCACCATTTGGCATTGAAGGAGGGAGGGAGACAGCGCGTGGGGAGCACCCAGCCTCTGCCTCCTGAGGTCATGCTGACTGCTTGTGGCCCAAGGTCTGATTTATTTTAGTTTCTATGTCTGTGAGCAAGGCCAGTTTGCATAAATGATGGTCTGGCATTTTGATCCATGTTTACAAATCAATGAGCAGACTACCAAAATCAATGAACTGTGATCGTGCGCATTTTATAGATGAGAAAAGGCAGGTTGGGGTAGGGAGGTTGGAGAGGGTAGAATTAATCACGGAAATGGAAACTTCATAACTCAGTTTCCCTTCCAAGGCATTTCCTTTCCTTCAGGGATTCCCAATCTTTGGAAGAGATAGCGCACGTAACTCTGGATAAACACAGTCCTCTCCTTATCAGCAGGGTGCTTTGTACACAGTAGATACTCATTTTTAAAAAATACCCTAATGTTTCTTTCATAATGGTCTGAGCATAAAGCACAGAGGAATTTTAGGAAATTGCCATCTTTTCCCACTGGTAGCAACAAGCTTTGCAGAGAGGTTTGCATACGCAGTCACCAATACCTATTTGTTAAACAGAATAAAAGAATATTGAAGAGACAAGATTTAGGAGGTCTGAAAAAACAAAATGGATTGCTACGAAATGGGAAAAGAGCTGGCTCTAAAATGTAGCAATGTTCTCTTATGTTTACACATATAAGACGGCTTTATAGGTTTCACACATGTAATTTCTAATGTTTGAGAAAATAAAATTATAGGAGGGCTGCCTTCTCAGGTCCCTCAACCCTCTGTTCAGGAATGAAGACTGGCCTTCTGTTACCAACTTGGCCGATCTCTCTGCTGCTTTCTTGCCAGGCCTACTCAGATTTGAATACCCTTCATCCTGCAAAGGTCAATGTAAGTGACATTTGCTCTTTTGTCTCCAGAGGTCAATATAAGTGACATTTGCTCTTTTGTCTCCAGTCTTCATTCCTCTGGGTCCTTTGTTGACCTAGACCCACGACCCTGCCAATCAGTTGTCCCTTATTTTCATGGCTTCCTCTAGAAAAAGGAAAAACTCCTTTATAGGCAGGTATGAACAACTGGTAAGTTTAGAGTAGCCCAGAGAGGTTGCATTCCAGGCCAAACTCTGAGCAGACCAATTTGTCTCCTAAGGCTCTCCTTGACTATTTTTGATCCTCTGTTTTTAGTGTCAGGGTGTCTCTGGCCTCCAGAGCACATCTCTGAGGCTCTCTATTACCTCAGGGAAGGCTCCCGACCTGCAGACTCACCCTGACCCCCATACCTTTCCCCCTCTCACCATCCTATCTGAACTTACCCAACCTTGCCCCAGCCTTCAGCATCTTTGTCATAAGTTGACCAAATGTACCAACAGGCCCCTTAATAGTGAGAATTAAAGACAAGTGCATTTTTGAGATGATAGACCTTCAAATCACCCAATGTAAGCAACCCTGCCATTGGGTCCGTGGGCCCCATAAAGATTGATGACAGATAAGTGAAGCTGGGGTCTACGTGATCTTCCCTCAATTGCACAGCACCTTCCTCTGGCCCTACGGACATCGGTGACTCACCAGGAGCGTCAGAGGACCAAATTGCTCCCTAAGCAAAGCAGATAAGAAGAAACACAAGGTGGTATTTGCTGGGGTGAATCATTGCCCTTTCAGCATGTTTGAACTGTCTACTTCTGATCCAAGGTCCCTGGATGAGCAAATTGATATATGACCAGTTAGATTCTCCCTGCAGTGGTTTCAGCACATGCCCAAAGCCTCTGTCATAATGCTGTGCACTCCCTGACCGCCTTGCTAATGGTAACTGGGCTCTGCACCATACGTACCAGGCTGGGAGAACCAGAAGACCAGATGTGGGCCCAGGTGCCCCTTTCCCCTGGCAAGAACCAGCCCCGAGTTCCCACAGTTTGCCATATCTTACCACTGTCCTACATCAAGCTCCATAATTTATTATGGAAAGCACTCTGCAGTAGAGAAAAGCAGATGGGAAGACGCTCAGAAATCCCACTGTACCAGCAGCTAATGAGAACAGTTACTGTCATTTGCTGTCAGAGGCAGCATGAGCTGGAGTTCTCAGACCCAAGTCAAGCAAATAAGAACTTGAGAAGGAAACTCTTATAAGCAGAGGAGAAGTCTGCCACTGTTGTTACACCAGGCTGCGGTGGTATCTGGGTTGGAACTGCAAGACCCCCAGTTGAGAGTATAGGCTGGAGGCCTGGTCAGGAGTCTGAGCTATGGTGGGCCACACAGACCCTGGAACTTTCCAGGGGATCTTCCTCACCAACAGTCCCCCAGTGTGACACATTCTTTCTTTTCTTTTTTAATTAATTAATTTATGGCTGCATTGGGTCTTTGTTGCAGTCGCAGGCTTCTCATTGCGGTGGCTTCTCTCGTTGCGGAACACAGGCTCTAGGCATGCAGGCTTCAGTAGTTGTGGCACATGGGCTCAGTAGTTGTGGCTCGCGGGCTCTAGAGCGCAGGCTTAGTAGTTGTGGCACACGGGCTTAGTTGCTCCGCGGCATGTGGGATCTTCCCAGATCAGGGCTCGAACCCGTGTCCCCTGCATTGGCAGGCAGATTCTTAACCACTGCAGCACCAGGGAAGCCCCTGACACATTCTTAGCTCACTGTCAGTAATGGGTCTCTCACTAACTGAGGATGTTGGATTGGGGCAACTGGAGAAATATCAATACATTCCTGGGTGTGTGTGTGTGTGTGTGTGTGTGTGTGTGTGTGTGTGTGTGTGTGTGTGTGTGTGTGTGTGTGTGTGTGTGTGTGTGTGTGTGTGTGTGTGTGTGTGTGTGTGTGTGTGTGTGTGTGTGTGTGTGTGTGTGTGTGTGTGTCTGTGTGTGTGTGTGTTGGGGATGGGGCTTACCACTTACTTTCTGATCGGAGAGCAAATGTGATTGAACCGAAAAAGGCTCTAGGTAAGGCAAGTTACAGGCAAACATAAACATTACCAGTTTACTTCTTAAATATTTATCAGCCTAAACTTTTTTTTAAATATTTATTTATTTATTTGGCTGTGCTGGGTCTTAGTTGCCTCATGTGGGATCTTTTAGTTGCGGCGTGTGGGCTCTTAGCTGCAGCACGTGGGATCTAGTTCCCTGACCAGGCATCACACCTGGGCCCCCTGCATCAGGAGCTCGGAGTCTCAACCACGGGACCACCAGAGAAGTCCCCAAACTTGCTTATCTGGAGAGGCCATATATAACATAGCGGTGAAACTGACAGGCTCTGGCATCAGACAGATCTGAATGTGAATCCAGCTATACTCACTGTGTGGTCTTGGGCAAGTTACTTAACTTTTCTAGGTCTCAGTTCCCTTATCAGTAAGATGGAGATGATGATAACAAGGGTACCCTCCAAATAGAGTTATTCTGAGGGCTGAATGAGCTAATGCAGTCAAAGTGGTAGAACGGTACACTATTTAATAAATGTTCAATACATGTCAACTATAATCCTGGGAATGTGAAAGCTCATCATTTTTGGTAAAAGCCAAGTTTATTTAAGTCTAATTTATGTACGATAATTGCCCCATTTGGTGTACATTTCTATGCGTTTTAACAAGCACATACAATCATGTAACCACCACCACAATCAAGATGCATCACCCCCAAAGTTCCTCTGTGCCCCTCTGCCATCACCTCCTCTCCCCACCCCTAACCCCAGGCAACCACTGATCTGTTTTCTGTCCCTATAGTTTTGCCTTTTCCTGAATGTCATATAAATGGAACCATACAGTATGTAGGAGAAAACTCATCATGTTTAAAGGTTGGCATATACTTGACATCCAATACATTTCTAAGTAGATTTAAAGAACCAAGATACAATTTTCATTCCAAATCAGATGATATGTTTCCCATTGACTTATAGAAGAGGTACAATTTTCTCAAATGCCTCCCGAGTAGTTCCTTTATGGGTAAGTGGGTTTTTCTCATACACTGTCTGTCAGTCATTAAGTCTGAGTCTTGAGTCTGGGGTTGGCAAGGAGATCTCAGGTATTCAGAAAGGGGAAGTACAAGTTCCCCTTCTTACCTGAATGGATAAAGGGAGGAGGAGAGAGTCATGTGAGGCAGGAAGTGAGTCACATGGCTCTCCATCTCTCCATTTTAGGGGAGGTTTGGGGAGCTGCGGAGAGGAATGCCAAGGGCAGGGGCATTTCATTTATTTGCTTCAATTCATGGCTTGGACACCGGGATGAGGTTGCCTTGCAACCTCCCTGCCCCAAACCTTGGAGGTAACCACTCCTCAGTAAGCCTGGTAGCACCACAACTATTTCAGTTCCCATGTGGCATGGAGGGGCCCCAGAAGTCCCCTTGTGGAGGGGAAGGAGAAGAAGCAGCTGAGTTAAGAGTGGCCCACTGTGACCAGGGGAGGTGACCCTAGAGCAGGGATCATGGGCTAATCCCCTGATCAGGGGCTGGACAGAGGACATGGCTTGGAGGATTTAACACCAACAAGAGGCTGCAGAAGCCAGGCATCCAGGAATCAGCCCCAAACCCTGGCCAAGAGGCCATATGTTGAGTGCATCTGCAGTCCACTTGGCTGTATGCAAAGGTCAGCAGGGAGGGGCGATGGGCAATGGTGGGGATCGAGCACCAGGGACACTTCTGGATTGTAGACCCCCTCTACCCTAGTCCCATGATGACTCAGTCAGCACATCCCTCCCTGCAATCCCATCTCGGGGAAACAAAGGTGAGGGCAACAAAATCGGAAAGCCTAAGCATTTTCCTTCAATTATTGTTTGAATTATTGCAGCAGACTAAGGTGAGTCAGTAGGCGAGAGCTTGAGAGGAAGTCAAAAGTTGTTTTCTCAGCTAACTTGAGCATAATGTGTATAAATCTCCAGCCCCGGTGCACTCCCATTACAACTTCACAGCCACTTTATCTTAATTTCTGATCTATTACCTCTTGACAGTAGCCTCTAAAACTGCAGCTTTAAGAATCATGGTCTCGCAACCATAGTCCAATAGTGCAACTCATTTCTCTGCAAATAATGATTTTTAAAAGTTTGTTACTCAGGGCTTCCCTGGTGGTGCAGTGGTTAAGAATCCACCTGCCAATGCAGGGGACATGGGTTCGAGCCCTGGTCCGGGAAGATCCCACATGCAGTGCAGCAACTAAGCCCGTGTGCCACAACTACTGAGCCTGCGCTCTAGAGCCCGCGAGCTACAACTACTGAAGCCCGCGGGCCTAGAGCCTGTGCTCTACAAGAGAAGCCACCGCAATGAGAAGCCCGTGCACCGCAACGAAGACTAGCCCCTGCTCGCCGCAACTAGAGAAAGCCCGCACGCAGAGACGCAGACCCAATGCAACCAAAAATAAATAAATAAATAAATAAAAAGTTTGTTACTCAAATAGGCAGTCTGTAACCTGTCTTTAAGTTCAGGATTTCACCATCCATATTTCTTCAATGAGCCCTCTCCTTTTCTCTCTGGATACACACAAAGGTACATCATGCCTTTAGATGCATTTCGGCATTTCACAAAGCAATATGAGTTTTTCATAATGAGCAACTGAAATGGGATTTGTCTGCTAGGAGATTAAGAAAATGATTATAAATAACAGGAAAAAAATGTCCTTTACTTGAGAGCAAATAAACTTCACTTTTTAAAGTTATTTATTTAATTTTATTTATTTTTGGCTGCATTCGGTCTTCGTCACCACACGTGGGCTTTCTCTAGTTGCGGCGAGCAGGGGCTACTCTTCGTTGCGATGCATGGGCTTATTGCTGTGGCTTCTCTTGTTGTGGAGCATGGGCTCTAGGCGCACGGGCTTCACTAGTTGCAGCATGCGGGCTCAGCAGTTGTGGTGCATGGGCTTAGTTGCTCCACAGTATGTGGGATCTTCCCAGACCAGGGCTCGAACCCATGTCCCCTGCATTGGCAGATGGATTCTTTTTTGTTGTTTTAAAAAAAAAATTTATTATTATTTTTTTTACATCTTTATTGGAGTATAATTGCTTTACAATGGTGTGTTAGTTTCTGCTTTATAACAAAGTGAATCAGTTATACATATACATATGTCCCCATATCTCTTCCCTCTTGCGTCTCCCTCCCTCCCACCCTCCCTATCCCACCCCTCTAGGTGGTCACAAAGCACCGAGCTGATCTCCCTGTGCTATGCGGCTGCTTCCCACTAGCTATCTACCTTACGTTTGGTAGTGTATATATGTCCATGCCACTCTCTTGCTTTGTCACAGCTTACCCTTCCCCCTCCCCATATCCTCAAGTCCATTCTCTAGTAGGTCTGTGTCTTTATTCCTGTCTTACCCCTAGGTTCTTCATGACAGTTTTTCTTTTCTTAGATTCCATATATATGTGTTAGCATACGGTATTTGTCTTTCTCTTTCTGACTTACTTCACTCTGTATGACAGGCTCTAGGTCCATCCACCTCATTACAAATAGCTCAATTTCATTTCTTTTTATGGCTGAGTAATATTCCATTGTATAAATGTGCCACATCTTCTTTATCCATTCATCCGATGATGGACACTTAGGTTGTTTCCATCTCCGGGCTATTGTAAATAGAGCTGCAATGAACATTTTGGTACATGACTCTTTTTGAATTAGGTTTTCTCAGGGTATATGCCCAGTAGTGGGATTGCTGGGTCATATGGTAGTTCTATTTGTAGTTTTGTAAGGAACCTCCATACTGTTCTCCATAGCGGCTGTACCAATTCACATTCCCACCAGCAGCGCAAGAGTGTTCCTTTTTTCCACACCCTCTCCAGCATTTATTGTTTGTAGATTTTTTGATGATGGCCATTCTGACTGGTGTGAGATGATATCTCATTGTAGTTTTGATTTGCATTTCTCTAATGATTAATGATGTTGAGCATTCTTTCATGTGTTTGTTGGCAGTCTGTATATCTTCTTTGGAGAAATGTCTATTTAGGTCTTCTGCCCATTTTTGGATTGGGTTGTTTGTTTTTTTGTTATTGAGCTGCATGAGCTGCTTATAAATTTTGGAGATTAATCCTTTGTCAGTTGCTTCATTTGCAAATATTTTCTCCCATTCTGAGGGTTGTCTTTTGGTCTTGTTTATGGTTTCCTTTGCTGTGCAAAAGCTTTTAAGTTTCATTAGGTCCCATTTGTTTATTTTTGCTTTTATTTCCATTTCTCTAGGAGGTGGGTCAAAAAGGATCTTGCTGTGATTTATGTCATAGAGTGTTCTGCCTATGTTTTCCTCTAAGAGTTTGATAGTGTCTGGCCTTACATTTAGGTCTTTAATCCATTTTGAGCTTATTTTTGTGTATGGTGTTAGGGAGTGATCTAATCTCATACTTTTACATGTAGCTGTCCAGTTTTCCCAGCACCACTTATTGAAGAGGCTGTCCTTTCTCCACTGTACATTCCTGCCTCCTTTATCAAAGATAAGGTGACCATATGTGCGTGGGTTTATCTCTCGGCTTTCTATCCTGTTCCATTGATCTATATTTCTGGCAGGCGGATTCTTAACCACTGTGCCACCACGGAAGCCCAAGGGCAAAGAAACTTTAAATGTTGCATGTTACAGTGCCACGGTGATCAAGTAATTAGTAGTTCCTATTGAAATAAGCTTAACCCAGGGAAACTCAATAGGCAATTATATTTTCCATGTGAAACTGAGCAGGAAAAAATATGAGATTTAAGAAGGTGGAAAAGGAACTTCTTTGTACACCTCTATTAAAATCAGATGTTGGAACCCAAATGCACTTTAAAGTATATCATTATTTTATTATTATTATTTATTTTTGCATCCTTTTATTACTTTGAAGCAAGGAAATCAATCTAGGGAAAAGGTGAGAGTTGGCATCTTGAAATGCAGTGGGAAATTATAAACTATGAGAGCTATTGATAAAGCTGGTGTTTATAGCTCCATCAAGGATTTTATATTATTTACATCTAGACTATATACACAATCAACGCCCACTAATCCATTCCAGGTAATTAGTGCTGTTTCCATTTTCAAAGTCACACAAGACTCTTCTTGCAGCCAAATACACATGAGACAGAGATGCTTTGAGAGGGTCACTTGGATCAAGATTTAAAATACAACCATTTACAATAAAGGCCTTCCAAGCCAGACTGTTCATTTTGACATAAATTGGATCCAAACTGGCATCACTGAGGATGTATTTCTGGTATTCATCTACAAACACAAATTCTCGTGAGTGATGTCAGATAGGATCTGGGCATATAAGATGTCCATTGACCTGGTGAATTTCTGATCCTGAAAACTCTGGAAGAGTTTTCCCCCAAATCCCACCTTCAGATTCTGTAGCCGGGAGAAACAAACAGGAAACATTAGCAAACAAACAGGAAGAATTAGCAATTGTCTTTGACTTAGCACCTCAGTTCATTCCCCCAAGTCTGAAGTTCCCCTTTTTTTGGTGAGGTCTTCAGTTTCATACATTCATGTACTGATTTATTCATTTATTTGTCTTATTAGTTATTTACTGCTGTGTAACAAATTACGCCCCGAGACTTAGTAGCTTAAAACTACATGCATTTATGACCTCTTGATTTCTGAGGGTCAAGAGTCTGGCGTGGCTTAGCTGGGTCCTCTGCTTCAAGGTCTCCCCACAAGGCTGTAATCAAGGCGTCGGCCAGGGCTGGGAGTCTCCAGTCAGGAAGCATCCACTTCCAAGCTCGTGTGGTTGTGGGGAGGATTCAGTTCCTTGCAGGATGTTGGACTGGACCTCAGCTCCTCCTGAGGCCTCCCTCAGTTCCTTGCGACATGACCGTTTCCAACATGGCAGCTTGCTTCATCAAAGCATGTAAGCTGAGGAGGTAACTAGCAAGATGGAAGTTACACTCTTTTATATCTCACTTTTATAATGGAAGTGAGATACCCTCAACATTGCCATATCCCATGGTCTAGAAGCAAGTTTCTCAAGGTAAGGAGAATACACAAGGCTGTGAGTACTAGCAGGTGGGGATATTTGGGGGCCATCTCGGAGGTTGCCAATCACATGTGTTAAGAATTTGTTGAGCCCCTCTTAGCTTCATGACCCTGTGCCAGGTGCCGGGGATATAGTGACGACCACCCTTCTCTCATCACAACTCACAACCTATCTGGGGGAAAGGGAACAGACATTCAATAGATTATTGCAATTGGTGATAAACACACTAAGTTAGAAATACAGGGAATAAAAGCTCCAATCCGGTCTAGGTTGAGGGAGGTAGGATGTCAGGCAGGGACATTTCAATGGAGACTTAAAGAAGGACTGGCCCAGGACAGAGAAGGGAGGAAGTTTACCAGGCAGAGGAAACAGCCTGTGCAAAGATCCTGAGGCAGGAAAGACTGTGTTGTATTTGAGGGAAGAGTGGCTGCAGTGTCGAGAGAACAGGAACAGCAAGAGAAGGAAGTGAGGCCTTGTCTGCTGTCTTAAGGATTCTGGCCCATGGCCAGTGACCTTCTCAAGGAGGCCCTTGAGAAGTGACCTGGAGACCCCTTTGGCCACTTTTCTCTTCCTGAGGTCTTCTCTCTACTGGCCTGCAGTCAGTCTTGAGGCTGTGACCATGCTCAGATGCACCTGAGTGCCTCATTCCTCTTTATCTTGTGATGATATCCTGCTGATATCATACCATATAGACCCAAAAGCTCTTCCTCCTCCCACCTATAGGATTTTTCTAGAGGTTTTGAAGCAAAACCAGATGTAGACCCCTAATATGTAAAACAGACAAAAGCAGAACCACTCAGATCACAGACAGTTACAGGAGGAGAAGGTGCCCTTGGGAACACCTTTCCCCACATTCCCACGAGGGTTCCCAAGACACCTCTCTGGGGCTCTAGGACTCTGACAATCCTAGCTGGAGAAACATGTCCCTCAGCCACAACTTTGCCAAATATTATTCCCAAGGACTCATTCTTTCAATAAACCTTTACTGAACCCTTACAGTGCATCAGGCATGAGGGAGGCACTGAGCATATGAAGGAAGGTGATTAAGACAGTCTCCTCCCTCCGTGAACTCACTAAGGAGGGATTCACGTGGGTGAATGACTCATCGCATTGCATTACATGTGATGTGCAATTACAGAGGGTAAGGCAGGGAACCACGGTGGCTCAAAGGGGACACACGCAGAAAAGACTTCAGGAGTAGATGAAGCTTGAGTGAAGAGGAGTTTGCAGGTGAACAAGAGGCCTGGCGATACCTGTCTCTGAGCATTTGCCCTTGAAATCACTCCCTTCCCCCTGTACCTCTCAGATCTCACCATCTAGATGGGGTACCCCCTCTCACTAGGCTAAAAGAAAAGCCCTAGGCTTGCAGTAGAAAGGCCTTGAGGGAGCTCCCAGGTCCTATAACAACCATGGTGTAAGTTCATATTGGGTTTTAATTTCGCACAGCTCCTGGACTGAGATAGAAGTTGAGCAACTTCACATAGTTGAAGACCCCAAACTGTCTTTCCAAACTTCTCAGTAGAGGGACTGAGCAGGGAACACTGGGTATCCCACCTTAGAGCATTTCTTCCCAAACAAGGCCCTTTCAGAAGGGGCAGTGGACCTCCTGTCTGCTGTCAGAGTCTTAGACTGGGGTCACTCATCAGGTCGAGCATGTTCTGTTGGCTTCTGGGGTTCTCCCTGATGGGCCTTGACAGTCCAGAATTCTAGGGAGAGCTGCCTTCCATTTGCTAAGTAACTATGCAGAGATTTGACTAATAATTCCTAACAACAACTAAAAGCTCGTACCAGTCCTAAAACAGTAAATTCAGTAAATTTAAAGTCTTAAAATAGTAAAGGATGCGATATGCATTGCATATTGCATAGCCTCAGTATGCTGAGGCTATGTGATATCAGAACAACTGGTCATTCAAAGGAAAAGCCTTCAGGACCGGATGCTGGGCTGTGCAAGCCAGGCAGTCTGTTGTTTAATTGTTTTATCTCTGGTGACTCATACATCTTTAGCTTAGCCTCAGGCCAGGTTTGGGTAATAACAGCAAAAGAGTCCAGCTCAACTCTCTCCTCCTCCCAAGATCTTCCTTCCAACAGAAAAATAAGCTCTGTCTTTGTCCTACAAACTCAAACTACCTTTGGATTTTTCCACACATTGTAAGGTCCTAGCATATTCTCTTGGGCCACCTACACCTCTTATCTTGTTTTTATAATGTTGATTACAATTTTATACTGTTTTTCTTCTCAGGGGATGCCTTTGACTACCAGAGTAGATGGTAAGCTCCTTTCAGGCTCAGGGAATGCTTTCCCCATATTGGAAGTTATGGCTCTTTGCCATTTCCACTAGACTTAGCACAGTGTCAGGCAAGTAGGCACTCTATAAATATTTGTGTTTAAATGAATAACCATGGCCTGCCCTGTGTATTACGCAGCCAGTTTCCCTGACACGAGGGGACCCAGCCGGGGCATTTGTGAGAAAAGGAGGCAGTCTGGGAGGGCTGCAGGTGGTTCACAGCTGGCAGGCAACGCCCACAGACCCCTGGTCAAATACATGTGAAAATTAACATCTTTATGCCTCAAAAAAAAAAAAAAAGAAAGAAAGAAAAAGAAACGCCCCTAATTGAACCTATATCGAGGGTGATTCCCATTTACTTAATCCCAGTTTGGACTACACATCACCAGGCTTCACTTGCACCCTTTCCTTTAGTTATAAGTTAGCTATTTTTACCACATTTCACTTCTTTACCCTAGAAAGCATTTCCTGAAAACAGCCCACCGGAGGATTCTGCTAAGAGCAGTGAGTGGTTTTATTTCCTTTTCCTTCCAACTTTTGCCATTTACTAAGATGGCAGGCAGTTAGAGTTTCATCTCCTTGAACCTTGGTGAAAAATTGAAGAGCAGGTAACACAACCAGAGTATGACGATGTGCTTATTTAAAGACGGAATTTGCTTTTTAGTGCAAGCAAGGAGACGGCATGGTCTCCACCCTGGATAACGTGCTTCTGTTCTGAGGACAGCCTCTCCTGGCTTTATGATTGTGGGTGACTCACTCAACCATCTGGCAACTTTCTTCCTGCCATTAAAGGTGAGAAGGAGAGTGAGGATATTACGAATGGCTTCTCAGGCCTAAGGATATTATGAGAATGTAGTGCTTTATGTCCATCCCTTCTAGAAAAAAGATCCACAAAAAGTGTGCATTTCTGGACTCACTTTTTCCATAAACTGGATCCTCTTCCTGTCTCCTCTGTTTCTAGCAAAGGGACCATTTTCTACTTGACACCTTTCCAGAGGCAATCAGTCAAGTCTTATCAAGTCTTCCTTTCCAAAGCCTGTGCATTTGTCCTTTTTTATACACCTCATTCATTTACTTAGTGACAATTACTAAGCATCAGTGAAATCCAAACCATTGTATTGGTTGCAGTGGATAAAAATAAGACTAAGAAGTGGATAGAAATAAGAATTGGTTCTCGCCATTAAGAAGTTTACAAAGCTTCTGAAGGGTCACAGTTATTAAATATTTCTCAGGTATTTTCCTCACATGTGAGAAACTAAAGGTCCAATTTGAATCTCCTGCCTGAAATCTCATCTACTTTCTCTATCAAGCATTCCACTGGCCAAAATAAGATTCCTAAATAAACATTTTAATCATGTCATTTCATGGAGTTAAAACTTTCCCATAGCTCTTCACTGCTTACAGGATAAAGATCAAACTCTTAATTTAACTCAAGATCAAGAGCTTCTAAATTTGGAATTAACTTATTTTCTGATCTTTCTTCCCACAACTCCTCGTTATAAATTTTCTGCTCAGACAAATTGGTCAGATTATTATGCTAAAATTCTATGTCCAGTCTATTTATTCATCTAGTCAAGAATGAATTGGATATCTTCTGTGTGGCAGTGCTATGATAAAGGATGGTGTACAGTTTCTGCACTCAAAGAGCTTATTCTTTAGACAAGGATACAGCCAAATGAATTGACCATGACAATGACATAAGGAACACTGGATGGAATTAAGCACTGGATGTGACGGGAGCACAGAACCACGGCTAATCCAGCATTGCTGAAGTCAAGGAACATCACTCAGAGAAAATGACATCTAAAGTGAGCAGTTAGGCAAGAAGTTGAAGAAAGTGTGTACCAGACAGAAAACGCAGTGTGTTCAATGGCCTGGTGATGAGAACAGGTTGGGTTTGAGTAACTTAGAGAATGTGAATCAGAATGGAATATGAAACAAGTGTGTGGTGTGTGTGGTGTGTGTAGGGAAATTGCAAGAGAGGCTGAAGAGGGAAGCAAGCCCAGATCACTGGAGATCTCATCAATGAGGCTAACAGGTTTAGGCTGGATGGGTTTGAAGCAGCAGATTCATCTAGAGAATGCTGTACCCGAGTCCCACAAATCCGAAGTGGAGTGCTTGGGAGCGTTAAGTAAGGTCTTCCTTTCTAGGATTATTGTTCATGATCTTGTTAAGATGTTTGATCAATTTCCCTGCATTAGTCCTAAAAGTATGAGAAATCCAACTGAGTCAGTCTTTGAGAATCCAAGCTCTTATAGGGCCTTAAGAGAATAATATAGGAGATTTGCCTAAATGAATACAGAGACTAGTCTATCACCTGGTGGTATTTCCTATCAAACTCTTGCCATAAAGATAATAGCTATCGCTGGTTGAGTGCTCACTACAAACTCATACACTCACATGACATTGAGTGAGATACCTACTACTACATCCATTTTAGTGATGAGAAAAGTGACTCCGTTTAAGCAACTGGCTCGAGGTCTTAGGGTTGCTTGTAAATATTTGTTTATTATGAACAAAGAAAGCTGGAATTTGAACCCAGAACTAGAACAGGTAATTTTAAGGTCTGTTTAGTTGAAATTTACTCTGTATTAATCAAAGGTGTTTTAGGATATTTCCTCTCTGTCACCCTTCCTCATATGTCCAGGTGTATAGGCTGCTCTATGCTTTGCCTAGATTGGTAGGTATATAACAGACACACATGGCGTTGGATGAAGAAACAAGTAAAGGAAGGATGTACAGGGAAGAGGGTGAGGGGTGTTTTGGGGTGATTTGTACTGATGAGATACGGGTGAGCGGAATTTAAACCATGCAAAATGAGGAGGACTAATGCTTCCCCCACTGACTTCAACTCCGGCCCACACCTTATAGTAATAACCAGTTGGTTGGAGGGAAATTGCTTCTCTCCTATGGCCCATTTGGGAGGCGTGATGAATGGCTCCTTACATAAGGCTCCCTTGTATGGAAGAACACAAGTACATAGAACGGAGTCCTCCAAACACAGAGGCCCATGTCCAGGTTTTAAAAACCACCAACCAACCTGTACCCAGAAACAGCCGTTCATTTAGATGTGCAGGAACTGAACAACTTCAGAAATGTTCCAAGTCAAACCGCCCAGGGTAAAAAGCAAACAGCAGCAGCTTGCTTGCAGAGGTTTCCAGGAATCACCCTGCCCAATAAACAACGGCCCAGTCTGCTTGTTAACCAATTCCAGTCTGAGAAGATAACTCTGGGCCTCAACACTGTTTAACTATTTAACAATGGAAAAAACAATGAAAATGATCCAAGACCTTGAAAATAGGTTAGCAACTCAATGAGAAGTCAATATTTCAGTTGATATCCCGCTACTTACTATCTGCCCTAGGAAGCAAGTGCACAGATGCTTACCACAACATTGCTTGTGATTGGAAAAAACCCAGAAAACAACCTAAATATCCATTAATGGGAGAAGACCCTTTAATCATGGGTCATGATTAATGACCCATGTGTAGTCATGTTGTGGAATATCGTACAAAGAGGAAAAGGAAGTACTAATGGGTACTAATAAGTACTCAGGCGGCTAAGTCTCCTTGTCAGTTGGGTGGAAAAAGTAAATTGCAGGATAATATGGACAGTTTGACAACCTTTAAGTATTAAAAAAGAGAAGGTAAAACTAACTTTGAGTAATGCTATATCTTTTCTGAGAGTAAATGTATTGGAAAAAGTTCTGGAAAGATACATAGCAAATGGATGAGTGATCACTTCTGGAGAGGAGAACAGGATAGGGGGTGAGAGCAAAGTGGGGTCTTCAGTTTTATTTATAATTTTTTTTGGTTTTTTTTTTGTGGTACGCGGGCCTCTCACTGTTGTGGCCTCTCCCGTTGTGGAGCACAGGCTCCGGAGCGCAGGCTCAGCTGCCATGGCGCACGGGCCCAACCGCTCCGCGGCACGCGGGATCCTCCCAGACCGGGGCACGAACCCGTGTCCCCCGCATCGGCAGGCGGACTCTCAACCACTGCGCCAACAGGGAAGCCCTATAATGTTTTTATAAGCAGATATATTCATGCATTTGTTGTATAATTATAAATTAGTATTAATTATAAAATATAAGTTCACTTGAAAGACAACAGGCTTTAGGGTTACTGAGGATCTCACTTAGCTATCTGCCAAATTCATGTAGGAAAAAGAAAACAAAAAATTCTTAAGGAAATTTAGACTTCTCAAGGAAGAATTTCCACTGGTGTTATTGAGACTAAGAAACCATGTTTTCCACTAGTTGGTGTTTTGAGACTACAAAACAGATAACCAAATGAAACTGTTAAGACTTTCTTTCTGAAAACCTTTATTACTGGGACATACTTAATGAGTAAACTTAGAAGTAAGTAAGAACCAACCCTCCATAGAATAAAGTGAAATTGAGTAAATTATCCAGAGCTATGCTTAGTTTTCCAATATACGATTAATTATTGATTGGAGGACACTAATGCAAAAAATTATGTTCATAATAGCAGCAGCAGAGCATAAAGCATCCTAGAATACACAGGCATGATATGACCAAAACTTTATTAAGAAATATGTAAATGGAGAGGTAGATTATGTTGCTGGGTGAAAAAAAAAAACAAACTGTTGGAAAGGATGAACAAATCCTTCTCAAATTAACTTACAAGATTAAGCCAATCCCATCAAAAAATCCCAATGGAATTTTGTTTTGTTGTTGGAATTTGAGGACATGGTTCTAAAATTCACTTGAAAGAACAGAATGATGAGAAAAATTAAGATTTTTCTTGTTCCACTACATATTAAAGTATAACACAGAATGTCAGTTTTTTAAATGTTGTGGTATTGTTGTAAGAAAAGAAGAATTAATACAACAGAATAGAACTTCTGTCCTGAAACAGTTCTATCAATATATGTATGTGAGATAAATATCACAATCCAATGACAAAAGGAAAGATTATTCAACAGATGATATATATTTTTAATTGGCTATATGAAAAGAATGATAAAGCCAAGCCTAATTGCAGAAATTTTGGCCTCAAAATTTCCATATAACCATAAGACATACAATTTTTATTTGAAAATGTAGATTAAGATATAATTGATATTTAGAGAGAAGGACATTCTAAACATAAACAAAAAAGAGGTCATAAGAGGAAAGATTATGTTTTGAGCATAGAAAAAAGTAAAACTCTTTTACGGGGCTTCTGAGTTACATGATTAAGGAGGAATGGTGACTGCTGGAGCTTGCCCAGCCCCACAGCCTTGCTTCTGCATATCAAACCACCACCATCCAAATGAAATGAAGGCAGAACTGAAAAGCACTTCTTCAACATACGTGACAAAGAGATTCAGATGGAGTGATCTTTTTACAGCATAGGAGACCACCTCCCTCTTTTCAATCCTTCCAAGAACTCCATCTCATTCCAAGCAGAGACCAAAGTCTTCCAGCGGCCTCAAGGCTGTGCCACCTCTGTCTTCATCTCCTCCCACTCTTTCCCTCTATTTCTCACTCCAACCATACTGACCATCTTGTACCCTGAACCCACCAAGCACAGTCCCACTCCCTGGCCTTTGCTCTTGCTGTTCCCTTTGTCTAAGCCTCTCTCCCTCATTTTTTTCAGACCCCTATGTCACTTTAAAAATGGTTACCCCTCCTTGGGGGCTTGCTTTATTTTCTTCCATGGCACCAGTCCTCACTGACATTCCACATATTTACTTGTTCTTCTGTTTTCTGTCTACATGCCTCTTGAACATACCCTCTGTGAGGGCAGGTGTTGTGTCTACTTTGATCACGTCTCTATTTCCAGCATCTCGAACAGTATCTGCATATAGTACTCAGAATAAATATACTTATTAATTAGTACTTTTATTACAATCAACAGAGAACCATTTGAGCTACCTTAAGTTAAAATTGACTACGGGTGGGAAGGCAGCTAGACCTCAGTTACTAGAACCAGCATGAGAACATTTTCAGAATCTGAGACTGCTCTCTTTCTCTCTCTTCTGCTTCATACTTATGTTTCCCTGCAGGTCTCCATCTCTGTTTCCCAGAGCACATTGTGGTCAAAGAGCCCCCAGAAGCACCCAAGTTTTACCATAACTTGTCCAGCTACTTGGGGAGAAGATGACCTGACTCTCTTGGTTCTATTCCAACTCCCTGGGGAAGGCTGTGATTAACTTGGTTGGATTGATGTCTATCCCAGGACCAACTGACTGTGGCCAGGTGACCAACTGACTGAGGTGGGTCAGAAGTTCACGTGAAATCATGGCTTCCCTGTTGCAACCGTATGGGCAGAGGAGAGGGCAATTACTAACGAGATGTGTTATGCAGACAAGCTAACAGGTGTCTGCTACAATATAAAATTAACTCTTTCAGATCAATTATTTAAAATGCCACCCCCTAACTTAAAAATGAAAATGATACAAACATAATTTGCAAAAAAGGAAATACCACTGTCCAATACATTTTAAAGAGGATTTGACCTCATTTATAGCCCAAATTTAGTCTAAATTAGTATACTGCTGGGCAAAATATTTGTCACAATATGACAAAAGGTTAATGTTCTGAATATATAAAGAGTTCAATAACATTGAAAAATGAAAGATATTAACACTGCCTGGAAAAGGCAGGGGATATGAAAAAAACTATTCTTAAAAGGGAGAAAGCCTGGAAAGATACCCACATTCATGGATTGGAAGACTTAATAGTGTTAATGTGTTAGTACTATCCAAAAGCGATATATACATTGAATGCAATTCTATTAAAATTTCAATGGTGTGTTTTACAGAAATAGAAAAATCCAACCTAAAATTCATAGGGAATCTCAAGGGACCCCTAATAGCCAAAAAAATCTTGAAAAAAACAACAAAGTTGGAGGTCTTATATTTCATGAATTTAAAACTTATTACAAAGTTACAGTAATCAAAACAATATGGGAATGACATAAAGACAGATATGAAGACCAATGTAATAGAACAGAGAGCCCAGAAATAAACCCTCACATATATGGTCAAGGAATTTTTCACAAGGATGCCAAGACCCTTCGAAGAGGAAAGGACTGTCCTTTCAACATGGCTTTGGGAAAATTGGGAATCCACAGGCAAAATAATAAAGTTGGATGCTTACTTTACCCCATATACAAAAATCAACCCAAATGGATAAAAAACTTAAGTGTAAGACCTAAAACTATAAAACTCCTAGAAGAAAACAGGGGAAAACCTTCATGACTTTAGATATAGCAATGATTTCTTGGATATGACACTGAAAGCATAGGCAATAAGAGCAAAAATAGACAAATGGGATTACATCAAACTTAAAAACTTCCGCACATCAAAGGAAACAATTCTCATAACGAAAAAGCAACATACAAAATGGGAGAAGATATTTGCAAATTATGCATCTGATAAGGAGTTGATACCCAGTATATATAAAGAACTTCTACAACTCGACAACAAAAAAACAAATAACCCAATTAAAAAATAGCCAAAGGACTTGAATATACATTTCTTCAAAGATATACAAACAACCAACAAGCATATGAAAAGATGTTCAGCATCACTAATCAAAGAAATGCAAATCAAAACCATACCTCACACCCATTAGGATGGACACTATCAGAAAACCAGAAAATAACAAGTGTTAGTGAGAATGTGGAGAAATTGGAACATTTGTGCACTGTTGGTGGGAATGCGAAATGGTGGAGCTACTATGGACAGTAGTATGGAGGTACCTCAAAAAATTAAAAATAGAATTACTTTATGATCCAGCAATCCCATTACTGATAATATATCCAAAAGAATTACTTGCACACCAATGTTCATTACAGTATTATTCACAATAGCCAAGAGATGGAAGCAACCAAAGTGTTCATCAACAGGTGAATGGATAAACAAAATGTGGTATATACACACAATAGAATATTATTCAGCCAAAATAAAAAGGAAATCCTGTCACATGATAAAACATGGGTGAACCTTGAGGACATTATGCTAAATGAAATAAGCCTGCCACAAAAAAGACAAATACTGTATTATTCTATTTATATGAGGTATCTAAAATAGTCAAACTCACGGAATCAGAAAGTAGAATGGTGGTTGCCAGGAGCTAAGGGGAGGGGGAAATGGGAAGTTATTGTTCAATGGGTTTAGAGTTTCAGTTTCACAAGATTAAAAATTATAGAGATTTGCTGTCCAATAAGAATATATTTAACACTACTGAACTGTACACTTAAAAATGGTTAAGATGGTAAATTTTATATGTCTTTTATGAAAAACAAAAACAGAAAACAAAAACCCAGGTGGATTTGTACATGCATTCAAGTTTGAGTTGCATTCTTCTACATTCTAAAAACCCTGAAATTGTACCTAGAGTTTCAAAGCTTTGATACCCTTAAAAATTATTTTATAGATGTGGTCTGGAGAATATAACAAAACAATGTTTGAACAAAGCAATGAATAAGATGGAAAGAGACAATGAATTACAACGTTCAAAAGTAGCATCCACCAAGAAGATTTAATGTTGATCTGCAGATACAATACAAATAAGACTTTCACTAATTGGCCAGAGTGGGAAATTATAATTGTTAAAAAAAATGTATTGATAATCAAAGAAATTTGTGATTCCTCTTTCAGGCATAATGACTCACTTAGTAAGATCAAACAAACAAACAAACATACTATTCCCATCAAGTTGTCAAATTTAAAACATAAATACAATGTAAAAAAACCATATTGAGAAATAATATACATACAGGAAAGGGCAAAATCTTGAATGTAATAGTCAATGAATTTTGACCCCATGTGCAACACACACACACACACACACACACACACACACACACACACAGTGAAACCACACAAATCAAGATACAGACCACTTCCAAAACCGTGGCAGACTCTCTCATGCTCCCTTCCCACTCAATCCCTCTTGAGAATGTTTTGGAGCTGATACTCGGTACTTGTAATTATGTTGTGTGACACGCACTTCTGTACATCATTAATAGGAGTGTAATTAGTGGATGCTTTCTATAAGGCAATTTTATAATATTATCCAAAGTATTCATAATTCTTAAATTTCTTTACTAAGGAAGGAATTGAATTTCCTGGAGTCTATCCTAAGCAAATAATATGAGATTTAATAAAACATATACATATAAGGATGCTCATTACTGCAAAAATGTTTTCAATAAATTAGAAATTGCAAAGATATAAGTCAAAGAGTACAAATTTTCAGCTAAAGAAGAATAAGTTCTGAGGATCTAATGTACAGCATAGTGACTACAGTTATTCATACAGTACTGTATACTTAAGATTGTTGAGAGTGGATCTTAAACAAAACATTCTCCCTAAAAAAAAAATTTTAAAAGTTAACTACGTGAGGTGATGGATGTGTTAATTATTTTGATCTTGGTAATCATTCCAAGATGTAAATGTATATCAAAGCATCATGTTGTATAATTTAAATATATACAATTACATTTGTCAATTATTTCTCAATAAAGCCAGAGAAAAAATAAAGCACACACAAAAAACTAGAAATAGCCTAAGTAATCATCACAAGGGAATGGTTAGATATTAACATATATACTTGATGAAATAGTTTGCAATCATTAAAAATTAGGTTTTTAACAAATTTATTACATGAAAAAATACTCATAATCATTAGGTATTAATTAATAAGGATGAAATAAAATGGGAAATTCAACATGATACTAATTTTGAAAATAATAAAAAAAACTAGCTTGGTATTATCTCTAGCTGATAAACATATAGGAAATTTTTATTTTGTTCTTTTACTTCTTATATTTTCCAAATTTTTTATAATCACGATTATATACGTAGAGAATATATATAAAAAGATATATGTAGATATATAGATATATCTTATGATATCTATAATCAGAAAAAGTAAGTTAGGAAAGAAATATCATTGGTTCGGTTCCTTTGAGGATGAAATAACTGCAATTCCCATATAATTTACACTGGAGACATAAATAACAAAAACAACAAAGGACAGATAGATCAAAGTCAAATGCAGACATCTATGAAGAATCCCATGACACACCTTGTGTTACAGACAATTGACAAAGGCTCATCATTTCAATGTTTTGTCAAAAGGAAAAGACTGTGAAAGCTACATAAAATTCTGTGCTATTCCTACAATGGAAAGAAAGGCGGAAATAAAAGAAAAATCCCAAGTCTCTATAATGACTCATTTTCATCTTCTTTCCAGAGTTCACAAGAGATGTCAAAACCAATCCAATCTGGAAGCTTCTGGATGGGACCCAAAGTCCTCCTGACACCCACAGAACACAGATGACACAGAAGAAACAAACATCTGACCTGCTCTTTAGTAGTTTGGAAGTTCTTTACCAAAGAGCAAAATTTAAGGCCTGTATTCCCTGGTGGATCTGTAAATAACTCTCTCTCTCTGCTTTATTTTTACTGAAAGTTGGAGGGAAAATAAACTTGCCAAGGTTTGTGCAACACAATCCATATAGATGGAGCAAGAACATATTAGAGTTTTGATTTGTATTTACTTTCATGTCACCTTTTAAAAATTTCTATTCCCCCTGTGTACAGGCTACATCAGCACAGTGGTACATGAATGTACTTTTAAAATAAATATACATACACATATGGGATGCTCATGCTCACATTTTTAATGGTAGGGGTATGTGCAAAAAAAAGTTGGATTGGGATTTTTAAAAATCAGAGCAGATTCAGTTTATCACTCTCAGTTCTTATACAGGTAGTGTGCTTTATTTTTTTTTTTAATTTTAAAGACTTTATTTTTTAAAGCAGGTTTAAGTTCACAGCAAAATTAAGAGAAAAGTACAGAGATTTCTCACATACCTCTGTTCCCACACATGCACAGCCTCCCCATTATCAGCATCCCCCACCAGAGTGGCACATTTGTTATAACTGATGAACCTCTACTGACGCATCATTATCACCCAAAGTCCATAGTTTACACTAGGGTTCATTCTTGGTGTTGCACATTCTATGAGTTTGGACAAATGTCTAACCATATGTATCCAACATTATAGTATCATACAGAGAATTTTCACTACCCTAAAAATCTTCTATGCTCTGCCTATTCAGCCCTCCCTCCACCCTCCAACCCTGGCAACCACTTATCTTTTTACTGTCTCCATAGTTTTGCCTTTTCCAGAATGTCTTATAGTTGGAATCATACAGTATGTAGCCTTTGCAGATTTTCTTCTTTCACTTAGCAACATGCATTTAAGCTTTCTCCATGTTTTTTCATAGCTTGATAGTTTATTTCTTTTTAATGATGAATAATATTTCATTGCCTGTATGTACCACAGTTTACAAATCCATTCATCTACTGAAGGACATCTTGGTTGCTTCCAAGTTTTGGCAATTATGAATAAAGCTGCCAAAAACATCTGTGTGCAGAATTTTGTTGAACAGAAGTTTTCAACTCCTTTGGGTAAATACCAAGGAGCATGATTGCTAGCTCATATGGTACAAGTATGTTTAGTTTTCTCAGAAACTGCCAATTGCCTTCCCAAGTGGCTGTATCATTTTACATTCCCACCAGCAGTGAATGAGAGTTCCTGATGCTCCACATCCTCACCAGCATTTGGTGGTGTCAGTGTTTTGAATTTGGCCATTCTGATAGATGTGAAGTGGTATCTCACTGTTATTTTAATTTGCACTTCCCTGATGACATATGATGTGGAATACCTTTTTTTTTTTTTTTTTTTTTTTTTTTTTTTGCGGTACGCGGGCCTCTCACTGTGGCGGCCTCTCCCGCTGCGGAGCACAGGCTCCGGATGCGCAGGCTCAGCGGCTATGGCTCACGGGCCCAGCCGCTCCGCGGCATGTGGGATCCTCCCGGACCAGGGCACGAACCCACGTCCCCTGCATCGGCAGGCAGACTCCCAACCACTGCACCACCAGGGAAGCCCTGGAATATCTTTTTATTTGCTTACTTGCCATTTGTGTATGTCCTTTGGTGAGGTGTCTGTTAAGGTCTTTGGTCCATTTTTTTATTTAAAAATTTTTTTAAATAAATAAATTTATTTTTATTTTTGGCTGTGTTAGGTCTTCGTTGCTGTGTGAGGGCTTTCTCTAGTTGCGGCAAGCAGGGGCTACTCTTCTTTGTGGTGTGCAGGCTTCTCATTGCGGTGGCTTCTCTTGTTGTGGCTCATGGGCTCTAGAGTGCAGGCTCAGTAGAGCTTAGTTGCTCTACTAAGGGCTTAGTTGCTCCACGGCATGTGGGATTTTCCTGGACCAGGGCTCGAACCCGTGTCCCCTGCATTGGCAGGCAGATTCTCAACCACTGTGCCACCAGGGAAGTCCCTCATGTTATTTATATTAATGCTAATTTTTAAAAAAAATCAACATATGGCATATTAAGATAAGTTTTATCTAAGCTTATTCTTCAGTTGTATTATTTCCTTGCCATTGTAATATACATGTAAAGAAATGAGCTGAAAAACAACTCACCTTGCATTGTAAATAAAGTTTAAAAATTAGACAAACGCTGTGGTTTTCTATGTTGTATTATAATTTTTAAAAATCCAAATGACTGATTTATCAGATGGATAAAATTGTATTAATGTCAAATCAAGAAGAAAAAGTCGGTAGTACTACTTTCTTATTTTTTTTCTGTAAAATATTTTCAGATATTTTTCAATATCTGGATAGATCATGAAAGAGCGGCATGGTTGTGAACATCACCCATCATTCATGTTGCAGTAGGAAAAAGACGAGAACCTTGGGCCTATATTTCAGTCCCATCTGAAGAGATCATCTCTACATCGGTATCCCAGAAATCCAGAGTGATCCTCAATCTCCAGGCAGTTCACGTGGACTGGACTTTCGGAAGTGCAGATGGTGTCAGGACCTGGAGGGACCCTGAGGCTGAGTGATGGGAAGGAGAGAGGTGTGGAGTCAGGAATAGATGACAGTCACAAGTAAGTCGATGTGTTGACTTGTTCCAGTTTCCCCAGAGATAGACTGACCATTTGTCAGGAAAGCATTTTAAGTCAACACCTCCAGCTATACACAGCTTAACTCAGCCACTGATGGGATCATAAGATGTAGGATTAAAGTGAGAGGTCACTTCATTCCCTTTAGATCTCATGGTGATTTTGTCAAGCCTAGAAGGCAGTGTGTGTCAGAAGGGTGACAATCAAGAGCCAAAAGGAAAAAACCAAAACTAAACCAAACAAACAAACCAACAACACAAAAACAAGCAACAAAGTCCTTCTAGTCTTTGTACTAGAGACGGTGAACAGATTGTTCCTCAGATCACTGAGAAATGGCCTTAAGTTTTAACAATCAGAATTTAGACATACCATAATTTTGGTACAGATGCGACAGAGAGCCCAGGGGATTAAAAATCTAGTGATAAATAGGGAAGTGGGTAAGATTTTCAGAGGAGAGAGTTAGTTAACATTGGAATGGGTTATATTGATGAAGATTGTTCAAAGGACATTTGTTCTCAGCAGACATTAAAACAGGATAGAATCTCACCCCACTTGGCCAATACAAATTAATTCTCAGGCCTCTTAAGATTTTGCAACTCTATCATTCTCTATAGGGTGTAATAAAAGTTTACTACCACATTTTTCCTATGGAATGTCATGAAACGGACATCCCTCAGAAGTGGATCATCCTGGTCAAAGTAAACCCCACTTCCTTATGCCTAACACAGCCACACATGGACATATAACCTAAGACTTGTGATTTGGGGGGATAATCTTCAGGACATTAAACAATGATCCTTAACACTGGCTGCATATTATAACTATCTGAAGAGCTTTAAAAAAATTGATGCTGCAAAACTTTCAGTACACTGAAAACTATAAAACACCATTGAAAGAAATTACAGAAGAAGTAAATAAATGGAAACATTTCATGTTAATGGTTTTGATGGCTTAACACTGTTAAGATGGTAATACTCTTCAAATTTATATATAGAGTCAATGCAATTCCTATCAAAATCCAGTCTGACTATTTTACAGCAAGTGGTAAGCTTATCCTAAAATTCATATGGAAATTCAGGGGACCCAAAATAGTCAAAACAATCTTGAAAAGGAACGATAAAGTTGTAGGACTCACACTTCTCAATTTCAAACTTACTACAAAGCTACAGAAATCAAGACTGTTGGGTACTGGCATAAGGTTAGACATATAAATCAATGGGATAGAACTGAGAGTCCAGAAATAAACCCACGTGTCTATAGTCGGCTGACAAGACTGCCAAGACATTCAGTGGGCAAAGAATAGTCTTTTCAACAAATGGTGATAGGACGTGTGATACTGTGATTCACACTAAGATATGTTTGGTCTTCATCCCCATTTCTGGCACAAAACTTGTGGATTGGTTATGATTTCAAATCCACTTGTTTATGACTCTAGTGAAGTCGTTTGATCTAAGGGTGACTTTGTTTATCTTGAGGAAGCTGTGCCAAGGTGATGTCATTGACGTCTGCTGTGGATCAGCATGCAGTAGTTCAGCTACTGAGAGGTGTCACTGAGGGGTCATGGATCAGAACATGTGGAAGAGTGGCTAACACGTGATGGACATTTACACTTTAAATACCGAGTATCTGTGAAGGTTTACCGAGAGGATTCAGTCTGTGCAAGGCTATTCTTTGCTGAACAAAATAGCTCTCCGAAGAGCTTAAGACACTGGCTCCTGCCATGGCCACTCCTGGTCAGCAGTGGTGTTAAACCATGCAGCAGTCTCAGGAAAAGAAGGGACATCTGTTCCTGCCTTGGCGAGGCTACTCCTCAGAGGACTGGTGCAAGTCGTGTAAGGGTCCCCGGAGCAGCCCACCTTACTGGCCAACACTGGCACCTTCACTCCACTAGCATTGAGCTCTAGCAACAAAAGGGACTTTCTGTTTGCGCTGGCAGCTGGATATCTGCTCTTGGGTGACTAAGCTGACTCTACTGAGAACCAGCTTGTAGAAAGGTACACCTCAACTAAATTTGGACTTACTTCTTTCACCTCCCCTCTGCCTGGAGCAGTACTGTAATTCATCTATCATTGGTTTGAAGTACGAAATCTCTTTATTGGCTTATTGAGACATTATCCTATATGCTATTGGCTTGTGAAATATTACTATTATAAATTATATTACTGCCTTGAACCTGTGTTAAACAAATTATTGGCAAAGACAATCTCAGTCTCTGAGAATAATTTGCTGGACAAAACAGAACTCCCAAAACACTGGGAATTTCCTAAGTGATGAGAGCCATAAAGGTTTTTTGTTATGTTAATGAGGAGACTTTTGGAAAGCACCTAAGGATGGTGGCTGTTGCCAGGAGAATCAACCCTGTGATTTGAATGTTGGCACTTTCAGTCCCACTCCCCTGAACTCCAGGGAGGTTGAATCGATTGTCCATAGCCAGTGATTTAATCCATCATGTCTAAGCAATGAAGCCTCCATAAAACCCCAAAAGGACAGGATTCAGAGAGTAGAGAAAAGATGGGGCCAAGATGGAGGAGTAGACAGACCATGAGCTCACCTGTTCTCACGAGCGCACCACAATCGCAACTATTTGCAGAACAACCATCAATGAAAATGACCAGAACCTACCAGAAAAGATCTTCTACAGCTAAAGACATAAAGAAGGAACCAAAACGAGATGGGTAGGAGAGGCATACTCATGGTATAATCAAGTCTTATACTCCCAGGTGGGTGACCCACAAACTGGAGAATAATTATATTACAGAGGCTGTCCCCCAGGAGTGAGAGTTCTGAGCCCCATGTCGGGTTCCCCAGCCTGAAGGTCCTGCACTTGGAAGATGAGCCCCCAGTGTATTTGGCTTTAAAGGCCAGTGGGGCTTAATTTTGGGAGTCCCAAAGGACTGGGGGAAACAGAGACTTCATTCTTAAAGGGCACACACAAAATTTCACACTCTCCAGGACCCAGGGCAAAAGCAGTAATGTGATAGGAGCCTGGGCCAGACCTACCTGCTGGTATTGGAGAGTCTTCGGAGAGGCAGTAGGCGGCTGTGGCTCACCCTGGGGACATGGACACTGGCAGCAGCCATCTTGGGAGCTTCTTTTACAGCATGGACACTGGTGCTGGCAGGCGCCACTGTGAAATACTCATTAGCACCAAGACCTGGCCCCACCCAACTGCATGCAGGCATCAGTGCTGGGATGCCTCAGGCCAAACAACTAACTGGGAGGGGACACAGCCCACCCCACATCAGCATCCAGGCTGCCAAAGGCTTCTTGAGCCCACAGCAACCACTAGATATGCCTCTAGACATGGCCCTACCCACCAGGAAGCCTGCCCTAGCCCCTGGACCAGCTTCGCCCACCAGGAGGTAGACACAAGCCACAAGAAAACCACAGTCCCACAGCCTGCTGACCCAGACTGCCCATAGCAGGCCAGACCCTGCCCTGCCACCAGCTGGGCCATGGCCTCGAGCTTTGGGACACCCTGGACTCCACACCCAACTGTGTCAGGAATCAGCCCCCCACACCAGAGATCTGACACCAGCTCTGGGATCCCTGGGCCCTGCAGCCAGACTCCAGGACCTGGCTCTGCCTGCTAGTAGTCTGGCACTAATCCCAGGACCTGGCTTCACCCACCAGTGGGTGGGAAACTGTCCTGGAGTCTTCTAGACCCTGAATCCACCCACCAGTGAGCCAGCACTAGCCCCAGAGGTTCTGCAGTCAGCCACCTCATGACCTGGTCCCGCCACCCAGCAGCCAGCAGCATCTGCACAAGGCAGGGCCTAGTAACCAACCAGACTAGGGGCCAACCAAGCCTACCAGACCGCCCACATAGTCAGCCTGCCACAACAGACGGACCCACGCAGCCCTCCTAGGGGGAACGCTGAGAGCATATATCTTGGGAGACGAGAGAGGAATGCACTGCTAGGACACATAGGATGTCTCCTACAG
This sequence comes from Tursiops truncatus, assembly GCF_011762595.2. Taxonomy (NCBI): domain Eukaryota; kingdom Metazoa; phylum Chordata; class Mammalia; order Artiodactyla; family Delphinidae; genus Tursiops; species Tursiops truncatus. The sequence goes on along the minus strand of NC_047043.1, from coordinate 24,539,609 downwards.
AGGGCCACTTCTCCAAGGTTGGGAAACGTAACTAACCTACCAGATACATAAAAATGCAAACAGCAGCTTAGGCAAAACGAGGTGGCAGAGGAACATGTTCCAGACAAAGGAACAAGATAAAGCCTCAGAAGAACTAAGTGAAGTGGAGATAGGCAATCTACCAGAGAAACTGTTCGGGGTAATGATCATAAAGATGATCAAAGAACTTGGGAGGAGAATGGATGCACAAGCAAGAATTTAGAAGTTTTTAACAAAGAGTTAGAAAATATAAGAAAAGCCAGAGATGAAGAATACAATAACTGAAATGAAAAAACACACTAGAAGGAATCAGTAGTAGACTAAATGACACAGAGGAACAGATAAGTGAGTTGGAAGACAGAGTAGTGGAAATCACTGTCACTGAACAGAAAAAAGAAAAGAGAATGAAAAGAAACGAGGACAGTTTAAGAGACCTCTGGGACAACATCAAGGGCAGTAATATTTGCATTATAGGGGTCCCAGAAGGAGAAGAGAGAGAGGAAGGGACTGAGAACATATCTGAAGACATAGTAGCTGAAAACTCCCCTAATCTGGGAAAGGAAACAGTCACCCAAGTCCAGGAAGCACAGAGAGTCCCATACAGGATTAACCCAAAGAGGAATACACCACAACACACTGTAATCAAAATGACAAAAATTAAAGATAAAGAGAGACTATCAAAAGCAGCAAGGGAAAAGCAACAAATAACATACAAGAGAACTCCCATAAGACTATCAGCTGATTTTTCAGCAGAAACTCTGCAGGCCAGAGGGAATGGCACGATATATTTAAAGTGATGAAAGGGAAAAACCTACAATCAAGAATCTCTACTCAGCAAGGCTCTTGTTCAGATTTGATGGAGAGATCAAAAGCCTTACAGACAAGCAAAAACTAAAAGAATTCTCTAAACCAGCTTTACAACAAATGTTAAGAAACTTCTCTAGGCAAAAAAGAAGGCCACAACTAAATACAAGAAAATTATGAAATGGAAGAGCTCACTGGTAAAGGCAAACATGCAGACGGGGTAGGAAATAATCCATGCACAAAGCTAGTAGGAAGGTTAAAGGACAAAAGTAGTAAAATCATCTATATTCACAATAAGCAGGTAAGGGATAAAACAATTAGATGAAAAATATGATTATCAAACAGTAATTGTGAGGGGAGGAGAGTACAAATCAAATGCAGGGTTTTAAAAATGCATTTGAAATTAAAACAATCACCTATATATATATAGATAGATAGATAGATAGATAGATTACTCTATAAAAACTTCATGGTAACCACAAACCAAAAATCTATTAATAGATATACACAAAAAAGAAAAAAAGAAATCCAAACATAACACTAAAGATAGTCATCAAATTACAAGAGAAGAGAACAAATGAAGAAGAAAGGAAAAAATATAGGTCTACAAAAACAACCCCCAAACAATTAACAAAATGGCAGTAAGAACATAGATACCAATAATCACCTAAATGTAAGTGAACTAAATGCTCCAATCGAAAGACACAGAGTGGCTGAATGGATACAAAAACAAGACCCGTATATATGCTGCCTACAGGGTACTCACTTCAGATCTAAAGACACACAGACTGAAAGTAAGGGGATGGAAAAAGGTATTCCATGCAAATGGAAATCAAAAGAAAGCCAGAGTAGCAATACGTATACCAGACAAAATGGAATTAAAAATAAAGACTGTTACAAGAGACCAAGAAGGACACTATATGATGATCAAGGGATCAATCCAGAGAGCAGGGAGGGTGGCACGCCTGGAGGGCACAGAATTTCCATGCCCTTTTCCACTTGTATCCTGCCCTAGGCATCTCTTCCATCTGGCTATTCCTGAATTATATCTGTTGACTGAAAAAAGAGTGCACAACTCAAGAGCTGTGAGTTCAGTTTTATTTGGGGGCAAAATGAGGACTACAGCCGTGGAGACAGCTTCTCAGATGCCTCTGAGGAACTGCTCCAAAGAGGTAGGGATGGAGGTCAGTATATTCATGATTTGGTGAAGGGGGTACATGCCATCAAGCACAGATCTCGGTGGAAGGCTGCTGCTAGTAACAAGGAGCAGATGTCTCTGTTAGTGATTTTAGTGCTTTTCTTGATATGAGAAGATGCAAAAATTGGGTTCATAAAACTTTCTTCTGAAAATATCTAACTATCTAAAGGCCCGTTCTGCCAGTTTTTCCAGAGCAAAGAGTGCCTCATTTCTGATCTCCATCCTGAACTCCTTTCAGGGTGTGTTAAAGGTCAGTGACTACAGTGGCTAGTGATTTAATTCTTGTAGAACCAGATGGAGAGGACTTTTTTTTTCATTATCATATTCTTTTATAATAAACCAGTAACCTAGTAAGCAAATGTCCTCCTGAGTTCTGTGACCTTCTCCAGCAATTACTAGAACTCAAGCAGGCATTGTGGGAATCTCTGATGTATAGCCAGAGCCCAGGTGATAATCCGGACATGCTATTAGCATCTGAAATTAGGGAGGGGGCGGTCTTAGGGGACTGAGCCCTTAACTTGTGGGTCTGATATTGAGTTGAATTGTAGGACACCCAGTTGGTGTCAGAGAATTGCTTGGTGACATAGGGGGAAAACTCACACACTGGAATTAGGTGCAGAATTGTAGTTGGTAATCAAAAGTAAGACCAGATTCAGAATTTTAAGATGATTGGACATCCACACACAGAAGAATGAAGTTGGACTCCTACCTCATTCCATATACAAAAATTAACCCCAGGACTTCCCTGGTGGCCCAGTGGTTAAGAATCCGCCTGCCAGTGCAGGGGACATGGGTTCAAGCCCTGGTCTGGGCAGATGCCCCATGCTGCGGAGCAACTAAGCCCCTGCACCACAACTACTGAGCCTGCGCTCTAGAGCCCACGAGCCACAACTACTGAAGCCCGCGCCTAGAGCCCATGCTCTGCAACAAGAGAAGCCACCGCAATGAGAAGCCCGCGCACCACAACGAAGAGTAGCCTCCGCTTGCCACAACTAGAGAAAGCCCGTGCGCAGCAACAAAGACCCAACGCAGCCAAAAATAAATAAATAAAATAAATAAATAAATAAAAAATTAACCCGCAATACATCAGAGACATAAATGTAAGAGGTAAAACTATAAAAGAAAACATAGGTGTAAATCTTCATGATTTTGAACTGGGTAATGGTTTCTTAGATTTGATACCAAAAGCACAACCAATAAGGAAAAAGCAGATAAATTGGACTTCATCAAAATTAAAACTTTTGGGACTTCCCTGGTGGTCCAGTGGTTAAGACCCTGTGCTTCCAATGTAGGAGGCACGGTTTGATTCTTAGTCAGGGAACTAAGATCTCACATGCCGTGCAGCGCGGCCAGAAAATAAATAAATAAAAATAAAAACTTTTGTGCCTCAAAGAGCACTATAAAGTGAAAAGCCAACCCACCAAAAACTGAGAGAAAATATTTGTATATCATATATCTGCAAATCATATATTAGACATTATATATCAATAAATCTATACTCTGGTATCAAGAATATATAAAGACTCTTACAACTCAACAATAAAAAGACATATAACTCAATAGAAAAGTGAATGAGAAATCTGGATAGACATTTCTCAGAAGAAGATATACAAATGCACAATAAACACATGAAAAGAAGTTTGACATTATTAGTCACAAGGGAAATGCAAATCAAAACCACAATGAGATACTACTTCTTCATACCCACTAGGAAACTATAATTGAAAACACAGATAATATCAAGTGTTACTGAGGAGAAAGTGGGGAAACGATTACCCTCATACACTGCTAGTGGGAATGTAAAATAATGCAGCCACTTTAGAAAACAGTTTGGCAGTTCTTCAAAAAGCTAAACATACTGTAACTATCTGACCCAGTAATTTGACTCCTAAATGTATACCCAAGAGAACTGAAAACATATATCCACACAAAAACTTGTACACGAATGCTCATAGCAGCAGTATTCATAATAGCCAAAATGGAAACAATCCAAATGTCCATCAACTGATGAATGGATAAACAAAAGGTGGTATAGCTATACAATAGAATATTATTCTGTCATAAAAAGGAATGATGTAGGGATTCATGCTACAGTTAAGTATGACCTTGAAAATATGATGCTAGGTGAAAAAAGTCAGTCACCAAAGGCCACATACTGTATGATTCCATTTTTATGAAATGTCCAGAATAGGCAAATCCACAGGGACAGAAAGTAAAGTAGTGGTTGCCAGGATTTAGGAGGAAGGAATGGGGAGTCAATAGGTACAAGTTTCTTCTGGGGGAGATGAAAATGTTCTGGAATTAGGGAGTAGTGATTGTTGCACAACTCTGTGAAGACATTAAGAACCACTCAGTTGCATACTTTGAGAGTGTGAATTTTATGGTATGTAAATTATATCTCAAAAAATTCTATGAAAAAATACTGATGACTAGTCTCTAGTCAGATCAATTAAATCCAAATATCTGGGCATGAGACCAGGGCATTTAAATTTTTAAAGGCACCCTGGTGATTCTGAAGCACCAGCGGTTTGTAATCCACTGCATTAAATAAACCATCAGTCTTTTTTTTTTTTTATTGTGAATTTGTTGGCAGAGATTAACAAGACTCTTTGAACTCATGGCTCTAGTGGTAATTTTGATGGGGACAGATGGTAGGAAAAGGTCTAGAGTAATCGTAGCTAAAATTTACCAGTGTCGGAATTCACCAGTGCTATCGACAAAGGGATATATTGTTTCAATTCATTATAATGTGTTTTTTAAAAAACAGTTTTCCCCAGTGCTAATCAGTTGGCTGTTCTTACATGTTCTCCCTGTTGCAATACCATAGAAGATTTTTCAAAGGATGTAACATTACCCTTAATTACAGTGTCACTATAACAATATGTACAATCTGTAATGTCAGGGTTTTATTTTTTTAATCTACTCCTGCTTCTAAGTTCCCACTGGAATAGCTATGGTGACCCCTAGTTCTGAGGATTTCCCTTTGGACCCACTTTGGGATGCAGACTTCAGACCCTGGGGCTGTCCAAAGGGTGGGGTGCTTCAAGCAAGCACAGGCTGAACTATTTCACCTATCCTAACTGAAGGCAAGAACCACAATTGCCAAGTAGTTTTTAATTGTACTTTATCATTTGTTTAATATTGCCACTTAATTCCAAAAAGGAAGATGAAGTAATTTGATTGTCTAAGAAGGTAGATTTAGGCCCAAAATAGGCCTCATAAGCAAAGTAGTCATTTTCCAGCATGGTTCCTTATGCAGAGAGATAAGAGCCTAAAAAATCCACTTAACCTAAATATTATGTATCATTTTGTAAAATGTTTTCTACATGGTCTAATCCCGTGATGAGAAGCAGCAGGAACAAAGCCACGCAGAAGATGTAATGGCAAAGTTCTCTACTGGGAAACACCTTGTTTCTGCTAAGGTGCCAGAATTATACACACTTTTTTATTAGAAAAGTTTAGCACATTTAAGCAATAACCTGTCTGAAACATGTAAGTCTCTAAATAATGGCTTTCAAACTTTTAATCTCCTATTAATAAGCATAATAGATGGAATGCAAAACACTCTCCTGAAGCATATCAGAGTTATACAAAATAATTGTACCTATAACTTTGCTACTTTGCACTCCTTACAAGAAAGCATATCAATATTGAAGTAAGTAAAAGCAATGTTATTAATATTGAATCTAGACTTCTGTTCATTGTACTAGTCTTTGCTAATATTGAATTATACTAATTACATTAATATTTAATTTGGGGATAGATTCAATAGAAATGCAATTACGACAATCTATTGCGGGAGGTTTAATACTGGGGCAATATACTGAATCTACTGAATTTAGAATTTCCCTAATAATAACATCAATTTAGACAAGCTTCTTACTAGATACCTCTGACCTAGCCATGATGGAGAAACTGGTACCACACAGCCCTCTTACTATAAACAACCACAAAACTAGGTACAGTATATAAAATAGACACTGGACAATAGTCTGGGAGGACTGTAATTCCTGAAAGAAGGGAAACAAACAAGGTAAGTTACATATACACACAAAAAACTTGACTGATGAATTATCTCAAACATTTAAAGAGAAAATAATACTAATCCTACACAATCCTTTTTAGAAAATAGAGGAGGGGGGAACACTTACAAACTTGTTTTATGAGATCAGAGTTACTCTTATATCAAAACCAAAAAAAGACATTACAAAAAAAACCCCAAAAACTGCTGACCAATATTATCAAGAACATAGATTTAAAAGTCCTTAACAAAATTTTAGCAAATTGAGCCCAGTAACATGGAAAAAGAATAATTATCATGATCAAATGGGGTTTATTCTGGGAATGCAACACTAGTTTAACATTTGAATACAAATTGATAACAATAACAGCAATAATAAGCAATAACAGAATAAAGAAGAAAAATCATGTGATCATCTCCATGGACGCAGGAAAAGTATTTGACAAAATATAACACTCATTCATGATAAAACCTCTCAGCAAACACAGAATAATAGGAAACTTTCTTAACCCAATAGAGGACATCTACAACTAGCAACATACTAGTGAAAGATTAAAACTTTTTCCCCTAAGATTAAGATCAGGACAAGTATTCTACTCTCACCACTCCTAGTAGAGGTCTTCAACAGTGTAATAAGACAAGAAAAAAAAGGCATAAAAGTATAAAGAAGCAGTAAAACTATCTTTGCAGATGACATCATCCTATACATAGAAAACCTTAGACAACTTAACAAAAGCTACTAGAACTATTAAGTGAATTTAGGAAAGTTTCAGAATACAAGATCAATATACAAAACTCGGTTGTATTTCTATATATTAGCTAATAAACATTTGAAAAATTAAGCTTAAAATAATGCCATTTAGAATAACATAAAAACCCCAAAGTCAGATATGTACTTAATAAAACATATGTAAGATATATACCATGAAAACTACAAAATATTGCTAAGAGAATCAAAGAAGACAAAAACAAATGGAGAGAAATATTTACTGTCTCTTGTTAAGATGTCAATTCCCCAAAAGTGACCTGAAGATTTGACACAACTGTAATCAGAATCCCAGACGACTTTTTTCTGTAGAAATTAACAAATAGACTATAAAAATTTTATGGAAATTTTAAGGGTCTGAAAGAGATGAAGCAATTCTGAAAAAAAAAAGTTGGAGGATATACACTATTTCAAGATAGCTAAAATCCTATGGTAATCAGGACAGTGTGGTATTAGCATAAAGGCAGACAAACAGATCACTGGATCAGAACATTGTATAAGAGTAGAACCATATGTATTAATTTTTGACTAAGGTACTAAAGAAGCTCAATAAGGGAAAAAACTACTTCTATCAAATGGTGCTGAAACAACTGGCTATCTAGGGAAAAAAAAAAAATCAATTGCAACTCATACCTCACACCAAACACAAAAAATACACTGAGATGGATCATAGCTTTTAATATAAAAGCAGAAACCATAAAGCTTCTAGAAAAAAAACACAGGGGGTTATCTTTGCAAATATTTCTTTGTCAGGACCCGCAAAGCACTAATCATAAAAGAAACAAATTGAGAAAATTGACTTAATCGAAATTTAAAACTTCTGTTCATCAAAAGACCCTGTTAAGACACTGACGAGAGTTCCTTGGTGGCCTAGTGGTTAGGATTCTGGGCTTTCACTGCCATGGCCCGGGTTCAGTCCCTGGTCAGGGAACTGAAATCCCACAAGCCGTGCAGCGAGGTCAAAAAAAAAAAAAAAAAAAAAAAAGGGCATTGGATAAGCAAACTATATGTGGGAGAAAATATTCACAACATACATATCTGACAAAGGACTTGTATCCAGAATATATGAACAACTCTTATGACTCAATAATTAAAAGATGAACAAACCAATTTTTTAAAAGTAGTCAAGAAGATTTCTACTTTCAGAAAGATGGAGTAGACATACTTTTCCCATACTCCTCCTGCTAAGTACAGCTAAAAACTCTGGACATTCTATATAAAGCAAAGATAAGAATACTCCGAAAGGTGGGGGAAAAGGCAGACCAGCTATAGACCTCAGGAATTGAGGAACAAGGTGGTAAGTTCCCTGGGTTTTCTTTTTGCCTCATATATCCCAGACTGGGTGCTGGAGAAGCCAGCAATCTGGAAATGCCAATGGCTGCGCACATGCACACACACAGATACACACACACACACACACACACACACACACACGCTCTAGAAAAGCCTGCTGGCTCTAGCCAAAGGACCAAAAGGGACAGCCTTGGGTCTGGTTCCAGCTGTTCAATCTTTTTTTGTATGCTGTGAGGAATAAATGACCCTTCTAGCCTAAACTTTAATGAGGTTTAACGAAGAGCCCTAATTCAACTTAAAACTATTTTTTTTCTGAGATCAAAACTCTACTTTCTTATCTCAAGTTAATTCTGCTCCTTTCTTTAACTGTGTCAGTCATGCTTACCCCACTTTCTTCAGTGCTTAGCCTGTATCCTATATTGCATCTCCTCCACATCAATTTTATTGAGCCATAATTTGCTTCAATATGCACCCATTTTAAATGCATAATCTGATAAGTTGTGATGCATGCATCTACCAAAGAAATTATAACTGCAATCAATATATAGAACATTTTCATCACCCTCAAAAGTTTCATCTTCCTTCTTGGCAGTCCATCTCTCAGCCCCAAGTGTTTTTTGGTCACTAAATTTGCATTTTCACTATAGTTTGTATTTATACTTTTGGGTCTGGCTTTTTTCACTCAGCATATGGTTTTGCATGTGTGTCGTAGTTACCTGTAGTTTGTTCCTTTTTATTGTTGAGTAGTATTCTACTGTACAGATATACACCACATTTTGTTTATCCACTCACCAGATGAAAGACATTTGGGTTGTATCCTATTTGGGCCATTAGTGTGAATAAAACTGCAATGATCATTCATGGAAAAAGAAATGACATAGAAGTGTATTTATTGATAGGGAAAAATGTTCATGACCAATTGCTAAATGAAAAAAAATAGGTTACAGAACAGTTTATATAATACGGACCCAATTTTGTAAAGAATATATTTGTGTAAATAAATAAATGCATAGAAAAAAGCCTCAAATATTATCTCTGGGTGTTGAGATTACATGATTTTTAAGTTAAAAAACCAATAAAGTGGGCAAAAGACTGTAACAGACACTTCACAAAGGAGGATCGGCCAATTAGCACAAGAAAACCAATGCTTAGTCATCAAGGAAATGCAAATTACAGTCACCAGGTGATGCCACGACTGACAGCACCAAGTGTGGGCCAAGACGTAGAGCAACAGAACCTCATATGTTACTGGCGGGAAAGTAAAACTGTACAACCACTTTGAAAACTGGTCTGGCCGTTTCTCGTAAAGTTAAACATGCACCTACCCTATGACCCAGAAAATACACCTCTAGGTATTTACCCAGGAGAAATGAAAACATTGGATACAGAAAAGACTTGTGCATGAACATTCATAGCAGTTTTATTCCTAACACAGAATGTTCCAGTAAGAAAATTAGATTTCAAAAAATTTTACCTTTCTCTCTTTTCTTTTCCTAGCCCTGGCTTCAAAACTAGAATAGCACAAACTAGAAACAACTCAAATGTCCATCGGTAGGAGCATGAATAAACAAAACACGTCCTTCCATACAAACAAATACTATTCAGCAATAAAGGAAAAAATAACAAAAGAAAATCATTTCTGACACACACAACATATGGATGGGCCTCAATATCGTTATGCTGAGTGAAAGAAGCCAGGTACAAAAAGATACATACTGATTCCATTTATATGAAGTTCTGAAATAGGCAAAACCAACCTGTGGCAAAAGAAATCAGGGGAGTGGTTGCCTGTGGAGTGTGGTGGGCTGGGAGGGGTTGACAGGGATGGGCCTGAGGGGTATCTGGGGGGTTATGGCAGTATTCTGTATCGTGACGGGTATGGGTTACACAGACAGATGTGACTGCTGAAACTCAGAACTGTACACTTAAGACCTGTCATTTCCCGCTTCCCTGGTGGTGCAGTGGTTAAGAATCCACCTGCCAATGCAGGAGACACGGGTTCCAGCCCTGGTCCGGGAAGATCCCACATGCCGTGGAGCAACTAAGCCCATGTGCCACAACTACTGAGCCTGAGCGCTAGAGCCCGTGAGCCACAACTACTGAGCCTGTGCGCCACAGCCACTGAAGCCCGCGCGCCTAGAGCCCGTGCTCCGCAACAAGAGAAGCCACCGCAATGAGAAGCCCGCGCACCGCAACGAAGAGTAGCCCTCGCTCACCGCAACTAGAGAAAGCCCGCGTGCAACAATGAAGACCAGATGCAGCCAAAAATAAGTAAATAAAATAAATAAATTTATAAAAAACAAAAAGAGCGGTCCTTTTTACTGTACATGAGTTATACTTCAATAAAAATGGGGAAAATTAAAAACAAACAAAATAAATCTTTTTGTTAATGTAAACTTCAAACATATAAAACAGTAGAAAGTATACTTTTATGAGTACTCCATTGTAATTGACTAATGATTTGCTAACTTCTGTTACTGGCAATAAATTGCTTAGACACACACCACAACTAATTCCCCACTTGTTCATGAGCCAAGAATGACTGTGTGTTGACTTTCTAATAAAAGGCTTTTTCCTCCCTTGTCAGGTCTCACGGTTTGAGAAATTTTTAGAATTTTAGAAAGGTAGAATTTTCTAGCCTTCTCAGGGATTTCAATGGAATGTCAGAATTTGACCCATTGACACCTATTGAAAAAATGTGGTCATTTTCAAATACCAGAGAGGTTTCATTTTTTAGGTTTTTTTTTTTAAACTGGTCAAGATTGCCTTTAGGAGGAAACAACCAGGATTGATTGATTGATTTTAAAATAAGGTCAATATTTTTTCTATTTCACCAACTGAAGAACTACAATGGTAATTTATGCCGCACTTCTCTCCATTCATATTTTAGAAGATGAATTAATGAAAGGAATGAGGTAGACTGGGGTTAGAATGCTGTTTTTACCAATTAACAATATTTGTTATGTGATCTTGAATAAATTTCTTCATCTTTCTGACCCTCAGTCTCCTCATCAATAGGCCTAAGAATATATACCTCAAAGTGTCATAATGAAGATTAAATATCATCTGAGAAAATGCCTGGACATCTGCCAGGAGCTCAGTAAATATTACTGCCTTCCCTTAACTCCTTAGCAGAGGACAACAGTGAAGAATGTTCCTTCCTCCATATTTCAGAGGTAGGTACACTCTGAAATCTGGACCTTCTTTGGGGAATTTATACAAGCCCAGTTTGAACTGTTTTACAGGTGAGGTGGCTATAGGTGGATCGAGGCAGGTGGGAGTGGGAGGGCTGTGTGATCCTCGCCTTTTATCTCCCTAGAACATCATAAACATTTTACAATAACTAATGATGAAAATATTGTCTGCAGTTTCTATGCTTCTCGATGAAAGTGTACTTGGAAAGCCATTTCTTGTTGTTGTTCTCCCTAGAAAGCATTGATCTGGGACCCAGCTGGTGTGTGGGAGGCCAGCTTTCCCATGAACTGGTGGTGGGGACACGTCAGCACAGGCTGCAGAGATGAGTCTCAGACCCTGAATGATGCTCCCCAGTGTGTGTCAGGGAGGGCAGGCGTGTAGAGGTCTCTCTACCCTTCCTTCCTTTTTGTTTAAAGACAAGATCCATTTCTGCCTTTGTCACCCCCTGCAGAACCACCAGATCTCTGAAGCCGAACCAGATCTCTGTAATAAATTACCTGAGAAAAGGGAAAAGGACAAAGTAACGTGTTTAGAAATCTGACTTTCTTCCTGGTGCATTCAGGGTTACCTGTTCCAAAAGGGCAGGGTTGCACTAAGGTGTGTGCTGGGGAGTTTGCAGGCTAACGTTCGTAGAAAAAGTTCAGTTGGTTCATTTAAGTCGTCATTTATAAATTTTTCATATTAAGGGTGAAATGTTTCCAAACCTGGGAAAATAGTGTTACAAAACAGCACTGGACATTTGTACTGCATGTACAAATAAGTCTATAGTTGACTAAACCTTAACAACAATTCTGCGAGGTTGGTAATGTATCACTCATTTTCTAAACAAGGAAACACAGGCTCAAAGAAGTTGTGTGTTTGCTTGGTGTCATACACGTGGTAAGGAAGAAAACGAGGCCTAGAACCCTGGCCTCCTGGCTCCAAATCTTTTCCCACTAGATGGTCCATGAATACTAGATGACAGTTTGAATTCTTTTGAGAGTAGTTATTGTTGACTGGCCAGCAGAAAATTAGCCCAGACTAGACTATGAATCTGGGGATCCAGAGAGTGAGGGGAAAGTTGGAGACATAGGCAGCAGATGTGAGATGTTGCACACAAACACCACAGCAAGGGCTTCAGCGCTAGATGAGAGGAGCTTCTGATGGACTCTCTTGAATTGGATCCCCTTTCATATATTTATTTCCCTTCTGAGATTATACCTCTTTTCTGGGCTGAGAACAACCAATGCAGAGTGAAGAACAAAGAAAACAGAAACACATATCATTTCCAGAGAGTGTCAAAAGTATCATCAAAATGAGGGAGAAATTCATAAATGTACATATAATTTTTTTCGATTAAAAACAGTGTCCCACCAAGTAAAAGCTTGTTTGATTTTTTTTTTTTTTTGGTCAGCCCAATGTATTTTTGTTAGCAATGTTGACCACTGAAATTATTTTCTTAGCACAGAATTTTCCAGTAAACCTCCCACATCAGTGTAAACTTCCTGTTCCTCTTCTTAGGCCCCTCATTACAGGCAGCAGGAGAGCTGATATTCAGCAGAAAATTAACTTGGCAGGGTGTGTGCTTAAAGGCATCAAGTTCTAAGGAAAGGAAGTTTTTGTTTTGTTTTGTTTTGCTTTGTTTTACAAAGCATTGCTTTTTACTTGTGGTGGGCCTTTTGAAGTTACGGATTTTATTTTCTGAAGATAGAGGCTTTTGGTTTAGCACAATTCTCAGTACCTGGAAAATATTCAGTGTGAGTTGTTGAACTGAGTGTTTAGCATGTACTTCCCCTTGACCAAAGAGAAACTTTTAGGGGGTCTTTTTTTTTTTTTTTTTTTGGCAGTACGCAGGCCTCTCACCGGGATGGCTCATGGGCCCAGCCGCTTTGCGGCATGCGGGATCCTCCCCGACCGGGGCACGAACCCATGTCCCCTGCATCGTTAGGTGGACTCTCAACCACTGCGCCACCAGGGAAGCCCAGGGGTCATTTTTTTTTTTATTGTAGACAAGCTTATAGGAACAGGCGATCTTTGGAAATTGGGGAAATTGATTCGTGAGGACTATGGTCCAAGAGCACACTTTTTAAAAAGAGGCCTTTGGGGCTTCCCTGGTGGCACAGTGGTTGAGAGTCCGCCTGCCGATGCAGGGGAGACGGGTTCGTGCCCCGGTCCGGGGAGATCCCACATGCTGCGGAGCAGCTGGGCCCGTGAGCCATGGCCGCTGAGCCTGCGCGTCCAGAGCCTGTGCTCCGCAGCGGGAGAGGCCACGGCAGTGAGAGGCCCGCGTACCGCAAAAAAAAAAAAAAAAAAAAAAAAAAAAAAGAGGGCTTTGACCCTTTATTAAGCACACAACAATCACAAACCTAAGGTCAACCTCCTCTTAAATTCGTGGTTATCAGGCTTGGCTGTATATTATAATTACCTGGGGTAGAATGAGTGCTAGGATTTTTAAAAACATACTGCTGCCAGGTCTCAGACCCAGTCTTATCCACTGTATAATGGGTCTAATCTACAGCCTGGGCTTCAGGCTTTAAAAAGCTTCCCAGGAGATTCTAATGGGCCGCCAAAGCTGAGCATCATTCTCTTACATGAAAACACATTTTTACTCAGTACCAATTAAGTACCAGGCACTGTGCGGGGCACTTGTTATCTTTTATTTTACTAACATGGAAATTGAGACTCACAGAGGTTGATTTGCTTACCATGATAGAGCAGCTAAGTGTTAAAGTTGGAAAGGAAAGAATAAAAGATCCTATGACCTTACACTCTTTTTTCCATTTACATCATAGTAGCTAAAAAATATGCTAGTGACTGCAGAAGCCAATGTCTGACCTTTGAAAATGTAGACATGAGTAAATGAAGACTAACTCATTGAAGATCAGGACAGTCCTCGGGATGCTATGTGAAGCCAGTTTTTAAATGTATATGGAAATAAAATCTGGGTGCCAAGCCTATTGGATAGATATTTCCTTCTAATGTTTGAAAAACATTCTATTTTTCAAAACCCAGCAATGTCTCCTACTGAATTGGAAATTGCAGATTGTTAGAAGGGCCCAATGTCAGCCCTTGCTGAGTTGGGCATCAGAGGTGTATTTAGCCATTGAGGAGCAGGACCTGGGTGGCCACCACAAAGAAAATCAGGGCTGAGCTGTCTACAGGATGGGACTCACAAAGGTGCCCTATAGCAGAGTCAGGTCACATTCATTGCCCCTGTTGTAAACTAGCTGGCTGTAGGCTGAGACTGTGTATCAGTTATGGACATCCAGACCGCTTAGAGACCCAGGGAGCAACTATTCCGTTAAGAAAAAGTAAACTAAGAAAAACAAGACTTCAACCAAACTCAACTCTAACTGTGGTGGAGAAGCTCAATGCCTGCCTGAAGGTGGCTTGTGGCTTTAATGTGTGTGTGTGCTATGTATTTTTTGGCTTGAATAACCTCTTATTCACAGTGCTATGCCTCAGGTGCCCCATTAATGCTTCCTTTTTCTTTCTAAATTTCCCTCCCTTCACGGTCTTTGCTCCATCCTTATAAACTCTTTGTCTGTTGGCTAAGAAACATTTGGAGTAAGCATGGATTGTGAACATTTTAGAGTCATGTCTAGAGCAGTGGGAACTATTTCAGAAAGAAAGAAAAATGTGAGACAAAGGCAGATGAGAAAAGGAAGTAGACACAAAGAATGAAATGGGCAGGTAGAGAAAGTGACAGGAAGGTACTTAAATAGACAGAGATAGAGAACAGACAGTATAAGAAAGAATGAATGAGACAGAGACAGTCAGAATCCCAGCAAGAAAGGATGGAGAGAAACAGAGACAGGAGCTCAGAGAGAGCTAGACATATATATATATAGAGAGGGAGACAGATAGACAGACAGAGGCAGCCAGTCAGCAACAGAGAGAGAGAAACAGAGACAGGCAGCAGAGAAGACCAAACAGGAGACAGAGGGGGTCAGGGGTGAAGGGAGACAGAAAGAGAGACACATGTGCCGAGAGAGGAGGCTGGAGGACGGAGGGAGGCTGACGGGGAGAAGGCAGTGAACAGAGGGGTGGGGCCAGCAGATGTGTGGTGTGGATGGCACTCTCACAGAGAAACGAGAAGCTGGGGTGCTGTGCCAGGAGGGACAGCCTTTCCATCGGAGCTGTTGAAGGGGATGAGTTTAGTCATCCTAAATAGAAGAAGGATTCCTTCCTCCCCAAGCCCAACCCAGGCTCCATCTGGAGGGCGGTCTGATGAATGTGGCTTCTGACACCAGCACCCTGGGCCGTGGGAGGACCTCACAGAATACAGATGTGGGAACCGAGATCCTCGTGGTGGACGTGTGTGGCTTCCTGGCCAGCCCTTCTCCATTCACTCCGTTTTCGGTAACAACCTCCCATGTTCGTGGGGAACCACCCCGCCCCACCTCCATCCCCTGTGGTTTTGTGGCATTGGCAGTGCCTCCCACCACCCCCACCCCAGGGATAGTGTACAACTCAGGCTTGGTGTCTGATCCAGAGCGTCAGCTTCCCCTGTGGTCAGTGACTGGCTCAGGGGTAGGCACATAACTCAAGGGAGGCGTATCAGAGCCAATCAGTCTCTTTTGGGGGTTTGTTTGGGCTCCAGGGTTTGCCCTCAGATCCAGACTTGAACCCTCGAGACATGTTGGCTGCAGCTGGGGCTGCCATCCTGCCAACTTGCATAGTCTGAAGACGAAGCCAACACACAGAGCAGCAGAGAGTAAAATGAAGAACCACTGCATTCTTGTGGCCTCTTCTGAACACTGTCCAAGCTGTTTCTGAAGTCTGAACTATCTCTAGAGTTTTTATTTACAAAAGCCAATAGATAACCTTCTTCTCTGACAGCATAAACCAGTTCGAGTTGGAGTTTCTGTCACTTGCAACCAAATCCTAATTGATATAATGTTTTGGGTTATATCACCACATTCTATAGACATGGAGTTTAAGTAACTTACCTAAGATTTTAGCTAGTTGCTGCCAGCACGTGAACTGAGGTTTCACCTACCTCTACACCCTTGAACTCACTCTTTCCTTCTCTCCCCCTCATTTGATTTTACAGTTAAGATATCAGGCCCATTTCAAACAAATGATTTTACTCTAGCGGCTGCGCAAGTTCTGGAAATGCCGACTCTAGGCAAAATTGCCAAGCCCAGGCAATGCTTATCTTGGCTCAGCTATTTCCTTATTCTGTGATGTACTCCTCTCCCTTCCAGCCATGGTAAGCAGAATATGACAGGTATCACAGATACTTTTATATGAACTTACCCAGTAGAAGCTTTACCTTTTAAAAGAGACCCTGAAGGAATAAACTTCTAATGCAGGAATTCCAAATATTGTAGCATATGGTTAGAGGACATACTTGGAGTTGCTGAACCGTCTTAGAATTCTCTGAACTGTCAGTGAGCACTAGGTCCAACAGTCATTTCATAAGATTGTAAATGAAACCTTACTGAAGAATCCTGAAAACATCCCCCACGTAACACATTTAGAGCGGTGGCACTCAAGCTTCACTGCGCATTGGACTCACTGGAGAGCTTGTTAAAACAGACTGCTGGCCCCATCCCCAGAGCCTCAGCTACAGTGGGTCTGGGGCAGGGCCTGAGAATTTGCATTTCTAAAAAGTTCCCAACTGATGCCGATGCTGCAGTTCTGTCTGGGTGGCACCCCACTTTGAAGATCAGGTTTAGATTTAAAAATACACCTCTGAGAGAGCTTGGCCGGCTGACATGAAACCTCCACACTGCGCTGCCCTAGTCCTAGATTCTAGTAGACTAGGAGTAGATTACTTCCTTCCACCTCCCACCTCAACCCCCAGCAGAGATGCCGGCCAGAGCTGGAGGTGCAGCTTGGGCAATGGTGGAAGGGCCCCTGGTGCCCCACAGATGAGCCCACTTCTGAATCAGATGCAGGACTACAGCCAGGGGTCCAGGAGGGCTAGGATCTGTTGATGCTTGTGTGGTGGGAAAACATTTTTAAAATATGAATTCAGGGTTTTTTTTTCTTTCTGATAATTCCTATTACTCTAGGAACGTCCCCTACATACACCTCTCCCCCCACGCTAGAACACTTTTATTCTCACTGCACCAAGCAAGGGCTGAGGTAGTACAAGAAACAAGAAGCCTATTTCCAGCTTTTGTGTGTCTAATCACACAGGCCTGCCTGTTTGGCTGTGTGGCCAGTACCGCGCACAGGGCACCGCTCCCAAAAGGCCCTCGCACTTGGGTCTGATGCTCTGCGGTGGCTACCTTGAAATTCTTAATAGTTTTAGCTTTGAACCTGACTTGTAAAGCAGACCACAGGACACTGGAGCTTGCACCGGGGGCCTGGAGCCTCAGCTCTTGTGCATCCTGCCTCCACTGTGTCTGGCTTGGGATCCCTGAGGTACGCCCCCCCTACCCCCCGTACCCTGGTGCCACAGGCCCTGCCAGCCTCCCTTTGCCTGGGCCGTGCTCCGCTAGCTCTCTCTACAATTGGCGCGGGCCTGGGCGCGGTTGTGGGCACTGGGGGTGTCAGGGCCTGGTGCACCCACCCCATGGCATCTGGGGGTGGGATTCAAGGAATCTGCCTTTTGGCCTCAGGCTGAGGGTACCACAGACATCGTGGGGTGTGCAACTTGGTGAGGTCTCTTGCCCACCCATCCAGGACCAAGTATGTACATGTGTACCGGCGTGAAGGTGGCCATCCCTTGAGGATTGGCTGTCCGCTGTGGGCTGGCACTGTGGGCCCTTGGGAAGGGGATGTTGACTTCCCCAGCCCCAATCCAGCTCTGTGTTTTCATTTTGCATGGAGTCTGGCAAACGATGTAGCTGCCCCAAACACAGGCTTGAAATAGCCCACAGAGACCTCTACACCCCAGAATAGCAGAGATGAAAGGAAGTGCAAAGCTAGCCCCACGGAGGTTTTTGCTTTTCCCAGCACCACGTGGGAAAAGAAGACCCATCCTTTGCACTCAAAGTAGTAAGAAGTTGAGCTGACAGCAAGCTGGAACTGGGGGGGCCTTGGGTCAGGGATCACTTAGCAGTGACCAGAACAGTCCAAAGGCCAGGTAGGAGCAGGCATAATAGGGGGGAGGCCAGCATGGATAGATGGTGACCCAGACTAGGTGGATATGTGCGTGTGTATAAAGCCCACTTTGACAGACTAAACTCCTGCCATCAGAGGAAATGGAGGTTTGAAGTAGAAAATAAGTTGGTTTACAGAAAAAAGAATATTAAATGTCTACTTTCCTGAATTTATAAGTTGAGGTTCATACCTGATACACTTGCCCCCAAAAATGGGAAAAGGAGTTTATAGAGACGTGGGGTTAAGAATATACAAGAAGGGGAGGGATAAACTGGGAGATTGGGATTGACATATACACACTACTATATATAAAACAGATAACTAATAAGAACCTACTGTATAGCACAGGGAACTCTACTCAATACTCTGTAATGGCCTATATGGAAAAGAATCTAAAAAAAGAGTGGACATATGTATATGTATAACTGATTCACTTTGCTGTACATCTGAAACTAACATAACATTGTAAATCAACTATACTCCAATAAAAATTTTTATAAAAAATAATTTATTTTGAATATAAATAAATTTATTTAAGCCCATTAAAAAAAAAAGAAGAAGAATGTGCAAGGAAAGGCATCCTCTTACAGACTGGGAGCTGAGAGCCCGGTCAGCCTGGCAAGGAACCACCATTCAGAGGGTCTAAGAAGGGAACTCTGGACACTACCCTCAAGAGACAAATCAGCCAGGGTCAAGAAATATCAGGACCAAGGCTGGTCAGAGGAAGCCAACCTAAGAAGCAGTGTCGTGGCACACTTCGAAGCTTCCTTATAAGAGAGCTGTTTAAACTGTTCATTAAAATATTTTGTTCTATCATGGATACATGTTCCTTTTGTACTTAATGTGGGAGAACACTTTCCTTAAAGCACCTTTGCTACAGTGGTTTAGGAATAAAACAATGTTGGTTGCTAGGGGCGCCATCCCCAGGTAAGGCAAGATCAGTACTCGATGAAAGTGAGCAGGAGATAAGTCAGAAAGACTGGAAGGAGGGAAGTGACCTCAGCCTGATATTTTAATGAAAAAAAAAATGGGATGTTTCTTTTTTCTTTTTGTTTCTAATTTTTCTGCAACAAACATGCTTTACTTGTGCAGTTTTTACAAGAGGGGAAAAATCTCTAAAACAAAAGAAAATTGGAGGGACACACAATACCTGCGGTGAAGACGTATTTATGATGCTAATCTGCCCTTCTCTGCATTCGGGAGGAGAGGAGAAATGAAGGAAGAAAAATCCTAAACATAGACTATCTGTCACATTCTCTTTCCATTAGCCAGATCCATATACAAATGAAAGAACAAACATTCCCAGGGAGCAACCGGAAAGTTGTGGCAGCGGGGAGGTCCCCCTAAGGGGGCCGGGTCTTCAGAGGAAGAAAGTCCACCTGCAGGAGCCCTCCTCAAGGAGTCAGCTTAGACTAAATGGCAGCCCATCTGGAGGATGCACCCCAGCAGGTTGCTGGGCTTTTGAGACTGCAGGGTGGGGGCAGGGAGTGGATTCTGTGGCCAGACCAGCCCCATGTCGATAAAAATTCTTATATAATCAAGTATGTTCCAGGTTGCAGCAAATTATACAAAACTCAGATAAAACCAAAACCACTGCATCCAAAGTGCACGGATAGTTCCCTGGAGCTCCCGGGAAGTGGATTTGACTTAGGAAGGGTTTTAACTTCTCCATTTGGTGCCAAACCTGCCATAAGAGAGAACTCCTGATATGGATGCAATTCATACCTGTGATAAATCAGGACAGAAAAAGCCATTCAAAAACCCAAAGCAGCCACACAGAACAAAAAGGAAGCAGAGAAAAGCAGACTCGGAGAGAAATGGCATTTGATCACTCAGAGCAGATTACTGATTTGTTCTTATGGAATCAGACGGAGTGAAAAAAGGGACTTCAGAAGGGGGTCAAGTCCTCAACTCACTTGAAAGAGTGTGCACCCTACTTGGCTGGGTGCCCTTCTCCACCGGTGTGGCCTCTATGTAAAGAGAACTGGGTCCTGGTTCTCAGAAGCTTGTGTTTCCTCTCTGTCAGGGATCCTGTTTAGCTCATGATGGGAATTTTGTCTTCAGCAGCATCAGTTTTCAAAATTCCTCACACGGGCACAAAATTAAAAGGGAAGCGGAGTCCCTTTGGGATGCTTTATCTCATGAATCATCCGTCCCTTCCTGACTCTCCTGGGAATCCCATCCACGGACAGAGGTCCCATTGACTCCTGTGGTCCCTGTCAAAGCCAACTTCAAGAATGGAAAAGATGAACCCTAGTCGATTTCATGTTGAACTCACCAGCTAAATTCTGTTGCCGGCAAGGGTCAGAGCAGCCTAGGATTAAAGAGACAGAAATAAAAGAGCCTGCTATTCAAGAACCTGGGGGTTTCTTGCATTGTGATTGTAAATGGATTCCAATAATTTATATGCAGATAGATGAATGGGCCATAGAGCTCTGCAGAGTTTTTTTAAACTTACCCTTCAGCCTGTTTAGGTGGTAATTAGACTGTAAACACGTGCAACTAAAGGAAGTACCTCATCAATTTCATTTTATTTTCTTTTAATCCTAGAACAGGTAAAAGAGTTTAAGAAAGTTCATTGAAACCTATGCAACCCAAACCCTTTCCAAAGAGGTAGCAACTTTGGTTTTTGAAATACTTATCTGATTTAAAGATTCAACAAGAAAAATTATTTTTTAAATAAACTCAGGCTAGATCTGTTCTGTATGCTTCACTCTCCCAGGAAGAGAAGAGAGAAGAATTGACCATGGAATGGTCATCAGAAATTTGTTCTTTGGAAACATGAGTATTTCTGTGTTATTTGTAAATAAATCATATGACTGATTTGTTCACTCGTTCATTCATCCGTTCACTTTGTTCATTCAATGAAAATCTGTTAAGTCTCTTCCATATGCCAGGCCCTGTGCTAGGCCCAGGTGAGTAAAATGAAATTAGATAGATTCTGGTCCTATGTCAGATGGGGTAGGCAGCCCTGTGTCTTCCACTGAATGCAGCTATAAAACCTGGACGGAATACACGGAGCAGGTATTTACAATGAAAAGTAAATAGTAGCAGGTGGATTGGAGACAAGACCAGAATTTGAAGTACCACTGTACTGGTGGTGAGTCTGACACTTTTTTCCCCTCTGGTATCCCCTGGCCTGGCCTCGCCTCAGGGCAGCCCCAGACCCAGAGGTGAACCTTGGCAAGGATGGAGAATGAAGGCTCCAGGAGACGCCGTCTAGTTCTGACACGAGGAGTGAGAAAGAGGTCTCCTGACATTCAGAGAGAATGGGGAAAATTCCCCATTTTTCTTTTTCCTTCTTTTTCTTTTCCTTAATCTCTCACACGACCTAGACTGTGATGGCCCACAGGTACCTAAAAACTCTGAGGGAGAGGAATCTTCCTCTCCAATCAGAAGAACTGGCCCAAGAGAATAGCACAAACGCCTGTTGCTTTTTTCTGTCTTCCCGCCATTTGGCCCTTGTAACGATGGATCTGATTCTCTTCTTGATGTTCAATTGCTCATAGCTCTCAAGCCTTACCACTCCCCCTTCCCTTTCTGCCACACATCTGGGCAGAACTGATAGAAAGCTCAGATACTCCCTTGTAACTAGCAGGCGGCTCAAACCATGGAGCTCCAGCTCCAGGAACTCACCCCAGCCTCACCCCCCAGCATCACGAACACCAAGCCGGCCTTCTTTCCTGGCTCTCTCAAGCCATTTTCAGACCAGCTTGGGAGCTCTCCCTGCTCTCTCCAGAATGTGAATAATAAACCTTTTCATGCCTTATTGTTGTATGTGTGGCATTATTGATCTTAATATCCAAACTAAAAAAAACCTGGGGATGGGGGTCTATCTCACTCTCACTGAGTGACCCCAACAGCTCCAGACATGGGCACAGTTAAGGGAAATGCATAGCAGATGAGGGTCAAAAAGGGACACTTCGGGGAACCAGAGAGCACCAGGGAGATCTCAAAAGATCTCAGAGAGGAGGCAGCTTGGGGTGCTGCTCAAGTTGTTTAAGAATTTGGGCTTATTCCCAAGCTGTGTATGTGTGAATCTGACTATGAAAAGTCTATGGGAGACTGAGAAATAAACCACTGGGAGAGATCACCGCCCACCGTCAGACTGGCCACTAGGTGGTGTACACACCAGATAGATCAGAAGAGCCCTGCAAAGGCTTTGAAAACAGAACTGATATTGCAAACACCTCCCACAGCAAGTTGGTCAGACTTTGAAGCCTGAAACCAATTAGGTTGATTGCCTGCTAAAACAGAAATGTCAACATTTTATAGGATTCAGACAAGACTCAGAGTCTCATACATAATTTCAAATTGTCCAGGATTCAATCCAAAATTATTCAGCATACTAAGAACCAGGAAAATCTCAACTCTAATAAATACATACAATTGTTAAACTTCATAAACTGTACACAAAAAGTCAGATTTGCTGTATGTCAAAAAATTTTAAATTATTACAATTTTAATAATGTCCTTCACTTACAAGAAGCACACAACCTAGGGCAGGAAATAGAATAAAAAATTGATAATGACATAACCGTTAGTAACTGTGATGTTAGAGGTGGACAGGATACTGTAGATGCACAGAAGGATACCTAACCCAGTCTGGAGAGCAGGGCATCAGAAGATTGAGATCAGCTTCCTGGAAGCACAGATGCTTAAGTCTTAAAGAATAAGTAGGCAAAGAGGAGGTAGGTGAAGAAGTAGAAGGTATTCACACACAAGTAAGGGGCTGCAGGAGCAAAGCAGGCACTGGGAACTATAAACAGTTCTGTTTTGTTGAGGTTCTAGCTGCCAAGTGGGAAGGGGCAGAAAAGAATCTTGGAATGACCAGGATCCAGCCATAGAAGGCTTCATCATATACTACATTTAACCCTCTAGGTCATCCTATCTAGAATCTGATCTTAGTTCTGTCAACATTAACACAATGGTCATAATGAAATCATGGCATCCCTCTAGGTTTTGGCTTCCTGTGGCAGAAACTATAGGTGTGCCACTGATACCTGTGTGGTCCTCTGTTTCCCAGCCTGCTTTGCAGTTGGGTTGGCTGTGGGATGGATGCATTCTGCCTAACGGATGCGAGTGGAAGTGATGAATGGAATACTCAGGGCTTGGATGTCTAAAGTAGCCAGGTGCCTTTCCTCAATCCTCTTCCCTTTTCCCATGGACCTTAGAGGCCATGTGTTGAAAGGACATGCAAGAAGATGGAAGGAACCTGGATCACTGAGTCATCACTTGAAGGAGATGCCTGACCAGGAGTTTGCACAAGGGAGCAATAAAGTTTTCTTATGTTAAGCCACTGAGATTTCATGGTTTATTAGTGCATCATAGTCTAGCCTATCTGACTAATACAGTTTCTCCCTCCATCTCTTTATCAAGAGCAAGATAGCTGCCTGCCAAAGTCTTTTCCAGCTCCATAAATCCAACTTTTAGATAAGTCTCTCCTCCAGTTATCTGGCTTCTTCCTGGTGCTTTGCCTATATTTCTTGGGATCAGTCCTACCTATACTCTTCCTTTCCAGGATATTCTGAATCTTGCGCTGGAGAAAGGTCACGATGCCAGAGACACTAGATTTAGATAGGTTCTCAAAGCTCACCTTGTATACCTTACTTTCTAGTGTCTGACTCGCCTCTCCAACACCCCTGCTATGTGGTGGTCCAGGGTCTTCTTGAAAATCTCTAGTAACTGGAAACACTCCTCCGACTATACAAAAGTTCTTCCTCCCCAAACATTCTAAATAAAGGGACACACTGACCATAATTCATAATCCCCATGGCCTGTGCTTAAATCCCCCTATTTTATTTTTCAAATGAATGAGTAGTAATTCCATTCAAATGAATGAGTTTTAATTCTGTTTGGGACATCTGAGCCTTTTCCTGACCTCTTCCCATCATGACAACAGTTCTTTTCTTCTTTATACAATGAACTATTTATTTGGTGGGAGTTGTATTGCCTCTGTGTGACAGTCCAGAAATTTCTCTTTTATCCATCAACTCCCTTATCCCCATGAGTAAAGAGCTTTCTTTGAAAGAAGCCTGTCTAGAATGTCAAGGACAAGATCTGATAAGCAATAGTAGTCTTGAAGTTCACATCTTTGGAAGTTTTAAGTTTATCTGTATGTCCATGGGGTTTCTCTGAAACCACATATATCTTTTAAAAGTCAACACACCTAAACAAGACAACAGAAGGAAACATCTTCATCTGGATGGAAAGTTTTAACATGAAAGCTTTTTGTAGTGAGGGACTCTGATGATTTGACCAAATGTCTGTTTAGTGCATAATGCTAGATAGTCCTTGAATAATGTCAAGCGCAACCCATAAAACAATGATAAATTAGACTGCATCAAAATTTAAAACTTTTGCTCTATGGAAAGACTCCACCAGAAGCATGAAAAGACAAGTTACAGATGGGAGAAAACATTTGCAAACCACAAATGTGACCAAGGACTAGCATCTAGAATATATAGAGAACTCTCAAACTCAAGAGTAAAAAATAAATACTCCAGCTAGAAAATGGGCAAAAGACATGAATAGACATTTCATCAAATGGTGGCAAATAAGCACATGAAAAGGTGTTTCATTAGCCCTTAGGGAAATATAAGTTAAAACCACAACGTGCTATCACTACACTAAAATATAAAAGACCGACAACACCAAATGCTGGTGAAGATGCAGAGAAATGGAATCACTCATACATTGCTGTTAGGAATGTAAAAATGGTTCAGCCCCTCTGGAAAAATAGTTCAGCACTTCCTTGAAAAACTAAACATGCACTAACCATATAACCCAACAATTCCACTCCTGGACATTTATCCCAGAGAAATGACAGTGCATGTTTACACAAAAGTATGTACATATTAATGTTTATAGCAGTTTATTCCTAATAGTCAAAACCTGAAAACAATCCAGATGGTTAAACAAACTGTGGTACATCCACACCCTGAAGCACTACTCAGCAATAAAAAGGAACTAAATATTGATACCTGCAACAGCCTGGCTGAATCTCCAGAGAATTATGCTAAGTGGAAAAAAAAGCTAATCCCCAAAGGTTACATATTGTATGATTACATGTATATCATATCCTTGAAATGACAAAATTATTGAAATAGAGAATAGATTAGTGGTTGCCAAGATGTTAAGGAGGGGGTTGGAGTGGGTGGGGAGGTGGGTGTGGTTATAAAAGGCCAACAAGAAGAAAGGATCCTGGTAGTGATGGAAATGTTCCAGATCTTGCATGTATCAATGTCAATAAGGTGGTTGTGATATTGTATAACCGTTTTGGAAGATGTTACCATGGGGTAATATAAAGAGTATAAGGAATCTCTCTGTATGATTTCTTACAACCCATGTATATATAAAAAGCTTAACAAAACCATGCCTGGGTTGCAGCCCATACCTGGTAAATTACAATATCGGGAGATGGGAGCCAGGCATCAGTAGTTTTCAAAGATGCCCAGGTGATTCCAATGGGCAGCAAATTTGGGGACCACTGAATTAAGCATTTCAGAAGCCTCCAAGGAGACAATTTAAGATGAATGAAATAGAGTTTTCCTGAAGTTCTGTCTGTAGCGACATCTTTGCAAAAGGGAATGACACAGAAGCATCCTATTACATTTTGACCACAGCCCCAGTCAATTTCAGGGAGACGCCCTGACCGTTTCTTATTCACCTGGCAGTCTCCTAGCCTTGAAGCTTCACAAATTGAAAAATTCAGCCTAAAAGCCAGCATTATTAACCACTTTGCTAATTGGAATAATTTACCAATTTTAAAAAATGTATTTCATAAATAGTTCAATTTCTTCCTAACCGTCTTCATCCCCCAAATCTTTATTAAATCCAGCCTGAAAAGATGAGTTATACAAATGCTGCTAGATGTTCCAGAACCTGCCCAAGGTGTTACAGGTGTGTGGTTGTTTTTAAATTAACTCTCCATCCACATCTGGTTTGAATTTCAGAAACTTTTAATATTCATTGCCTTTCTTTCCATGAAATTTGTTAGATATACCACTTAAACTTGCTCTAACAATTAGCCCCTTAGAATGAACTATAAGAAGAAAGGAGAGGGGCTTCCCTGGTGGCGCAGTGGTTGAGAGTCTGCCTGCTGATGCAGGGGACACGGGTTCGTGCCCCAGTCCGGGAAGATCCCGCATGCCGCGGAGTGGCTAGGCCTGTGAGCCATGGCCGCTGGGGCTGCGCGTCCGGAGCCTGTGCTCCGCAACAGGAGAGGCCACGCCACAGCAGTGAGGCCCGCGTACCGCAAAAAAAAAAAAAAAAAAAGAAAGGAGAGAGAAAGGGGCTGAATCTTTCTTTTCTTTAAATTTGGTCCCAATTTCACCTTTACAGTGAGTCCTGCTGCACTGCTGAGTGGATTTTCAGAATGTTTCTCCATTGCATGTTTCCAAGTATTATTATGCCCTGTCTCTTGGGACCTTTTCTTTTAAATTAAAAACATTGCTTAAACGCATGATCAGAGCAACATTAACGTAATGAGAAAAGGCAGCCTTATCACACAAGATAATCTGCTTTTCCTCAAAGATGCCAGTTTTATTGCATTAAGGGTCGTTTGCTCAAAGAGATCTGAAGAAGACACATGGATTAACTCTGTACATCAAGTCCTCTTTCTCACGTTTGATTTTTACACTACAAGTACAGTAGTGGCTCCATGGAGGCCGTCAGAATAGGAAAGATTGAGCTTTTTTTTTTTTTTTTTTAACACTGACAACACCAAATGCTGATGAGGATGTAGAGGAACAGGATTTTTTTTTTTTTGGCTGCACCAGGTCTTAATTGCAGCAGGCGGGTTCCTTACTTGTGGCATGCGAACTCTTAGTTGTGACATGCATGTGGGATCTAGTTCCCTGATCAGGGATCGAACTTGGGTCCCCTGCATTGGAAGGCGGATTCTTAACCACTACGCCACTAGGGAAGTCCCAAAATTGAGCTATCTTTAATTTTTTTTTTTTTTCCCGGTATGCGGGCCTCTCACTGTTGTGGCCTCTCCCGTTGCGGAGCACAGGCTCCGGACACGCAGGCTCAGCGGCCATGGCTCACGGGCCCAGCCGCTCCACGGCATGTGGGATCCTCCTGAACCGGGGCACGAACCCGTGTCCCCTGCATCGGCAGGCGGACTCTCAACCACTGCGCCACCAGGGAAGCCCTAATATTTGGTTTTATTTTTTATTCTAAGAAATCTTTTGGGGAAGATGAAGTTAGACAAGTATGCTAGTGAATGAATGTAAATCCACTTTACCATTCTTTTCCTGCTAAGCAAAAGAGAAGAGTCAGGAGTCATCCTCATCCAAAACAGAGGCTCTTCTGGGTTCAAGCACACACAGACACAGAGCGTTAAACTCAGTTAAGGACAACCAATGGAAAGCAAGATGCACACAAAGATTACTCCTCACCCCATGATGGGAAGTTTCCCCGCAGCAACATCTGGCGACTGCACAGTCCAGATTTAAATAGAAGACTCAGAAGCAGGAAACCATACTCAGCCCAGCTCTTTATGAACACAGCTTGTTGCTAAACCAATTTATTCTGCTTCTAATTCACAAGTCTCTAGCCCCAACCAAACACCCTCCTTTGGTTCTCAGAAGGCATGGAGCCCTTTCCCCACCGAAGGGCCTTTGCTCAGGCCATTCCTGCTACCCACAATGCGGTTCCCCTGACTTCTTGCCTCTCAGACTTCAGGTTTCAATTATAATACCTCTTGCCATCCCCCTCGAGAGTCAGTCTCTAACTCTCAGAGTCCTATTCTAACTCAGACTCCTTTTCCATGGCTTGACATCTGTTGGGCTGTATCCCACAGGCCTGCAAGTCTTGTAGTTGTCCAGCCTCGGGACGGCAGAGCCCATTGACAGTGACAGAGACATCAATGGTTTATTGGACATGGGGAATCCTACAAAGGGTCCTGGAGAAACTCCCCCACTGCGTCCAGAGGACAGGACATGGCAACAGTCTTTGCTACTCAGGGGAGAAGGAGGCTACCATTTACAGGGGGGATTGACATCAGGTGGGCTCAGTTACCAGGGACTAATTCAGCCCTATAATTAAGAGGATTGAATAGTTATGTGAGGGAAGCAGGGCCTGGTCAAGCAGGGGATGCACAGAGAGCAGGAGAACAGCCATCTTGAAGGGCCTGACCATATAACATGCAACAGTTTTGTGAAATTAATAAATGCTTTCTCTGAAAAATTAATAAATTAATAAATGCTTCCTCTAGCTAAAAGAGTAGATACCATACCATTCCTTAAGACAATTTTAGTGACTAGTAAAAATCGACTACATTTTTAATTAAACACACCCACCCATATGATAACCAAACACAAAAATTATAGTGATTAGCTCAAGCCATTCATGATCTGAGACCACCTTCTAATGATGACATGCAGATTACTCATTTAAGCAGGGGCCATGCTGAGTGACCTGTGACCCAGACCTAACCACTCTTGTTTCACAGTTGTTCCCTCCTCCAAATACTTCCACACATCTCTTCTCTGTCCCATTCACCCATTCAATAGGCATCTCTACTGCCTTATGAATCTTACCAACCTCTTAAAGTAAATTTTAAACTCTTGGAGAGCAAGGACCACTTTTAATAATAATAGCAAACACTACTGAGTATTTCCTCTGTGCCAGTCATAATGTTTTGTGCTTTCCTCTCTTAATAAAATGTGCAGTGGAGCCATGATTGGAGCCCAGGCAGAATGATTGCAGAGCCTGCATGCACACTCCTTTCTATAACGTGGATCTGACACGTCTCAGCTGTGTGCATGACCTTTGGCAAGTTGCCTCAGTTTCCTCCTCTGTAAAATGGGGATGACACAGTATCTACCCCGGAGGGTTACTGGGAGGATTAAATGCTCAGAAGGTGGCTGGCCCACAATACTCATTAAACGTTAGTAACTATCATTATTGTTTATAGTAAAGTGCCAAATTCCAGGAAACCTTTCAGTCCCAGTAGCACGGAAAGTCCCGTGTTCCTGGCAAAAGTTCAAAATGAGTCCAGATGGCAGGGCTAGGACAGGGAGTCAGCGGTACCCTGTTCACTCTCCACTGCCTGTCTCTTTTAGAGCCCACCTTAAAATTCCCCCTTAGGTCCTGTAATTGACCTTTTCTCCCCATCACAATATTTCAGGAAACTGTAATCCTTAGTCAACAGGTTGTAGTGCAGAAATTGTTACCTTTTTGGTACATTCTTTTTTAAAAATTAATTAATTAATTAATTTTTGACCACGTTGGGTCTTTGTTGCTGCCCACAGGCTTTCTCTAGTTGTGGCGAGCGGGGGCTACTTTTTGTTGCGGTGCGGGGGCTTCTCATTGCGGTGGCTTCTCTTGTGGAGCACGGGCTCTAGGCGCGTGGGGTTCAGTAGTTGTGGCTCGCAGGCTCAGTAGTTGTGGCTCACGGACTTAGCTCCTCCGCGGCACGTGGGATCTTTCCAGACCAGGGCTCGAACCTGTGTCCCCTGCATTGGCAGGTGGATTCTTAACTACTGCGCCACCAGGGAAGTCCTCCTACATCCTTTTAGTCAGACCACCGCCCTGTTTTCTAAGAGGAAACCATTTGGAGTTTGATAATAACTCTAACAAGGTTTAAAACGCCTCGCCTACCTGAATGAAACTAGAGCATCTAGTGCCCCCTGCTGCCGTTTGTAGGAAAGGCAACCAAATAAGAAAAGCTGGATTCTTTGACAGCGAACTTCTGCTTATCAAGGTCTAAAAAGAAATCGGTATAAATAGCCTATAACTGAAGTTAGATTCCCGTTTCACCTTTTCTTGAATTCACCCCCTTGAAATTCAGTTGTTTACTTTGCCTCTGCCAAAAAATGACTCTTGCTTAATTATACTGAGAAAACTCATTTACCTTTGCTTTCCTTGAATTTGATTGTAGCTGCTTTGACTTGGGGATTTGTACTGGTTTTGTTTTACTCTTGGCTTGTTTTCATTTCCGTGAAGTCCGAGACCGGCGCGCGGGGCGAAGGCTGAGGCGTCAGCCGGCGGAGGTAGCCTCCGCAGGCTCCACGGCCCTCGGGAACCCTCTGAGGCGCCCCGGCTCCGCTGCCTTCGAAAACGCCAAACTTCCCAGGATTCTGAGAGGTCGCCGTCAGGGTCAACAGGACGCCGGCCCAGGGCTGAGTGTCAGGC
Source organism: Tursiops truncatus (assembly GCF_011762595.2). NCBI lineage: Eukaryota > Metazoa > Chordata > Mammalia > Artiodactyla > Delphinidae > Tursiops > Tursiops truncatus. The sequence continues at coordinate 24,509,132 of NC_047043.1, read as the reverse complement.
GGGTTCAGCCAATGAGCGTGCGCTTTAGGAAAAGTGGGCCCGCCCCAGCGGACTTGGGCCTTATAAACGGTCGCTCCGAAACGCTCGCGTAAAGATGCTTGGGCCACTTGTCGTGCGCGGGGCAGTTGCCCACCAGCGGTCTCCGCGGCGTCCTCGGCGGGGAGGGGACAAAAGGGTCTGACCTGCGCGTCCGAAGCAGGTGAGGGCGAGCAGCCCGTGGAGACGACGCGCCTGGCCGAGAACAGGCACGGGGCCGCCTCCAGAACCCGCCCCGAGAAGCCGGCAAGAGCGAGGAGGGAGCGGGTGGGGGCTGGGGAGCTGGCGGGAGTCGCTGGGTGGCTTTGGGCGCAGTCCCCAAAGCGCCTGGCCCAGAGAGTAGGTGGCCGGGAGCAAGGTGTGATCTCGGACTGGGTCTGAGCCAGGTCCGGCCGCGCCCTACCCAGGGCCTCCATCCTCCCCTCCCGCTGGGAACAGACTCGCTGTGTGACCGCAGTCTCTGCCCCAGGAAGGCCAAGTTCCTTGACAGCAACATCTGGGTACAGAGGAAGACAGAGATTGATGATAGCACTTTGATAGGAGGGTGTCTTCCAGTTGTGGCCTCCGCTGTGGCCAGGTTGCCCTTTCTTTCCCCTCCCAGCCTGGAGGGGCTGTGGAGTTGAGATCTCAGTAAGGAGGTGGTATAAATTTGTTAACGTCTTTCCAAGGTACAATCTTTCATACTTAGGATGCGTGGGAGTGGACTTTTGCTGCTGGATGGTGGCTTTATTTGTAATCCTTCCAGTGAAAGCTTTGGGCGATCTCGCCCTACCTTAGCTCATGGATTTCTAGTAAGACATTCAAAGCTCATGGCTTCCTTGTTAAGACTTACTGTGGCCATGTGTCTCACCCGACCATTTCAGAAAATTGTACGTTGGTGGCATGAGCTGTGATACCAGCCTGGGGATTAACTGTTGTGCTTTGTATCAGAAGAGTGCTAGTTTAATTTTTTTTTTTTTTAAACACTGTGAGAACTGTGACCATGTTTTCTAAGAGGTCAGATAATGAAAATGAGAACGTTTGTACTACTAACGCAAGCATGATTCCCATCACCAAAAAAGAAGGCTAAACGACTGTGTTATTTTAACGACAAATGTAAGGACACATACAACTGGATCAGGGAAGTACATAACCCACACAGCATCCTGCACACTGTGTGGGAAAGAATTTGGGATTGGGCGTGGTGGAGAACGGGATGTGAAAGCGCATTTCGAGACAATCTCACAAGTCCAGAATGAGACAGGCAAGTGCCCCCAAACCAGCCAAAGGTGGTGTCTTTTTGGGAAATGAAATCAGCATTCACCCAAAAGTAGCAGCTGGTGAATTAGCATGGGCGTCCTACACAGACAGACATGCCTTGTCCTATGGCTGCCTTGATTGTTCTATGAAGCTGAGTAAAGTCACTTCTCCTGATTCAGAGGTTGTGACCAAAATATTCTGTGGGCAAACAAAAAGAGAAATTTTGATAACAGATGTGTCGGTCCCTTACAGTGTAGAGCTGATTTTGTCATCTCTCACCAACCATCATGCTTTCTATAGTATATCGGCTGCAAGCCATGCACCAAATCATGGCAACAAAAAAATGTTCTTTCTAGCTCTCAGGTACTTTGACTTGAAAAATGGAGTTTCAGATCGTCTTCTGGATTTCTATGAGGATTTTAATGAAACTGCCGAAATCATAAAACAAAAGGCTGTTGGTATTTTGCCCAAATACGAACTAGACTTCGCTCATCTATGTGCAGACTCGTCAGGTAGCACAAATGTAATCTTTTTGGTTGGTTTGGAGGCACTTGCCTGTCTCATTCTGGACTGATGAGCAGAGAGAGGCCTAAATGGTAAGTAATCATGTGAGATCTGAAGAGAAGAATCGAGGACCTGAAACAGGCTTTGTTTGTTTGTTTGCTTAAAAATCAGTAAGTCCCTTGTGACTTTGGTTTTTATGAATCAATCTTCCAAAGCCAGGGTGCCCCTGGAAGAATGGATATAAACTGAGTTCTGAACATTTGAAAATGAGGACCAGGCTGAGGATCCCAGATCACTCACTGAGGCGCAGACGTCCTTGGAGGTCCTGCCTAGGCTCTCAGCCTTGCCTTCCCTTTATCCAAGTCCACCAAATACAACTTAGGAAACCCTGCATCACTAGAGACTGGGAGTTCTGCAAATCCAAGGAAACCTGAAGATAGAAATCACAAGATCTGAGAACTTGGATGGGAAAAAGAAGTTTCTGTACTCACCAACGTCTAAGTAAAATTTAGCATTTCTTTCCATTAGGAAAATTGGCAGCAAACCACAGCAGTGCTAGAACCTGTGACTGTCATCCCCAGGAATCAGATGTTCATGTTACAGACACCTCAGAGTATTGTTTATGTGCACAACTACTTGGAAATTGTGGTAATTATTAAAACCCACTTCTAGATCTCATAATTTAATAATGAAGCACATCTCGTATCACAGATTTAAACGTTTAATATTTTGATAACTTTATTTCAATAAAACTGGCTTCCTTGTCAATCCTACATACTTAATCCTGTACATTTGTCCAGACTGCCCAAGGGTTGATGGCACATTGGAAGTTAAGAATATGCTGTGGATCATGAGCAGACAGCTTTACAAAGAGGTGGAGGTGAATAGGCTTTACTGCACTCTCGTCTCGTGCTCTGTCTAACCTTCCCATTAGATGGAGTAGATGTCAGCTGGAGGCATGTGAGTTGAGAGGACAGTGGCCCTTTTGCCTAAGAACCTTCCTGTTCCCGCATGTTGTTCACCTTGCTCTTTTCGATTTGGGTGAAAACGCCTTGAGTAGGAATACCATGAGGCTGTTTTCAGTCTCTAAGACCTCAGTGACAGGGGTGGAAGGGATCTCAGCATCTTATACATCCAGGCACTGGGGTCCAGGGGGAAGTTATTTACTTCGGGGGGGTTCATATTAGTTAAAGACACTGAGGCATCCCAAGAGGGTTTTTGGTTTTATTCAGGTTAGGGAAAGTGTCCTGGGAGTCTGTGGGGAGGTGGGGGGAGAGAGAGAGAGAGAGAGAGACAGAGTGAGAGCATGCACCCGCAAAGGTGCCAGCATGCCCTGAGGTAAGGATGGGCAAAGAAGGGGATGAGAAGGAGAGCTGGGAGAACCTGGAGCCAAAGTTCAGGATACCACTTCCTCCATCCACATTCTGGCACCTGCCATCAACTCTCCTGTGAATCTCCCAGAACCCTATTTCCTTATGCCCACCTTAGACTTCTCATCTTAGATAGTCTCATTGCTTCCTTGAAGCACTTTTAAACACAAGGAATAGATTCAGCAAATTTCACAAGGTATAAGATATATTCTTAAGATTTCTTTCTTTTTTAATTTTAAGAAATTCTATTATTCCCAGCCCCACGGCACCCCTAGAGCTGCTTGATAAGCCCTAGATGACAGCCTTCTTCAAATCTCTGAAGAGCTATTATATAAGGAAGAGGGTTGGAGTTACTGTCAGTGGCCTGGAAGGCAAAACTGGAGTGAGATGAGAAGTTGTAGCCAGGATGCAGGATTCCAGATCAATTTAAGGTTCATCCCTGAGAACGTATTATTCTGGAACGAAAGATGATTTAAAGTGCCTTTCAATTCTGGCACTCTGTACCTTTCCCCTTCAGGTACTTAAGTCCAGCAAATCCTGGGCTTGAAGTATGAAACCGGGATCCTGGTCTCCCCACCACATCTAGATGCCTTCGTAGATGGTGCGGTGTAATAAAGGGTGCTCGGGCTTTGAAACCAGACAAACTCGGGCTCTAGCCTTTGCACCCTGTGGAGTTGAGTCTGTGGACAACGAAATCCCTTCGCTTCTCTGAACCTTACCTCCCTCCGCTGAAAATGGGGACAATCTGGTGGAGAGTATGTAAAACGCCTGGGTTGCTGGAGAGGTCCCACAAACGTCCCTTAAATATTGAAGGAACTTCTTCAACGGTTAAAAATCTTTCGCTATCTGGAATCCCTGGTACACCCAGGCCCACTCCTTGCGAATGCATGTCACTCCAGGTCCGTCCGGCAGGAGGCACCAGACCCGAGTCCCGGGATCAGGGCCAGGACCAAAAGCCGGGTCGCCGAAGCGAGTGGCCGGGTCCGGAGCGAGTGACCAGGTGTGGCCATCGCCTGGGATGCTACAGTACAGGTGCTGCAAGTGGTAGAGCCGACTAACCTCCACGGCGCCCGGCGGGCGTGGGCGGGACAGGGCTGAGCTGCAGTGGAAGGAGTGCCGCGCATGCGCGCGCGAGGGGCGGGGGGCGGTGCCTCCTGGAATCAGCGGCCCCACCCAGTACTGGGAGGTAACGCGCAGAGTAGAAGGCGCAGGCGGCGGGGTCAGCTTCCCTTCTCCAGGTACGAAGTTTTCCCGCACCTAGCTCCCGACTTTGCTCTTTTCAGCCGCGGAGACAGCTCGGGGCTGCAGGTGAGCTGTACATCTCGCAATCGAGACTTTCCTGGCCGTAATTTTCATGCATCGGTGCAGAAATAGGCAGTTAAAGACGCAGAGAACCTTGGGAGGATTTTGCAGGGGGTGGAGTCTGTTCTCCCGGGGAATCGCTTCTCTCCTCCTCCTGGGAATTGCCGGAGTTTCTTCCTTCCGCGGTCCTGAATCTCCCACCTGTTCTCCTTCCTACCTTCCTAGAGCTAAGGAGAGATGGGGAAGAGGGTGGGGCTCTTGGACCATCTAGAAATGCTTGGCAGGGTTTTAAACCTTCCCAGCACCATCCAGACTTCACTCGAAAATGTGTCTTTCGAGCCTCAAGGAGTTCAAAGGTAGGTAATTATTGATACTCAGCATGTGAAAATGCTTTTTATATAATAGCTTACGGGAAATCTGTTAGTGGTTTCCCCAAATTTTGGAGGGCTAAGGGCAAGGCAGGGCCCCTTCATCTGGTTTTGTGCGTTGTGCAGTAAATAATTTGCTGCATTGCACCCAAGATGCTTTCTGGCCTTTCCAAGGGCTGGGCATAGCGTTTGCGATGGGAACACGTGATGCTTCGTACCCACGCCCATCCCGCCCTTGTTAACGCAGCCTCTGGCTTTCCTGTGTGATTCTGAGCAGGACATACGGTCCTGCCACGGAAAAGGAGCACCAGAGCTGATTGCCTTTTGTTTGAATTTTCGCTGTAAGCACGAAACTTCTTACAAGGATTGAGAATAGATTTATTTTGCCTCCTTAGAACAACACTCAGTTCACTAAGGCGATGAAGGGCTTTTTCCTGGCACTAGAGCTATACCGAGGGTAGGTCAGTTACGTAATGTCTTAAGGCAGAAGTTATTCCTTTGGTTCACTTACTCATTCACTCAGCAGGCATTTACTAAGCACCTGCCTAAGTGCTCGGTAGTGGGCCTGGTGCTGTGAGGAAGACAAGAAGATGAATTGAACCTGAGCTTAGCCCTCAAGGAGCTTGACTGGCCCAGAGGAGAGAGAAGCTCAAGGGAAGTAAGTCTACACCAGGTAGAAGGGATGGGGCCCCAAGAGAGGGTCAGAGGAAGAACTGGGGGACTCGGAGGAGGGAGAAGAACCAGGCTTCCACCCCAGGTGATTAACTTAAGGAGAGAATTAGGTCCCTCAATTACTACCTAATGAGGAGTGATCTCTCTCATAAGCTTCACATCTCTGTGGAAGGGTGCTTCCTGACTGTGTGTTGGGCATCTCAGACTGATTATGTTTAAGTTGAGCTCCATCATTCCAGGGCACCCCCCTCCTGCCCCCACCACACACCTGCTGCTGTTCCATTGTTCCCTGTCTCAGGGAACAGCATCAAGGCTCCCCTCTTCCTAGTGGTCCAAGCCAGAGGCTTATCCCCCCTGCTCCCTCCCCACACCTGGGCTTGTTGAGTCAACCTCCTGACCTCTCACATCTGTCCACCTCGCTCCACCCTCATTTCTCCAGGCCAGGCCACCATCATCCCTTGCTTGGCTTACTGCCTCCCAGCCTGTCTTCACCAGACTCCCTTTACAGGGCTTCCAGGGGTGATCTGGCCCTTGCTCACCAGCCCCCCCCCACTTTCACACCCCTTGCACTTGTCTCCATTTTGAAACCATGCCATGCTTTCTCATGCCACCAGGCCTTTGCACATGTCTCCCTTCTGCCTAGGACATGTGCTTCCTTGCCACCCTCCTCCCTTGGTTTACTCCTGCCCTCCCCTTGACCTCAGCTGGGTCCCTGCTTCCTGGAGGAATTTTCCTTTAGGCTCCAAGCCTCAGTAGGTGCAGCTCCTGGTTGCGTTGCCTGTGCCTCTCCTCCTGAGGGCTCCCTAACGCAGCTGCCGCCTCCATGGTGCTGCACTGGAAGTCCTGGCATACCAGGACCGTGACCATCAGTGGGGCTTTCCATCCCTTCCTGCTGCCTGCACACAGAAGACGCCCAAGAAAAAGTCGTTGATGGAATTTGGTATAAGTGCAGGTTGTACTATTATGGTTTGAGTCTATGAATGCCAGCATCATGAATCCACCCTACCTCAGTTGATTTCTCACTGTGCTGAAATAGTATTGCCCTTGTTTATGTCAAGCTTAAAAATGTATATAAGTGTGAAAGAGAGGAATAATTATATGAGCAGTTGGTATTTGTTGGGTGTTCATTGTGTGCCAGGCACTGTTCTGAGTGCCTTATAGCATTAACTCATTTCATCACCACAACAGCTCTGTGTGGTAGATATTTTTATTATCCCTATTTTACAGATGGAGAAACTGAGGTACAGAGATTAAGGAACTTGCCTAACATCACATGCTACTGAAGTCCAAGCATGCATTGTGGAATGTGATGAGCTCTTTGAGAAAGACAGGAAGTAGGACTGGACGTGAGGCTCTCATAGGGCTGAAGATGGTAGGTCACCAGGTGGAAGACGGTGCAGCGTGGGCTAAGCTCCGAGGCCAAGCAGAATTCAAAACTCTGAGGAACCTCAGGCTCACTTTCACATTCATTCTTTCAGCAGCTAACTCAGTTTTCAGAGGTACTGCTGGTTAGGAATGAGACTTCTCTGAGTCTGAAATCTTGGTTTTGCTGTGTGACCTCGGGACTGCTGCTTGCCTTCTCTGTGCTTCAGTCACCTCATCTGGAAAATGGGGATAATAATGGGGATAGTACTTACCTCGTAGGGTTGTGGTGATAATTAAATGGGTTGTTACATATAAGGCCTTAGGGTGGTGCCTGGCACATGGTGATTGCCCAGAAATATCATCCTCATTATTTGTTTATCCATCATTCAGTCAACAAATGGTTTTTGAACACAGGTCCTTCCTTCCTATATGTTCAGTCCCACTGGACAACTTCTTGGGCATCGACAACTATCCTGTTTTAATTCTTTGTCCCACAGACATTGAGGATTTTCCATCATTGCCTCCTTTTCAGTGCCATCACCTCCTCCTGTGCCTTGGGCTCCCTCCCCAGACCCTTCCTCACAGTTAAGTGCTAGCTTACTCTCTGAGATCAACTCAAGACCCCTTTTCCATTCTTCTGGGTCAGTTTGTTACCAGTTGCTACAGAGAATTAAAGACCAGGTTAACCTGAATGGCAGCAGTGAGAAAATTGTGAAAATACAAAGAATTCTCATATACCATTCCTTGTAGATACAAAGAACTACTTTCTCCAGGGAGGAAATAGAGATGTAAAAAACTTAAGATGTGCAATCACCACCAGGAATCTTAGAATTTAAAAAGCTGCAAGAACCTTAGAGCTTATCTTGTCTATTTCCCTCACTTTGGGGGAGTTGTTCTTAGGGATGGGGGGTGGTCCAGGGCCCAGCAGCCGCTAGTGACCAGAACCCATGTCTCCAGCCTGTAGCTAGCACACTTTCTCCTACATCTTAGAGAATCCCAGGCAGGATTTCAGTGGAGCTTCTTAGAACTTCCAGCCCCTGGATGTTTCAGCTGCTGCTGTGATGCCTGCAGAACGTCATGGTCACTCAGTTAACTTCGTGCCAGGGCTGCATTGTACCCTTTAATGGTTTACCATGGACCAAGCGTGGGCATCTCTGCCACCACAGGAGAGCTGTCTCATAACCAAGCTAGTGCAAAGCACATGTTGAAAGGGAATCTTTGGGGACTCCCTGGTGGTCCAGTGGTTTAGACTCCATCAGCGCTCCCAGTGCAGGGGGCACGGGTTTGATCCCTGGTCAGGGAACTAAGGTCTTGCGTGCCACATGGCTCAGCCAAAAAAAAAAACAAAAACAGAAAGGAAATCTTTGTTTCAGTCAACAAGCAAACGTCCACATTACCCCTTTCCTGTTTTTCGATGTGAGGAGGAGGGGGGACAAATATCTGTACAAATACGAAAGAAAGAATTATAAGGTGGTGTTGCTGAGATCGGGGAATTTAGAGGAAGAAGAGCAGATGCTGCAGACCAGGTGGACGGTGCAGGTAGGAGTGGTTAAGGAGCTTGTGGGGCGGCTGACAAGGGGAGCAGGTTCAGAGGGAGATGGGGCGTAGAGGGCGGCTGGGGATGGAGGTGGGGGAGTGGGGGAACATTCCAGGCACGGGAGTGCAAAGCGGAGATGGCAGACCCGGCTAACCAGAGCAGAAGTCCTCATGGGGAAGTGGAAGGGAGTACACAGCTGAGGGAACAGCAAGTCTTGAAGATAAGGAAGGAGAATCAGCCTCAGGTGTCGCCCTGAGCGTTCTTGAGAGTGATGAGGGTGGCGGGACTGAGTGCTGGGAGAAGTGAAGATCTAGCTGCCCTTTTCTTAGTAGGTTAGAGAAATTCATTTCTGTAACTCTCTGGAATGCATATCATTTTTATACACATTTGCTCCCCCAGAGTCTTATCTTGTAAAATATGTCTCTTCCACCTTGCTTTAGACTTGAACCTTGCCAATGGACCTGATTGGTTTTGGTTATGCAGCCCTGGTGACATTCGGAAGCATTTTGGGATATAAGCGGAGAGGTGAGCCCAAACCAGATTTTTCATCAAAGAGAGGCTGGTCATTGTGCTAGGATCATCTGAGGGTCTGTAAGCAGGACAAGAAGCTAATAAGCGACCTGGTGGGAGGTTGGTGGTTGTGCTAGGATTGTCTGAGGATCTGTAAATAGGACGAGAAGCTAAGAAGCACGTGGTGGATGGGATTCTCGGAAGGATGGGGGTTCCATGGGGCTGGGTGGACAGAGCCTGTCATTCCAGAGCCTGGGCATCTGGGTCTCTTTACCTGTTAATATCAATTGCATAATTAATTGACTTACCCTCTTCAGGGCTACTCACTCATTGTCAAATGAGGTTTTTGGTTTGTTTATATACTCACAGTGTCAAAAAACTGAATTATGTTGATACTGTGTGTTGCAAAGGAAAATTACTTAGATATCATATCTGAAGTGGTTTCTTCATCTCTGTGCAAAGATGGAAAAAAAGCCAGTTGATAAATTGAAGGATTTTCATGGAGAAAAATGAAAGGTCAAGTTTTCTATTTTGCTTTGTTTTAAGGTAAAAGCGTTTGCAGTCATGGTGTCTCATATTTGCTTCTTATATTTTTAAGAAATTCATTAAATGAAGTTATATTTCGAAGAGTGTTATATTGGTGACCTTGGGGGACTTGAGTTTCAGGTCTATATGGTTATCAGGGTTACTTCCTTCGTTAGCGGTTTTTCAAAGGGTAGGAAAAGGGGAGAGAGAGAGAGTGTGAGTGTGAGTGTGTGTGTGTGCGCGTGCGTGCGTGTGTTGGGGCTGCTGGAGGGTGTGGGAGGAGAGGATTACTTCCGTTATCAGGCATCCTCCTTCACTTGTGGCCTGTAGAATTAGACTACAACCTAGCGCATGTGGCTTCTTGTTCTGGATGGGTTGTGTGTTTTGGTGTGGGAGGTGCTGCGATCTGAATTTAAGGGTGGTTCTTAACCCTGCTGCAATCTGACTTTCCTGTAGCTGTTTAAAAAACAGAGATACCTTACAACTGAATCACTTTGCTGTACACCGGAAACTAACACAACCCTGTAAATCAACTATACTTCAATTAAAAAATAAAAATAAAAAATAAATTTAAATCTAAAAAAATACAAAAAACAAAAAACCCCAGAGATGCCTTGACCCTAGGGATTCCAATCCAATAAGATTCTAAATAGATTGAGTGCCCAGAAGTGGGGACTGTGTGTGTTAGTGACAGTGGCACTGGCACGTGCACCCTGCAGAGCTCGTGTCCATTACAGTGCCCCAGGCAGCGCTGAGCAGGGCGGGCGCTGGGTGGGGGAGGGGTTGGATTGGTGGCTGGCTGGCTGTGTCAGTGACCAGGTTCTTCCTGTTACTCTGTGGTCACAGTCCATCCCTGAGTCCTGATGTGTTGAGGCTGGAAGGTTTGTTAATTATTCAGGACAGAACCATCGCTTGGTTTGAATAGGCCCCCCTCTCTATCTCCATGAGTTGAAAATATCATTTCATCTAATTTTTATCATCACAACCTCAGTAAAAAAATGGAGGCAAGGAGAACAGGGGGAATAAAAGAGGGGCGTAAACAAGTCAGGTAATTGTCCAAGACCATGCAGTCACTGTCAGAAGCAATACTACAGGCAGGCTTTATCACCATACCTACCCTTCCCATTGCTATGTACCTGGGGTTCCTCTGCCTCACATTTGGGATTCACCATGAAACAGTCATGTCTTAGAAACTGTCCATGGATAGCCGATACCTAACTTGGCTTTGTCCAGTTACAGTGCCCAGGAAGAAATGCATTTTTCCACATGTGGAGTGATGAAGGTATACCTTTCATTTGGGGATTCTCTCTCTGAGCCCGTACTTTTTTTCACCAGGTGGTGTTCTGTCTTTGATTGCTGGTCTTTCCGTTGGATTTTTGGCTGGCTGTGGAGCTTACCGTGTCTCCAATGACAAGCGAGACGTAAAATTGTCCCTGTGTGAGTAAGGCGTTTTTCCCAGTTACGGAGAATCAAAGCTTGGGGATAATTTTTTGATACCTAGCCTCGGTGTACTGGAAGATACTGGTGATGTGGCAGGTGGGCATATGCATGTGCAGAGACAGAACACTGTTCTTGTTCCTTTCTACACAGACCTGATCAAAAATAATGATGTTGCTGCCAGGCCTTCCAACTCAGAAGAATATTTCTATAAAACTTGTTACTAGAAAAATAAAATAAAATTAGAAAAAGCAAGGAATTATGTCTGGATTTTCTGCTAATGCTCCTAAATGCATATTAGCATAGTTTGTGTTACTGTGAAAATATCTAAAAAGAGACAGCCTTGCATTATTTTATTTAATTCACAAACAACTTTTAGGTCCCACTTTGCCTTAAGATTTAGGAAAGCAAGGCTGACTCTTTTAGCTTCTTCCCTTGTTGAGCTTATAGTAGGAGAATGTCCACAGGGAAAATGGAAAAAACTTGTGTGTGTTTAAAGTCCCAGGATGCTTGGCTTTCTTCTGTCTGGGTTGAAAGACAAATACAGGGAAGGTTTGGAAAACTACACCAAGGAAATGGTCTCTGTTTAACTTGATGATTATTCAAAGTGCCCTGGTGGGTGTGGAAGAAACTACAAAGGAAGACAAATTGTACCAGTTCTTTGTTTGAGGGAGAGGAAGAGATTAAGTGGGATTTTTCCCCCTTATTTTAAATAGGAGCAAGGGATATTTTTAATAATGACATTATGTCAGAAGATAAAAATATATCAGCAAAAAATATATATATATATATATACACACACACATATATGTATGTATATATATATAGGGCTTTTTATGCATATGCACTTAAATAGTTAATGTATGTTTATTGTCAGTCATGTTTTTTATATCAGCAAGTGATTTTTCCTTGAAAGTTCTTAAATTGCATCAGTGCCTTAATCTCTTCCATAAAACTGCTTCTCTCATCATGCTGGTTTAGCTTCTAAAGGCTGGTATAATGCTTCTGAATTTAATATTATTAGGCTGTTTTTATGTACTCTTCCGGCATCAGATTTCCAAAATGGAATGCTATAAAATAAAAACAGTCAGCCTTTTCTTAGGATTATTTTATTAATCAGGTCTTACTTTAAAGATTTACTTTAGAAACTGATTCTTTTCCTTCCATTCAGCTAACTAAACATTTTTTGGCTGTCTCTTGTGGGTCCAGGTATACTGCCTAGTGTTCCTAAGGAAACTTGAATAAGACACAGTCCTGACCTTCCCAGGAGTGTTCTATAAATAGAAATTAAGTTAGAGAAAGACCTTTTCTTTTGAAGGTATTTCAGGAATGGATTTTAACGTGCTTGTTTCCTCAGAAACTATTTTGATAAACTATTTTGTAAAGTGTTTTAATAGAGCACTTTATCTTTTCAAGAAAATAGCAACTCAGTACCAATACATAATAGTTGTTATATTAGAAAGCTGAAATGAAATCCATTTTTTCCTCAAGCAAGCACTGATAACATGTTTGAAACGCTGGTTCACGCACCGGTTTGGTTTTTAGTTACAGCTTTCTTCCTGGCCACCATAATGGGGGTGAAGTTTAAGAGATCCAAGAAAATCATGCCAGCTGGGCTGGTTGCAGGTTTAAGGTAAGAAAAACTTATTTTGATCTATTCTTTCCTCTGCCGTCATTTTGAAGTGCTGAATTTTTGGCAAAAGTCAGTTGTTTTAACTTAAAAGGTCAAAGTAATTTGTATTACAATCAGCATGATTATAAAACCTTAAAATATCATCCATTCAATCGTTGACATTTATGTGCGAGTGAACATTTTTATCAAATACACTTAGCGTTGCTGTGCTATCTGATCACATGTACACAGTTACCTTTTTCAGAATAAAGAATTAAATTCAGACTCATTTTTTCTCAGGATTTACCTGTCTGAGACAATAAAGGTATTCATTTAAATCTGATAATCTCTGTTAGAGAGTTGGACAAAGTGAAAGTCTGTCGCAGTTACTTTGAAATTGTAAGGGAGAAAACTTAATATTTTTTAAAAAGATAAATAGGGAGCTTCAAGTTTCTCTTAATCTCAGTAATTCTGCCCATGAGATTAAGCATATTACCAAGTAAAAATTTATACTTAACATTTTAAATTCTTTGGAAGCTGCCTTTATATGTTGACAGCTATCGACATGTTCATTTTCTTTGATGTACGTTTTCACTTTTTGGAATTTATTCCAAAGAAATAATGAGATGTATACAAAGACTGATGTTTATTGCAAGTTTATTTCTAGTGGAAAACATGATGAATTGAAAAATTAGAAACAGCTTGAAAATTCACCAGTAAGGAAATGGTTCAATAGGTGTTTTGTCCACTTAATGGAATATTGAGCAAGCATTACATGTCATGTTTTCAAAAACTGTTTAGTGTCATTAGAAAATATTGACATAACAGGAAATGAAAACAGAATAAACAAGCAAATATAGCGTGATCTCAATTTTTTAAAAGTCTGGGTATATAAAAACAAGATAGGAAGTAATATTTCAAATTGTTAGTAATCTCTAGGTGGTAATGCAATGGGTAATTTTCTCCTTTCTATTTTTCAATAGAATTTTCTAGTGTGGCTGGATATAATGTTTATGATTTGGGAATGAAAGTGTGATTATAAAGGACTGCTTTCTAATGATAGCCCTGTTCTAATAATGATACTTGGTGGTGGAAGGGGTCAGAAGTAGGGTTTATAGGTCAAGAAGACAAGACCCTAAACGTGGAAAGAAGCTGAGATTGTAACTATGACATCCCTAGATCACCCCTTGATTAGTTTTTCAAGTTGCTTGCCTTTACTAGTTTTTGAAAGTTTTGTGTTTCTTTCCAAACCTTTCTCTCATGAAGGTTCATCCCAGATTTTCAGAACAGTGAGTTCTGATTTTTCTCCTTCATTCAGTGAACACTTTTAATTCAGTCGCATCTGGAAGTTCAAGTACAGGGATCCAGGGATGGTGAGATCACCCCTGCCCCAGGGAGTAGAAGCAGGGCAGAACGCTGGGAGCCAGGGTTTAGTACCACATGGGTAAGGTGAACGCACAGCCCTTCCGTCTCACACCTCCTGAGTCACCCTCCCCTTGCCTATCTTTTGTTTTAATCTAGCCTCATGATGATCCTGAGACTTGTCTTACTGCTGCTCTGAGAATCCGCAGGAACTGAAAACTAAATTTGAGTCATTCTGCTGTAATGGGCAGAGCCTACTCTTTGTATTGAAAAGATAAATTCCAATATGGAATGTTCACCGTGGTCTTATTTTATGGTAGAAACTGCAAAAGAAACACTGTCACCTCTAATATGGACACTGGTTTGAGGGATTTTTTTTTTTTTAAACAAATGGTTTAACTGTTTTCTAATCGTCAGGTACTGGTTTCATTAAAGGTATTTAATAAATCGTGATACACTGTTTGATTTGCTGTGTCATGTGGTTTTGTGTGTTTTTTGGTTTGGGGTTTTTTTTTTTGACAGTTCCAAATACTCATGTCTGAAATAAGCTTAAATTAAACTACAACCTACAGATGATGGAATGCCCTAAGTGGGCTTCACAGAATGCTAATGTATCTATTTGTCATTTGTGTTATATTTTAAATTATTTTTTTTCCATTTTAATTGTATTGCTACCAGTGTTTTTTCTTTCTTTAAAATACTTCATCCTTAGCACACTCTGTACCAACAGAATGTATTCAGTATTCAAATAAAAGAACTTCTGTTTTAAACCTGTTTCTCTCATTTTAGTGTCCTCTCTGTATACTCAGATCATCTTTAACATGTAAGTGTTCAATTATTATTATTTTTTTTTTTTTGCGGTACGCAGACCTCTCACTGCTGCGGCCTCTCCCGCTGCAGAGCACAGGCTCCGGACACTTAGGCTCAGCGGCCATGGCTCACGGGCCCAGCCGCTCCGCAGCATGTGGGATCTTCCCGGACCGGGGCACGAACCCGTGTCCCCTGCATTGGCAGGTGGACTCTCAACGACTGTGCCACCAGGGAAGCCCTAAATAACTGATATATTTTTAAAATAGAGAAAGAGGATGAGAGTGATGAAGCCAGGAAGATAGAAGAATAAGATTCTGACCAGCTTTCCTCCTGTGACAGGTGGCAAGATTTTAGGTTTTCAGATTTTTCTCTTTTTATCTACTTGCAGATCATCCTCCTTCCAGGACAAGCCTTGACTGGTGAAATGGGGTGAGATTAGGGGATGCTGAGGTTTTTCACTTTCCAAATTACAGTCATCTCTGTATTTTAATGCTGGCATCTGTAGCCCAAAGACGTCAATCAAGAGGATTTTCAATGACTCATGGGGATTTAAAGCAAAAGTGCAGAGTTAGGAAAAGTGGGTCTTTTCACATTTTCCTTTTCTTCTGAAAATGAAAATGTTTTTTAGAAACATAACCCATGCTCATTTTGAAGAAGGTAAAATAGTATAGAAATTAGAAGCCCATCCCCACCTCCCCAAGATAGCCTTGAGAGGTTGATGGGGCATGATGGGGGAGACCTGGTGGAGTGATAGGCTCTGGACAGCTTGAGGTACCTGGGGAGGGGGGTCCCTGAAAGCAAGGAGGGCTGTGGGGAGGGTAGGGGGTGGCTTTGGGAGGACGAGGAGTGTCTTCATGGTATGAATGGGAGCTGATTTATTTTGTAGCCTGTTACCTGGCTCATTTTCTAAGCCAGCGCTTCCACACATTAAGAGCTCAGCAAAATAAATGAAGAAAAAAGGATCGATTGAGAATATCACCATTTGGAAACCAGAATGAAAAAAAGTGATCTAGGCCAATGGTTTTTCAGCCTTACATGATACCTGTTAGAACCATGTGAGGGGTTTAAAGCACATTCAGGTACACGAGTGTGCAAGCGCACACACACACACACACACACACACACACACACACACACACTCTGCCTGGGCCTAACCCCAGAGATTCTGATATAATTGATCTCAAAGAGGACTCTTGATTCTACTGTGTAGCCAGTGTTGAGAACCGTTCATCAGGATGATGATGATGTCAATAGCTGCTAAAACTACGAATAGGGATCTCTGTAGTGGAAATATCGGGGTTGACTGCCCTAAATATTTAACATCACTAAATGTGGGACAATCAGACATGATGGTCCTCCTGGTGTGAAGCAATAGAAAGCATGCAGCAGTACCTATGAAGAATTCTTGCCAAAATAATTGACCTGGAATTCATTCAAACCTCTAGATATCAACTTACAGGAAACACAGGAAACAGAGAAGCACCTCAGGAATGTAATCAGCAAAATCAGCAGTATTTATAATGTGGAACTCAACAGGCTTGCTCTTCATAGAGTGGTCCCCAGACCAGCAACATACAGATCACCTGGGAGGTTGTAGCAACTCGAGCGCTACTCCAGAATCTGTATTTTAAGACCCCTGGGAATTTGTATGTACATTCAAGTTTAGAAGCACTGTTCTCCAGCTCAAGTGATTAATACATTTCAAATGACTCTCTACTTTTATATTTCTATAAGAAAATGTGTAAATTGCATGAAAATCAAAGAGGCGGGGGAGCCTATAGGTTAAAGAGATTTAAGAGAATGAATTCATTCTTCAAATGAATGCAATGTGTAGACCTTTTTTAGCTTCTCGTTCTAACATAGCAGTTATTCTTTTTAAATGTGATACAATCAGGAGTATTTGAACCATGACTGAACATTTATATAAGGAATTACTGTTAATTTTTTAAGTATAATAATATTATAGAATCTTTTCCCCAAAGGATCTTTATCTTTTAGAGACTCATGTCAAAGTATTTATGGATGAAATAATATGATACTGGGATTTACTTCAAATTAACCCAGCTGTGAGGGGGAGTGGGTAGAAATACAGAGGCAACGTGAGTGACATTCTGTTGCTAATTGCTGTGGCTGGGTGATGGGTACATAGGGCTTTTTATACACTTCTTTCTATTTTTGTGAGTGTATGAAATTTCCCATCATAAAAAATATTTTTAATTGCTCAGCAAAAACGGATGTTATTCGTAATGTATTAAAGCTTTAAAGGCCCTGGTGTGACTTTTGAATCATGAGACTTGGAACTGTGTTCACTCCAGCTTTAGGGATGAACGGGTGTGATCAATGCTCCACCCAGATGAGCCTTCTGAATTCAGGTTTAATGATTTCAAGCCCTGCGGGCACTGTCTAAACACCTTTCAAATGCCTTTGAAGTCAAAAAATTAAAGGGCATAATCCATTGTTTAAAGTGTGTAAGAATAAAAGGAATTAAGTAGACCAGTAACTGCATGCCTTTATTTTTTTTTTATCCTCAGCCTACATTCTAGAACTTTGTCTCCAATTGTCTTGGCATCATGCCTCCATTCCGTGTTGTCCATGGAAATTGGGTTTTAGTAATGTGAATTCTTGGGTAATTTAAGAGAAAGACTACGGATATTCCTTTCTATGAAAGTCAGTCTAGTAACCTGGTACACAGTTCATTTTCCTGTGTCCATCTAAGGGATATTGAATATATATTTTCTGGTTTATGGAAAGTCTTTATGTCCCGCTTATGACATAAAGTGAGGTTTGCTTTGTTCCATAGAGATGCTGTCCTAGAACACGCTGCTCTGATTTGGAAAGGTCTGTGCTTCAGTCTCCTTGCAGAAGGATCACTGGTACCAGGAACTAAATTGTTTCTGACAGTGGAATATAAGGCTTTGTAAAAAAAATATATAAAATCCACCAATCAATCAGATAATATCTAGATAAGCAAACAAGTTAATTTATTTAAAATATATTGGAAAAAAATTAGGCAAAATCAATTCTCTAAGAAATCCCAATGACATATTATGTATCAATCTAATGTTTTTTTATTTACTTTTTAAAACTTTTTATTTTATATTGGAGTATCGCCGATTAACAATGTTGTGATAGTTTCAGGTGCACAGCAAAGCGACTCAGCCCTACATATACATGTATCCATTCTCCCCCAAACTCCCCTCCCATCCAGGCTGCCACATAACATTGAGCAGAGTTCCCTGAGCTATACAGTAGGTTCTTGTTGGTTATCCATTTTAAATATAGCAGTGTGTAGATGTCAATCCCAAACTCCCTAACTATCCCTTAGCTAATGTTTTTAAATTCTCAAAGAATTTTAAAATATGGAACTTCGCAATTAAGTGCAATGCAGCCCATCAGCATTTAGTACATGCTTTCTTCACGGATGTATGTGTGCATGGAGCATCTGTGTGAATGCGCAAGTACATTCTTTTTTAAAAAATTAATTTATTATTTATTTTTGGGTCTTTGTTGCTGTGCACAGGCTTTCTCTATTTGCGGCGAGTGAGGGCTACTCTTCATTGTGGTGCGCGGGCTTCTGATTGCAGTGGCTTCTCTTGCTGTGGAGCACAGGCTCTAGGTGCGCGGGCTTCAGCATTTATGGCACACGGGCTCAGTAGTTGTGGCTCGCGGGCTCCATAGTGCAGGCTCAGTAGTTGTGGCGCACGGGCTTAGTTGCTCTGCCACATGTGGGATCTTCCCGGACCAGGGCTCAAACCCGTGTTCCCTGCATTGGCAGCAGGTTCTTTAACCACTGCGCCACCAGGGAAGTCCACAAATACATTCTTGTACTGGAAGCTTTGTTTCAAGAAAGCTTAGCATAAAAATATCCATTTGTTATTGTTTGCACTCTTTTCTACCTCAAAATCACAGAAGTTATTAGACCTGTCACAAGATTTTGTTATTTAAAATATTTATTTAAAAATGTAAAAAACAAACAAAAAATGGGCTTCCCTGGTGGCGCAGTGGTTGGGGGTCCACCTGCCGATGCAGGGGTCACGGGTTCGTGCCCCGGTCTGGAAGGATCCCACATGCCGCGGAGCGGCTGGGCCCGTGAGCCATGGCCGCTGAGCCTGTGCGTCCGGAGCCTGTGCTCCGCAACGGGAGAGGCCACAGCAGTGAGAGGCCCGCGTACCGCAAAAAAAACAAAAACAGAAACAATATTAGAGGCAGTTATTCCCACTATTACAGGGCTGCTTTAGGTTTTGAAATGATTTGGTGAGGTTAAGCAGATAGCTCCCTGAGTATATTTAAATGATTCTATTAAAATGTTTTGATCCACACTTACCTTCTCAATGAGTTATACCAGCAAATAGTAAATAGTAGTCTTATTAGTTGGTCCCTGTCCTTTTTTTTTAAGAATTTTATTTTATGTTTTGGCCACACGGCTTGTGGGATCTTAGTTCCCCGACCAGGGACTGAACCCAGGCCCTCGGCAGTGAAAGTGCAGAGTCCTAACCACTGGACCGCCAGGGATTTCTCGACCCCTGTCCTTCTAATGTCATTTACAATTCATTTATTTTACAAGTTTTACAAATTATACCAGCATACTTATCCATGAAACCCCAGAAAGCTAATTTAGTTTAGTTTGGCAAATCCACACTCTGTGACTGGTTTTCAGTTTTCTCTCCATCCTTTTTTGGTGCAGAAGCAGATGAATTTTACTTCTTTAGTTCAAGCAATGCTTTCAAATAGCTATAGTGTGAAACTATACCTCCCAAAATACTGTATCATCTGGGCAAAATCTTATGGAAGAAAGCCAGACATTGGATTCCCATTTCACCTAGAATAAAATCCAAATTCCTTGACAGGACTGAAGGAGCGTGTCATCTGCCGTCTGCTGCCCCTTCTCATGCCACGTGGCACACCCGTTCTCCAGCAATGTCTCTTTTGGCTTGGTGCACCAAAGATACTGCTTTCCATGCTAAGGCTTTGAAAATTCTGGTTCCTCCGTCTGGACCCCTCTTTGCCCATCTTCTTGTATGTCTGGTTCTTTCTCACTTTTGTGTCTCACCCTATCTATCACCTCCCCAGAGTGACCTTCCCGTACCATCCATCTAAAGTGGAGCTCTCAGGGGATATATGTATATGTATAGCTGATTCACTTTGCTGTACAGCAGAAACTAACACAACATTGTAAAGCAACCATACTCCAATAAAAATTTAAAAAAAAATGAAGTACAGCTCTCATTGGGAAAAGGGTACAAACTTTCAGTTATAGGATAAATAAGGTCTGAGGATCTAAATGCATAACATGGTGACTCTAGTTGATAACACTATATTGTATTTAAAAAAAGTAAATATGTAAGGCGATGATGGATGTGTTAATTAATTTGATGGGGGCAATCCTTTCACGGTGTATATCAAACAGCACATGATACACTTTAAATATTGTACAATTCTATTTGTCAGTTATACTGCATTAAAGAAGGAAAAAATAGAGCAGAGCTCTCCCCTCGCCTCCCCCCACAGTTAGTCTCTGTTACAGACCCTATTTAATTTTCTTCATATCCCTATCATGCCGCTCTTGGGACTCATCCAGGTTGCCCTGCCACACGCTGCATTTCTGCCCAACGTCAGACTCTGGAGCCTTTTCAGAGCCTTCTTCACAAGCCTGAGCTCCAGAGAGGGGAGGGCTGTCACTGATAATACATTATTTATTTCATGAAAATTCTGACCTTTTGAAATGAAGCAGGATTGGATGGGATTAGTGTGACAGCATGTTGGTAAGAAAGGCGTGTGAATCACGAAACTAAGAAAAAGGGAGAGGGTTTCCCTGGTGGCGCAGTGGTTAAGAGTCTGCCTGCCAATGCAGGGGACACAGGTTCGAGCCCTGGTCCGGGAAGATCCCACATGCCGTGGAGCAACTAAGCCCGTGCGCCACAACTACTGGGCCTGTGCTCTGGAGCCCGCGGGCCACAACTACTGAGCCTGTGAGCCACAACTACTGAAGCCTGTGCGCTTAGAGCCCGAGCTCTGCAGCAGGAGAAGCCACCGCAATGAGAGGCCCGTGGACCACAACAAGGAGTGGCCCCCGCTCTCAGCAACTAGAGGAGGTCCACGTGCATCAGCAAAGACCCAGTGCAGCCAAAAATTAAATAAATGAATAAATAAATAAATTTTTAAAAAAAGAAGCTAGGAAGAGGCAAGGAAGGATCGTCTCTAAAGCCTTCAGAGAGAGTATGACCCTGTCACACCTTGATTTCACACGAAGAGCCTACAGAACTGTGAGGGAATACATTTCCATTGTGTTAACCACTATACTTGTTGTCATTTGTTACAGCATCTGTAGGAGCATGATACACAAGGCCAGCATGATTCTGGATTAGAATTACCCATTTTGTTGTTTTTCTCACTAGTGTAACCTCCTTGAGGACAGGGACTATATCTGGCTTATTTATCCTTAGTTACTGAGCTCCTGGAGCACAGAATGTTCCATATTAGATATAAAATAAATATTAGTTCCATAACTGAATAGGAAAAAAGTTTGATTACCTGAAGGAAAAAGGTCCTCTGAAAAAAAAAGAGAAGAAAAGTTTTTAGGTTGTGGGTCAGAAAGGCAGCAAAATTCAAAAAAGACTATCTTTGTGTCACCAAGAATACCAGATGACAATTTCTACTTAACTCTTTTTGACTATGATAGTTGGTGTATGACAATTTTTTGAACAGATCAGAGCCCATGACACTTTCTCTCCCTTTATTTATGTTTAAGTCCCAGGCACATTCTAGGAGGAGATCATGATTTCGTATGTGATCAAAACAAAATGGATTGCTCTGCAACTAAATCTGCATTCTAATTAAATTAGCCCTTATACTTTGGAATATTTATTAGCTTCACAGTAGCCAGGATCTACATATAGGTAAAGCACTTCACTGTTGGAAAACTTCAATCTCCTGAAGTTTTCCCTCTGTTCTGGGCAGCCACACCCGCTTTATTGCATCCTGAAAATCTTCTTTGCTTCTTCCAAATTTTTCTCATCCATGGGGGGCTTCCTCTGGCTGCCAGGCTGCAAAAACTTCTTCACGGCAGGGAGATTGCTGACTCTGGTTTTCAGGGCCTGCAACGCACAAGAGCACAGCTCAGAGTGCAGCCAAAGACCAGCCCCGTCGTGAGCACAAACCAGGGACTCTGAGACCCTCCCAGAAAAGGGCCAGCCGAGGCCCCTCCATCAGCACCAGGATGAGGCTGGACACAGACACCTAGTGAGGCAGGAAGATAAAAGCATAATAACGTTTTCCCCAGAGATGTCTTAGTTTAAGACTTCACTCAGCTCAAGTCTTCCTCATGTTCTTCCTACACGTAAATTCTGCAGACTCACCCTGTCGTGCGATACGAGGAAGAGTAACGTGTCTCACACGACAACACAGATAAAGGCTCCAAGATATCAAGACAGGAAGGTATAGGGGAATTGGGCTGGAACTGAAGACAGAAAACATGAAAGGTAGACAATGGGGCCAGTAAGAACCAATCTGCCCTCGGAGAGAGGGAGAGATGGGGAGAGAGAAATGAACTTGGAAGAGAAGGAACAGGAGCTGAGGGGAAGAAATGAGATGGTGGCAGACCTGCGCAGACAGACTCACGTAAAGAAAGAGGAGGACACACCTGGGAGGGAGGGAAGCAAAGGGGAAATGAAGAAAGAGACTGAAATGGAACCGGGGCAGAGAGAGGCGCTAAGCCCTGGGTCTCTCTCCTGGGAAAAGGCAAGTCATTCTCCTTGGGGCAGCGACCATCTCCAATGTCTTTGGCGTGACCAGATTCTTTCCATGCCCCAGACCAAGGCCTTGGAGTGAACTGTGGAGACCTGGGGGCAGTGAGGCCTGGACAGTGTCAGGGACCCTAGCATCACAGTCCCAGGGTCCAGAGAGCAGATGCCGAGGTGGGAGATGTGGGCTCCCCCCAAAGGCTGTGAGAGAGCTCACCTTCAGCAGAGGGAAGTTGGCCAAAAGGCTGGGGTCCAGCTCTTCCACGTAGTAGAGAAGTTCAACCAGGTGGATGTCAGCCCTGCTCAGCTTGTTGCCCACAAGATAGTCTTGTCCATGACCCTTCAACACCTGGCGAATGGAGGGGTCAGATCAGGAACACAGGCCCGGGCAGGCTGGGCCCAATGCTCTTCCTCTGTCTCCCCTGCCCCACTTCCCCCTCTGTGCCTCACTGGGTGGGTGTGGACCTTCAGACCTTCTGCTGCCCCTGGATCAGTGAGACGGGCCAGGTGGGTCCCTGCTGTTCCCTCCTCAACCTCAGCGGAAGCCAGGACACCATTTTCTTTTCCTGTTCCCACCTCGCTGTGGCTGCCTTACTTGCTTCCACTATATACACCGTGTTTCTGTTGACCTCACACCCTAAAGCATGCCGCTCTGAACTTCATGATGCGGCCTTTCATCCATCTCTCTCTCTCCCCTCCCCCACCTTGGGCAGTGATTCCACCTTCATGACAGCTTTCTACCACCCTAAGCAAATTATTGCAGAGTCTGTATTTCTTCTCTCCTCTTGTCTGCTCTCCTCATTTCCTGGTCTCTCCCTCTGGAACCTGAAATAAACCTGGGTCAACCTGAATTCCCATCTCCCTGACAAAATCGACTCTGACTCCTATTCCACCTGTCTCTGTCAATAACACTGTGGAATATATTATAATTTGCATGCTGGACTGTCTAGGGGTGATTGCACTTAATGTTTGCAACTTACTTTGAAACACCCCCCAAAATAATATGTTTGATCAGAGGAGAAAAGGATAGGGAGATACATGATGAAGCAAACATAATAACAAAATACTAATTTTTGATTCTAGGTGGTGGGTATGTATGAGTTAATTGTACATCTCTTTCAACTTTTCTATGGTTGAATTTTTCATAATAAAATATTGGAAAAAATATATGATGCTTACTTAAAATATTGCAACAATATGAACATCATAGAGGCAAAAACACACATATCACCACCAAGTAAAGATAATAACATTTTGGCAAATATCCTCCCAGACTATGTATGAATATAGAAGTATAGCTAAAAATTAAAGAACATAGTAAGACATCAAATGCTATTTTGTAATATACATTTTTCATTGATGTTATCATGGGGGTCTTTGATTTCAAAACACAGATGTACTTAAACTGCAATGACTATAGGGGTTTCCACCATGTGAATGTGCCTAAACTTTGAGCACCATAAAGCCAGAAGAATGTAGTTTCTGATTACTATTATTCACTCCTTAACTAGGACCTGACACATAAGCAACGAATTAATACTTGTGAAATGAAAGAATGATTTAAACTTTATAAAGATGAGGGTGTTGGTTAAGCTTTTTATTTTTATGTTAGCCTTCTGCATCTCTTACGATCATTTTTTTTCAGTTCATGATTCTTGTTTAGCATGATTTCAGGTAGTTTGGATCTTGAGGTGTTCTCCTCTTACCTTCAAAGAGAAACATTAACTAAGATATATACTACATATAATGATGGAACATTATTTTCCTGGTTTTGTATGATTTTCTTCAAAAGTCTGAGAGCCATGTCCCCAAACTTTGTAGATTATTTTTCCCTGAACAACTTTTCTTCTGATTCTTCCTCTCCACCACTCTGCCCCCATCTCTGTTTAGATACATCTCATCCATCCCCCAAACAGTACCACATTCTCCTGATGGGTAGGGTCTCGTATCTCCCTACACATGGTACCAGAATATTTTCTGATGCATCGCTGTCATTGTGCTCCTCTTGGATCAAAGCCCCTGCACTGTGTTCTGCAGGATCCATGTACTCCAGGCTCTAGTGTGGCTCTCAGAGTTTCCATAGTCCAAGCTCTAAGTATAAGAATTCCAGATTGGGTCTGAGTAAATCAAAATTTTGCTGACGGGCTTCCCTGGTGGTGCAGTGGTTGAGAGTCCACCTGCCGATGCAGGGGACATGGGTTCGTGCCCCGGTCCGGGAAGACCCCACATGCCGCAGAGCGGCTGGGCCCGTGAGCCATGGCCACTGAGCCTGTGCTTCCGGACCCTGTGCTCCACAACGGGAGAGGCCACAACAGTGAGAGGCCCGCGTACCGCCAAAAAAAAAAAAAAATTGCTGAAAAATTATAACTTGGGTAAAACTTGGGTACAATTCTTCCTCGTAGTCAATTTTTATAAAATGCCCTAGAGTCAGGGTGCTACATTAGTATTCAGAAAGGCTCACAGAGGTGAAGGTCAATGCCCCTGCAATGCCAAGCACTATTTTTCTTTGTTCTTTGATCTCAGTGCCAAAAACGCTGAACAGTCCACTCACTTTTTCAAATGCAGGAAGATAACGGTTTGTTATACTCTCTTTGATCTGGCTCGTCTTGGCATCTTTCTGATCAGGTGGGCACAGTGGCAAATGCATGATCATTTCACCCAGATCTGCCACACCCTCTGCATACATATCAATCCTGAAAGACAAAATGACCGAATTGTCAAATGTCTCCTGTGTTAGATTTTACAGTTTAGAATGGGTAAGGATGGGGCGTCAGGAGGTGGCAGAGTAAATCACCCCCACTGGGTGCATTTTTCTATGTCAGTCATTTAGTTATGATTTTTCTTAAATTTAACATTTCATTCTAGAGCAAGCCATCGAGGAAGATATATGTCTAATATTTTTGTTATATACATGACCAAATGTAGGGACAGAGCATATCAGTGACCTGTCCAGAGTCACAGGCATGAGAGAAACGGGTGGAATCACTGCAGGTAACCACTGAGACCATGCCTAGGGTTTGCCGTCTCTGCTGTGGTGTGTTCTGTGCACAGTTAGTGTGATGAATTAGTAACACCTCAGTCATGTCCAGAGAGAGTCCTGGCACCACGGACCTAGCCATGTCCCTCTCCCTGTCCCATCCTGTTACACTACCAGGACCCTTTAGATGCCCAACCAGCACTTCCTCCAGTTATTTCCCATAGAATATGGTTCCACAACCCTCTTCACATATTGTTGCCCAACTCTAGCCTTGTTTGCATTTCTCAAGACTCCACCCAAAATATCCCCCGAAATCGTGCGTTTCTTCATTTTGTTCCTACAGTATATATTCCAGGTAATTTTGCTGTTTTTCTTCCAAACATGGTTTCCTACAATAGTCTTTTTAAATGAAAGCTTTATTGAAATATAATTCCCATACCAGAATGTCACCCTTTTCAAGTGTAAAATTGTGTGATTTTTCTTTGTAAAGTCACAGCATCCTGTACCATCATCATACTCTAATTCCAAAATATTTTCATCACTTGCAAAAGAGACGCTCAGTGTTTTTTCAGGCATTCCATGTTCTTCCCTCCCTCCAGCTTCTGGCAAACACTAAACTGCTTTTGGTTTTACGGATAGCAATGTTCTGCACATGCCAAACAAATGGAATCATACAGTATGCATCTTTTGTGTCTGGTTTCTGTAAGAGAATGTTTTCAAGGTTCACCCATGTTGTGACACGGATCAGGACTCCATTCCTTTCCATGGCCAAATAGCATTCCACTGTACGGATGCGCCTGCCTTTGTTCATCCATTCATGGACATTTTGTTGTTTCCACTTTTTGAATATTACGAACAATAGTGCTATGAACTTTTGCGTACAAGTTTAGTGTGGTTGTATTTTTAATATTTTTAATTCTCTTGAGTATATTCCTAGTAGTGGATTGCTGAGTTGTATGGTAACTCTATGTTTAACTTTTTGAG
Organism: Tursiops truncatus; assembly: GCF_011762595.2. NCBI lineage: Eukaryota > Metazoa > Chordata > Mammalia > Artiodactyla > Delphinidae > Tursiops > Tursiops truncatus. Next base: position 24,482,783 of record NC_047043.1, on the reverse strand, counting down.
TAACTGCCACATTCCATGATTCAATCATGGGGTCCCATCACAACACAGAGGAGACCCCCCCAAATATGGCTGTATTGAATAAATCTGCCTGCTACAAACTGATATTAAAATGTTCCAGATAACCCTGGCATCATGGGCTCCGTCTCTGCAAACCCTTGTCAAGTGGCCAGTCCATATAAAGGGCTGATAAATTAGGTTCCTGGTTATCATTCTTATAATTTCTGAAACTGGAGAATCACCTTGTCTAGATACTTACCTTCTGAGGTTTTATCCTCTAGACACTCAGACAGTTTGTCCCTTGTTTCGATCCCTGTGAACACATCCTGCTCACTCAGGGAAGGACCTAGATTGTTCTTATTAATCATTAATGAAAGAACAGAAAAAATACCGTACAGGGCTCTCTCTTTCATGTCTTTCCCATAGAGGTTGTATTTGGTGGCAATGTAGCTGAGAATGGCTCTGGTCTGCACCAGCTTCATCCCATCAATTTCAACCATGGGCACTTGCTGGAACATCAAACTCCCTTCTTTTGAAAGAAGAAAAGAAATAGAGTGAAATGTTGGATGAATCATACTGTTAAGGTAAACTGAAACATTTTATGTATCAAAATTTTTGTTGAAATGACTGAAGACATAAAAGGAAACAAAAATTTTACCTGGTAAAATTTCCATGGAAATACCTTTTAGCTTCCTGTAATCCTTTTGCTTATCAATTTGCCTTTTTCTTTTCAATCTATTATTTCAGTTAACTTTTTATTTCCCATTCAGAGCATGGTATGTCCCTTTATTTTATGTGTTTGATTTGTCTTCATGGATTTTTAAGAAGAATGTAGGAGAAGTTCCACCAGCCAGTTGCCAAGTCAAAAGGGAAATTCTCAAAGTAAGTCTCATGGGGTTCATGGCATTAAGGCCAGTTCTAAGAGAGACTCCTACATAGAGTGTTTTGTACGCCCTTCAAATCCCACCACTGGATGGTGTGCAGGACAGGCCTGTTTTCCCAACTCCACCGATGCTGGTCCTTGCTCTTTATCTCCCTCCTCACACGTTCACCTGGACTTTGAACTAATTCAACACCACCTGGTTATTTTAGTCTGCAATATTGCTATGATATTACCATGTCAAACCTGTCAGAGAAAAGAATTCACGGCAACTGCTGGGCCTGTTTCTCCCCTCTTCTTTCTAATGCATTTGCTTTCCTTGGGTGGGAGGGCTGTGTGGCATCCTGGACTGATACAGTCACTCGCGGTGCAGAAAGGCAGGGAGTGCACAGAGAGGGCATTCACAGGGCACCGCCCGGGCCGGCTCCTTTAGCAAGTACTCAGAGTTCCAGCCCTTCCTAGTCCTGAGTGAGCTGCAAGACCTGCTCAAGAAGCCCCACCCCTTACCTTTAACCATGCTTCTCCCTCTCCACTGACCCCACTCCCACCATGCACACACATGGCATTGCTGGGGTTCAAACCTCAACTTATGACTTGTACTCGATCCTCCCATCAGAGGAATTTAGTTTCTTGGTCTTACCATTTCTTAACTTATCCAAGTCTCCTGGAGTTTTTATAAATATCTCTTCAAACTGGAAAGCAGAAACAGTCAATGAGTTTTTGTTATTTCACTCCATAACATTATTGAGCTTGAATGACCAATGTCGGGTGCATACTATGGAGAAGCTAAGATTTCCGAGTTTGGCAGGGTACACAGAGGACGATGCTCATGGCCATTTGGAAATCTGGATTAGAGCCACCAAGATAAAAGCAGGGGTTGCAGCACGTAATTGCTTATTTTGCAGCTTCAATTCACCTCCACACCGTCTCCACCTCTGTCAATCATTAGGTTGTGATTTGGAAGGGGGAAATCACTGGAGGGAAGGGACTGAGAAGTCCCTCTAGTTATGGAGTTTTAATATCTCTGGAAAGCCCTTCTCTCCTTGTGAAATCAGAACAAGGTATTGAGTGTCCCCCAGCACGCAGTACCCCTGGGGCCACTGACCCCCAAGATGCTGCCACCAGGGGCCTCTGCTGTATATTACCTCCCTCCATTCAACTTTATATTTTGAAAAGGGGTCTTGATGGTGAAAAGTTTGGGAACTGGGAGTTTCTAACTTGCTAAACAGTTTATTGTGGCTCTACATGATCCCATAGGGTCAGACTATACAGAGAGTGAGGTGTGTGGGCAACAATTTATAAAGCACCCAGTTCCAGATAACATAGGGGGTGGTGGGTGGTCAGTGTGGAAGGGTGGCCGAGGTAGGATGGAACTTGCTGGTGGGCTGTTGCTTGTGAGACCGACGGAGATGGGGTTGTGAGGATCTGCCTCTGGGCCCAGAGAACCCAGAAGTTCTGACCAAGAGCCTCTGGTAAGCCTTGTCTCACACCCTCCTCAGTCAGGCTGGGCTGGACAAGAGGAGGCCTGGGATGCTCTCAGCATCTCCCCCTACTTCACCTTCTGTTGGTGAACTCATCCTGCCCAGGGGCTCTGAACACAGGGGCTTAGGTAAACATGCTGTTAGGAGGCTAAGAGAGCACACTAGAGGTTCCCTTTGCAGGATGCCACCTCACCTGAAACCCTCCTTTACTGCTTGCTCTCCCCTCAGGGACCAAGTCTCCAGCGTCTGTCCATGACTCCCTCCCCAGGAAACCCGCACAGAGTTGCTGTGTCCCTCTGACCTGGGCTGAGAAGTGCTTTTCTCAGAGACACCTCTAGAGGGAAGCACTCAACAGAGTCCCACACTTGCTCCTGAGAATATGTCATTTTAACACTTTAAAGTGCTTGTGTGTCCTCCTAGCTGCTCCCACCCCTCCTTTAATCACCCACTTACTTGTCTGCATCCTCACTAGACTGTAAGCTGCCTGAGGGCAGGGACTGTGTCTGTCTAGTTCACCCCCGTATCTCCAGGACCTGGCAGGGAACCTAGCATTTCAAGGTGCCCAACAAATTCATTGCTGAGTGAATACATTAAATCTAACAGAGAGTTTGTTACAATCCGCCCCTCTCTGTATTTCTGGTTTATGTTTTAACTTTAATTACATTTATTTTCTAATATGTATATTTTTGTCTTTTTGTTATGGACATTTGTAGCATACAGAAAAATGAACAGCAAATTAGCATAATCCTCCTTGTACCCATCAACCAGCTTCAATAATTGTCAGCTCAACCCAGCTGTGAGTTATCTATATGCCTACCCCCTCTCCCCTTCGTAATAATTTGAAAGAAATCCCAGATACCTTATATTTCAACTTTAAATAGTTCAGTGTATATTTCTAAAACATTAAAACTATTAAAAATAACCACAATACATTATAGCACCTAACATATTTACAAAGTTTACTAAATATCAACTGATATTTAATGTTCATGTTTTTGACAGCTGTATAAATGTGATAAATAATATTTTATAATTTTAAAAATCAAAATCCAAATTAGGCCCACACGATGTGATTAGTTTCTTAAATTTACTCTGTTTATTCTCTCTAATAAGAAGACATTTTAATAACATATTAGGACAAGTCTGTTTATCTCTTAAATAACTGACAGATTTGTTTTAATGCAGAACTCTTAACAGGTCATTTAGTATGAAAAGTCCCCTAGCTTATGTAAGAAAAGTACTTTGATACAGTTAATTTAGATTCAACTTCAGATGAACAAACTCAGGACCTACCTCTACTCCAGCTGCAGCCAGGAGCCACCGGATGGCCTCCATTCTGCCCCGTCCATTGAAGTAGTGAAGCTTGGGTTTCCCCGCCATGATGGCAGTCTCCTGGTTTCTCTAAACCTTAATGGATGAATGAATGAATGAGTAAATGAATGAACAAAGAATAAAACCACAGAAGCAAGATGTACTTTATGATATATGACTGAACAGCACCAACAATGCTGAAGAAGTATTGGCCTCCTTTGTCGCAGAGTCGGAAGAGTCCCTGGAATGTCTGCCTTGGCCCAAATTCCCACCCCCGATAGCCAACTGTGGGAAACTGCACCAAACCATTGTCCAGTCTCCATTGGGTAAAATCTGATTGTCTTGGCAGGCTAAGAGGTGAATCTGTGGTGAGGATGCATGGCTGGGGGTTTGGGAGCAGAACAACTAGAGAACTAGTATTTATTAAAAACCTCCTAATGGGCTTCCCTGGTGGCGCAGTGGTTGAGAGTCCGCCTGCTGATGCAGGGGACACGGGTTCGTGCCCCGGTCCGGGAAGATCCCACATGCCGCGGAGCAGCTGGGCCCGTGAGCCGTGGCCGCTGAGCCTGCGCGTCCGGAGCCTGTGCTCCGCAACAGGAGAGGCCACAACAGTGAGAGGCCTGTGTACCGCAAAAAAAAAAAAAAAAAAAAAAAAAAAAATATATATATATAGTTATATATATAGTTATATAGTTATATCTATTAGTGAGGATGGTTGAGAAAACTAGATAAGGTACAAAAAATTCATAATAGGGACCAGGAAATCCAATTTCCCTCCTGCTCTCATTTCCTGAGAGACAGGCGAGTCTCTGAGCACACCGGATAGCCCACGCGTCTTCTTTCTTCTGTCTGTATCTGTCTGTCTATCTACATCTATCTATCTATCTACCTACCTACCTCTTGACCCATAGCTCCAGTAGGAATGAGACTTTATACATATCCAGACTTTTTTCAGCCAAGTTATACAATGGCTCCCTTTTTATTTGGCTTGTGTGAAAGA